>NC_136421.1:178602245-179202245 GCF_052625555.1 Lactuca saligna | reverse complement strand
AAATTTATCAACATTTTCTTGAATTAAATAGAATGAATCATTAGATTCATACTTGGAGACTCGGGTTGCTACAATTATCATTCACTTGAATCAGACTTGGTCTTTGAAGTCCGCTGCTGAAAATAACTCCGGATAATGCTCCCTCATCTCCTCCACCACCTTCCATGTCCATTATGAACCCTTTAGGTGTTGCCACTCCAACTTAACAACCTCAAAAACGTTGTTCCTCAAGGTATTCGTCTTCCTATCGAGGATCGCTACTGGCCTCTCAATATACTTCAAGCGGTCATCCACCTGAATATCCTCCAATGGAACCACTGCAGAATCATAAGCAAAATGTTTACGTAGCTACGAGACATGAAAAATAATGAGAATCTGATTGAGTTCCTTTGGAAGATCCAATCGATAAGCTGTCCTGCCTACCATAGCTATAACCATGAAAGGACCAATATACCTAGGGTCCAACTTGCCCCGCTTCCTGATTCGAATGACACAGTTCCACGGTGACACCTTCAAAAGAGCCATATCCCCTAGTAGAAACTCTATGTATGAGCGATGCTTGTCGGTATAGCTCTTCTACCGACTCAAAACTTTTTGAAGTCTATTTCAAACCTGTTGAATCAACTTGGTAGTCATGAGTACCACCTCAGTAGTCCCCATGAGTTGTTGATTGGCCTAACCCTAGCATATTGAATCAACTATATCGTCCCTATGGTTTGGTCAAAATTGTATGTTTGGTCCCTAACTTTTTTTTGCACTCAAAATGTCCTGGTGGTTTGATTTTATTGTGTTTTTCATCCCTATGGTTTGGTAAAAATTGCACATTTGATCCCTAATTTTATGTATGTATGGGAAAAAAAATGCAACAAAATCAAACCACATGGACGATCTGAGTGCAAAAAGAAAATTACTGACAAAACGTGCAATTTTGGCCAAACCATAGAAATGATTTCAGTTATTTACTGTAAATATAATCATAGAGCAATCAAACATCAATCGGTACATGCGATTCATACGTTCCATGAACACGGCCAGAGAATTTGTGATCCCGATGGGCATCACCACAAACTCGTAATAACAATAATGAGTCTGGAAGGCAGTCTTCTGCATATTGTCCACTCTAACCCTCATCTAATGATAACCCGAATGAAGATGAATCTTAGAAAACCATAATGAACCTTGATGCTAGTCAAACAAATCATCAATACTCAGGATTAGGTAATGGCTCTTCACCGTTAGCTTATTTAACTCCTGGTAGTGAATACACATCAGATGCTACCCATCCTTCTTCTTGACAAACAGGATCGGTGAACCCTAAGGCGAACTACTCAGTCAAATGAACCCCTTGTCTATCTGTTTCAATAGCTACATAGACAACTCCTACATCTCTGGCACTCCACATGCCTCTCTAGAGGCACTCCAGGAAAATCCTCTAGAAACAAATATGGGTATTCCCGTACAATTGATACGTCATCAACCGATGCCATAACCTTCTCCTGGGTATCCATAACATAGGCGATGAAACTAGAACAACCCTGATGAAGATAGCTTCTGGCCCTAATGGCTGAGCATAGGACCGACCAGAATTGAGCGCCATTTGCATGAACCACCAACTCTCCCACTCTTGGGGTCCAAACATGCACCATATGAGGATCACAATCAATCATTTCCCAATTAGGGTTCAACCATTCACCCCAACTATAACCTTTTTCCCGTGCAAAGGAATAGGAACCAAGTCAATCAGATACTGCTAGATAAGCGTCTGTAGAACACAATCCCGATGAACCCTCGATACCCAGATATATCGGTCATCTATCATCTCAACCTCTTATGGTTGACCCGACACATCGGGAGCCCCAAAAAACCTCATGCTGAGCGCAAGAGAAATGAAAGATCAGGTAGCCCTCATCAAATAATATCAAAGCAAAGATGCCATTCATAAGGAACGATCCTAAAACAAAACACATAAATATAAATAGAGAAATTATCATAAATAAAGAGTTAAGGAGATGAGACATACCAGTTCCCCACATCTGGTGCGCCTCCTCGGCACGATAGCTAAAACTCCATACTCCTCACAACAGGCGCATCCGCTTTGCCCTAGCGGATGTTAGTTATTTCTAGGGTCATTGGAGGAGGCGCTACTACTAGTCCTCCTGATGCTAAAATCAAGTAGTTGGCATTCTTGTGGCCCCTTTGATTGCAATGAAAGCAAATCAGATTTGATGTCTAGCTGGTGGTGATCACAATACTGTAGTAACCCAAACCACCCGCTCTGCAAACACTATCATGTGACCTGTCATTTTTTTTCATAGTGGCTCCTACCCTGTTGGCACTTTGACCTAGAGTCTAAACCTTTGGGTTTCTTTGCAAAAACCCCAACCATTTGCCCATTATCAACCTTCTTCTTCCATATATGCCCCAAATTAATTTTTCACTCCCACACCCTGGATATCATGTCATCTAGAGTTGGGACGGCAGAAATAATAACAAACTCACTTATGTTAGATCTCAATATATTGTAACATCTGGATTTTCAGGTACATTATTTAATTATTATTTTTGGAGATTTTGAGAGAGACTCGGCGAGTTGATGCTTAGACTCGCCGAGCAGAGATGCGAATTTTTATCCGGGTTAATGATCGGACTCGGTGAGTCGACTAGTGGACTCGGCGAGTCCGCACTGTGTAATGAAACCCTAATTTCCGAGGTTTGAGACCTATTTAAAGGCCCTTATGGCCTTCATTTGCGGCTACCAGTTGAGAGAGAGAGACAGAGAGAGAGAGAGACCAGAGTGTCTGAGTGTTTTGAGAGAGAAAGGAAGCCATTTGTGATCCTTGTGTGGGTGATTTTGCAAGAAGAAGGTGCCCAAGGCAAGGGGAAGCTAAAGAGGGAGCTAATATGTGGATTTCGAAGCTTAAGGACTTCATCTTGAGGTACATATTCGATCCTTCTTCAGTTTTGGGTGTTAATTCTTGAGAGTTAGGGTTTCTAGCCCATTTAGAGTATGATTGTTAGTGCAATTGGTCGCTTCATGTGTTGAGGCTTCGAAAATGGATCCAAAGAGGTCCAGAAACCTTAAATCCTTGATCTTTATTGAGTTTCTTGCAGAGATATGAGTTTTAGATGGCACATTGAGGCCATTTATTCAAATAGAGCCATGGGGTCCTTGCATGGGCATCAAGATCCAAACTTTACGTGTTTTTATTGCTTTAGGAGGCTAGATCTATGAGTTAGAGGAATGGATTTGACCTCAGAAGCTCATTTGAGCTCAAGCATTACATGACCTCGCTGAGTCCCAAGAACAGACTCGGCGAGTAGGGCTAGGATTTCCCGTAATTCACTCAGTGAGTAACTTGTCGAGTTAGGGAATGACTCGGTGGGTCAGAAGGGGGTAGAGGATTACAGATGGAGCTCGCCAAGTCCATAATTGAACTCGACGAGTTGAGTTGTGGTGGCCTCGCGATTCATGTTTGGTGTAACCCGTCGAGCGGGGGGGAGGCTCAACGTGTCATGAGAGGCTAGAGAGATAGTGGACTCGACGAGTCAGGTCAAAGTTTGACCGATGGGGTCTTTGAGTCAAGAGAGGGGTAAAATGGTCTTTTACCCATCTGAGGGTACTAAGAGAGGGTTTGGTCTAGTCTCGAGAGTTATATTTATGAGTGTATTTTACTTTATGTGATTAGGCGGAGGCTAGACTATACTGCTACCGAGTCAAGGATTTACCGAGACATCTGAGGTGATTCTTCTCACTACACTTTACCTTGATTGGTAATTAGAGTTATGTGACAGAGTTATTGTATGCTATTTATGTGATTTGTTACACTGCATTATTTCTATGTGATTTGTGTCATGTGTATATCAGAGTACATCAGAGTTAGAACCAGAAGGCTCACAGAGCTAGGACCAGAGGGTCCACAGAGATAGGGCCCAAGGGCCCACAGAGTTATAGCCTCAAGTGGCTAGTATGTGTTGTGTGTGGTATTTTTGGGAACTCACTAAGCTTTATGCTTACAGTGTTATGTGTTATAAGTTTCAGGTACCAGTGATGATCGCGGGCAGGAGCCGACATGATCTGTACACACACCCGCGGAGTTTATTATGATTTGATCTTAGGAAATGTTTTGTCAACAATGATACAATAAAATGAGATTTTATTAATGAATGTGTTTGGAAATGTGTTTCAAAATGTGAAAAATTGTCTTAAATTTTTACGGTTTTACAAGTTGGTCTCAGAGCCTTGGTTTTAGGGATTCGGATGCATGTTCGGGCGTATCAGAACTCAAACTGAGGATTTGGAAAAAAAATTTGATAACAAAACAATTTTAAAAAGAGTTTTGAGAAAAACAAAGCAGAGCCGTGTGTACGATCAGCCAGCGCCCGAACGGTGATTTCCTGAAATACCCTTGTAATAAGCGTTACGAGATATATTATGTTATGTTATATGATGAGTTATATTATATATGCTAGAGTAGGATAGGTATCCTTATTAGGACTAGAGTGGCCAGATATATGATGCCTTAGTCTAAGAGCTTTTCTGCTAGGGATGCTTGAGAGTGTTTAGATACCAGTGAGGAGCTTATGAGAGATCAGCTAGAGGATAGAATATGATTTAAGAGAGTAGAGTGCTTGGAATTTGTGACTTTGGGAGGAGGACTTGGAATTCTACGTCCACATACTACATATGCACGGAATACACGGCTTGTATGCGCAACGTATGCTGATGAAAGTCCATAATCAGGGCACTGACCTAGTACGCGTAGCATACTCTAGAGTTTTCCCATTGTATTGGTCAGTCAACACAATGTGCTCCCATAAATTTGCAAGTTTTATGCTTTTGCATACCTTGTTGGGGCTAAAACTATAAATTAATCCCATAAGCTCGCTTAGATGATCACTTGCACATGCACGTTTGAGTGTTAACCTTCAAGATATGTTTTTTATGACTCCATACAATTCCAAGAGTCCAAAAGGACTGCTCAAATAGCCTACAAAAGTTCATACTCCGAGAAACCAAGTTATGTTACCAAGAGTTGCTAAAATCTACCCGAAACCTAGATCTAAGCTTAGAGATATCGAGGTTCAGACTTTATACCTTTAATAGGTTAGAAATGTTGCACAAACTCTGTATCTACAATCTACTTCTTCTCCTTTACTTCTTCCCAAACTTACTTCTTCTTCAAGACCACCAAAGAACACCCATACAATTATGGTAAGCTAAAAAAACGAACTCAAGAAGGCTAGCGTTCGACATTGGCACTAAAAGGGAAATGTAGGTTGAAAGGGTAATAATCTCGAGGGACATAAGGTCTTTAAATAGGGTGCAAACCCTAAAAAAATGGTTTTTCCCCTGGCTTATGTACGCCTAGCGTATGTATAGGTATGCCCAGTAGACGCTAAGTTCACTTCGATGGCGTGCATGTAAGGAGTATGTCGTGCATATGTAATGTACGCCTAACATACTCGCAAACCCTCCATCACCTTTTCTTGAATTAAAATAGAATGAATCATCAGCTTCATACCTGATGACTCGGGGTGCTATAGTTACTTTCGTGTTAATGTTTTGACTCATAGAGGAAGGAGTGTAGTTCGTTGTATATATGTTGCGCCATACAATGGAAGGTCATTACAGGGTTACCATTCAGTATGTGTTATAATTGAAGAAAAGACCATATTGGGACAAATTTATGATACAATTTAGAAAGGAGCAGTAGTCTCCTCTAAAAGTCAAAAGTTAGGATGGAAGGTCCGTCATCGATGAAAGAAGAAGTGTAGTTCAAACACCACCATCAATAGATAGGTTCAAACCAAATTATATTTTATCAGGAAACAATGGGACCGGTAATCATTGTAGCTTGTACATGGGACTTATGCAAGTGTATTTTGTTTGTTTTACCCAAATTATTCAAGAGATGATCGAAAGGATCATTACAAGAAGATCAATTGGGGCATGCCAGGGATAATGTCCCTATAAAATGAGGTAATAATAATATTTAGTTCAATAATCGTAACTATTGCTAATATTTCCATTAAGTCAGTAATATCCTCTGATACCATTTTGCATACTTGTGCATTAATTGATGACTTTGTTCTTATTATGATCTTGATCATTTATTCGTGTATGCGATAAGATCACTCATTTTAACCATAAACAGTGATACTATGTTGGGGATGTTAAGTCATTAATATGATAACCAGGAATTTCTTCCAGTAAAAAAAACTACACATCACATAACCAGATCAGTTAGGCTTTAATTTGTTGAGAGTAGCAGGTCAAACCCAAGAAGGGGAGAAAAAACCATTAAGGTAAAACTGTGGAAGCCAACTACACTTCAGATTCAATGTTAAAGATCCATGGGAGTTGCAGCACAAGATGTTAGGGTAGGAGGTATTAACTTTAGTAGTAGTTATGTATATGATAGAATGAATGTTTTAGTTCTAAAGAGAGGACAAGACATCAAATATCTTAAGGCAACATGAGACCTTGACCTATTCCTATGGTTAACTGGAAATATCTTACCTTATATGTTACCATCAAGTATTCTAGGATTTTATAGAATCATGATATGTTATGCGCTCGAGTTGACCAAGAAATAAACGTATATCTTCCTAGGTATAACATATGTACTCAGTTGATCTGTAGAAAATGTTTTTGTAGATTCATTTCCAGGAATAAGTTGGTCTAAGGGCATTCTCTAACCTTTTAAAGAATACTTATGATAGTGATAACATGAAAACTGTAGTATGACAAAGTCGAAGCCTAAACGGGGAATGAAATAGTTAAGTTTGTAAACTTTGTCAAAAATTTTGATACTGAGAAAGGGTTGTGTGAAGAAATCAATAGAAAGGTCGCTTAAATGAAACCTTACATAATAGAGTTAAAATTTATGGAAATAGGGTGGCAATTCCTTACTAGGGAATCTAGAGGCAAGTTGAGGAATCGTTATTTACAGTTCATTCGCTGTTCTATGATTCCGAGACATAATTGTAACGCCCAAAATTTTAGGCAAGATGTTTAGAGTATAATCATAGTAATTATATATTTTAGTGAACAATTAAAATTGTTAGCTAAAATAATTGTGCAATCCCTAAAATAGGTGTTATGAGCTAATAAATTGTGCAATCCCTAAATTTATGACTATTTTATAAATGAGAAATTTTTCGTATGAAAAGTATTTGCAATGAATTTTTTTCTAGTAGTCTACAAAATGTTTAAATCTCTCAACCACTACTTTTGTTATCTATTTGTGCCTTCGCATTAGAACCTGTGATACAATGAAACCTAGTGGGTAATGTTTCGAAACCTAGTGACCACATAGGGTTTTCGACATACAATATTATATTCTTATAATTATATAATATTCAACATTTAAATTTCCTAGCTACCAAATTTCCGCTATTCTTCCTTCGTAAACCTAGATTGACGATTTGAAGATATCTTTTCTAAAGGATCTTTGACAACAATCATCTATATTTCTCTAAAAGATTAGGCACAATGGTATTTAAACACTTTAGTCTTGGCATGACAGTACAAATAGTATTTGTGGAGAAGCACTCCAGTATAATGGTACTTTGGACAGACACAACATTACAATAGTACTTTTTGATAAACACGACAAGTATCAACTTATTGTTTCGCACAAATCTCATTAACCAATCACAACCATTATCTTGCAAAGTCCTATCACAACCTCTTATTTATTAATTTACACAACCTATTACTATCAACCATAATATTAAGTATAACATATGCTCGCAATTGACTAGGTGAGGTACTGGTCATTTCGGTTGAACTCCGCCTAACACCTTTAGGTTTTCCTAATGTGAGCTCTGTTTGAATATTACGAAGTCTTAGATTTATATACCTAGTGACTAATGTTAGTCTAGATTCCTCAATAATCGTATTTTCTACATCATGATCTATCCAGCAAGGATCATCCAGGTAATACAATTCGGAGGCACGATCATTTAAAATATAGCCTTTGTGAAATTCAACAACCAAGCCAATGTGAGCATTCTAGACACATCTCCTGTAATCAGATCAATCATTATAATCACTTTGAAATAATGATTAATTTTATTTATAGGTTCATAATAACTGCTTATGACCATAAATATTAGTTACACTAAAAAGAGAAGACTACCGACACCTAAATTTTAGAAAAAACTAGGAAAACATGCAGACATGACTTTAAACTTGAAAGCTTCTATTTTCCGGACTCCTAGACCTTCAAAACCTTGCTAAATAACCTAAGGAATGTCCAAAACCCTGACGTAAGAAGTCAAACTTCTCTAGAGAGATTATGGGTGAATGAGAAGATTTCGTAGGCTTTATCTTGGTAATTGACTGAGGCGCGCCATACCCCATACTTGAGTGCGCCGAGCCTATCATGATGTGTCCTCCTTTAGCTTGTCTACATGTCATTTCCACCTTGGTTCACCTCGCCTTGTCGACACCGCCTCTAGTTGTGCCATATTTTGCATTTTTATGGAGCCATGTGTCATGCCCTCATCTTGACACATCGCTTGGTCTTGAGGAAGATTCGGCTACCCAACATGGTCATGTGGCACACTCCTGTGATGCCACATCATCAGTGTAGTACAATTTTCGCAGATCTTTAGACAACCATAACTTTCACATACGAGCTCTATTTTCGACGTTATTTATATCCACAAAATCTCGTCAATGAGATCTAAAACTCTCATTAAGATCTGAACATCTAATTGTACATTTATAAAATATTCATATCTATATTGGTTTACACTGTTAACATCTATGCGAAATTCATAACTTTTTTATACGAACTCTATTCTCAACTGTATTTTTATTGACGTCTTCATATTCATGATAGCTTCAACTCTAGTTTAGATAATTTTTCTAATAATCTACCATTCCAAAATTCAATTTTTGTGTGCACACTATTGTGTTGAAACCTTGAAAAATCATAGCTTCCTTTCACGAAGTCAGATTTGGACTTCCTCTATATCCTTACTCTCGGTTTAGCGATTACTACGACTTTTGTTTAGATCACTTAGGCTAAAAAGTAATTTATCAAAATTTCAGCTTTTACGATACATAGATTCGTGTTGGCTTAACATCCACGCTTCGAAGAACCATAACTTCTTCATACAAAGTCAGATTTCAAAATTCTTTATATGTACAAAAATCGTTGTCACATATACTATAAATTTGTTTAAGATTATTTCCTTAAATAATTGACTATAAAAAATTCATTTTTAATG
The DNA here is from genome assembly GCF_052625555.1 of Lactuca saligna. Taxonomy (NCBI): domain Eukaryota; kingdom Viridiplantae; phylum Streptophyta; class Magnoliopsida; order Asterales; family Asteraceae; genus Lactuca; species Lactuca saligna. The sequence continues at coordinate 179,193,002 of NC_136421.1, read as the reverse complement.
CTAATCATATCTTAACTAACTAGCCTGAATCTATGAGTGTTACAATTATCTCCCCTTAGGATGATTACGTCTTGGAAACAAAAACAAAACATGGCTTGTATAATGACTTCATAATTTACCTTTCCATCTTAGGTAATAACCGTAATTCCAATGTCTTTCCAAATAAGTTTCTAACTCTTGGAGTTCTTACCTGCTGACGGTACTACATCATGCACCTGGTCTTCCTTCTAAATTTGTTCTTCATTGGAGGCTCTTGCTCCTTCTAGAATAATAAGGTCTTTACTTCGACTATCATATCAGACCGATGGGTCATGTTCTAATGGCCTATCATTGTTTGATGCAACGGCTAGACCCAGTTATTTTCTATTCAGATTCTAACATGAAAGATACCTTCTAATGTGATATAATCACATTATAGCCTGTAGCAGTTCTAACTGTAGGTTGCTTAATCCTGACAATGACTGCAATACTTCTATCAATCGCTTCGATTTCCTTCAATCTAAAGTCAGATGATACGTTGAACTTACTTCTTATATTAGTCGCACTCGATTTGATATGATCACTACCATCAGAAATTACATTCATCTTCTTAGCCACTACTGAACGATGTTAATGATGAATATGAATAAACAAATTCAACTACTAGTACCTTAGTAACCTTGTTACTTATCGTGCTTTAAGTAGCAATCTTGTACTTTCAGTAATATGGACTATTCTACCTTCTACACCTCTTCATACCTATCCAAGGAATTGTCATGCAAGACCCAAGTTCCTAAAGATTACAACAGTAATTTAACACATAGAAATTAATATAACAAAATAGAAATATTATAATCTTTTGAAAATGATTACACCCATTAATCATACATTATGATTCTACATATCCTATTACTATCTATATAGGATAACTACTTCATATCTTGACATTGGAGAACCAGCTTTTGTCTCTTGCTCAAGTGTTATCTGCTTCATTCCTCTCTGCATCGAGGATCATCTGGAATGCTCCTACCTTTGGTTTTGGTGGCACATTCTCCTTTTTAGCCACCTTCTTTTATGGGATATCCTTCATCATATGCCCTTATTCACTACACTCGTAACACACCCTTCCATTGTGATTGAAATCATCAAAATAGTGACGAGGTTTTCCACACCTGTAGTAGGCCACTTCTCCCTTGCATTCCCAGCATACTTCTTCCTGCAATTATTACACCAGTTTTCATCATTATTATCTCTGGACTTATTGTTGGTTCTAGACTTGGAAAACGTATTATTCTTACCTTTATTTCTTTTGTTTCCAAAAGACCGACCAAATTCCTTTTTTCTTCGAATTTAGTCTAGTTGGAAACCCTCACCTTAATCATGCTATCAACCACTCTTCCTGACCAAACAATTTCCTGAAAAGTAGGAGACTGTTTAACTACTACAATGTACTCCCATGGTAGCCCTTTGGTGTACTCTTCTACAACAATTCTCCCCTTCTTCAATGTGAGGAGTTGATTCTCCAACTCCAACATGTTTTCAGCTGAATAAAATTTCCTCTTCAAATGGATCAAGAATTCACTTTGTGTCAGTGTAGTGGATTGTTATGGCTAATACTTTTTCCTAACTATTCCACCAACGAAGCATTCTTCCATTGAATTGCCTCACCGCAATTTGCCCATGCAACCGTAAGCGACAAAGGCTAGCTCCATTTATGAAATCTGGTCAATGAATACAATTAGATCTTTCTTTCCCTAAAAATATTAAGGCTTACTAGTCATGTAATCCATGTGCTTGTAGCAACCTCTGGCTTCCTCGTTTCTTTGGATGTCTGTCACACCCCGAAACCGAAGGCGGAAACGTCTTGGGGTGGAGGTGACTTCATGTGAATATCATAACCATTGTACATAGTAAGCGAAGTAAAACACAAAACATTACATTACATTACATAGATTTTTATTACATCAGTTAAAAAGTAAAGTAGTACAAGTTTCATAGATACATAGTTTAAACAAGAGAAAGACGTGACTTCCATTCGCCCCGTCTTCTGCCAAAAGGATGCGGGATACCTGTCTAAGTAGAACCTGAGAATACAAGCAGTTTGAAAATCAGCATAAAGCTGGTGAGTTCATGAGCGGTTAGTTTTTTCTGAAAATGTACGAGTTCCTTTGATTTCCTGAAAAAGTGGTTATCCAAGAAAATCCCATATTTTCTTAAAAGTTGGTTACCAAATCCAAAATGTAATGTAAAAGATGTACACTGAAAACACAATTGTTCTTGTAAATTGTAAAATTTAGTTATCCAAATTGTTACACTTTTCTGGTTATGTACTATTGTTACCCAGGAAAACCCTATATTTTCCTACCTGTGTGTGTGTGAATTGTTACCGATTCTGATTATGTTCTATGTTATCCCCAGGAAAATCCCATATTTTCCTGAATGTGTGTGTACGAATTGTTACTGATTCTGATTACCCTTAAATGTACATTAGTTTTAACACATATATAAAACTAATAATTAAGTGTAAAGTGTTCATAATCTTGATTGCGAGTCCTTAACCATACTACAGGCTAGATATGACTCGGGCCACGGTCATTATCCTTTTTATGACTTTCGTCACCCTTGAACCTTTCAGTTCAGGTGTAGCTAGCAGCCAGGTGTGTGATTGTCAGTCCCGTATAGATCTATACAGTCAAGTCACGTTCTCCTTCCTGTAGATTATGGTTACATGGATAGTCCACTACTCTCTCGTGCCAAGGGAAGTGTTACAGAGGATGTGTCCCCAATCTTGAAGATTACTCTTTACTTCTCGTTCCTAGGGGAAGTAGTATCTATGACTAACTAAGTTCTAATGGTGCATGTCCTTTACACTCGTGCCTAGGTGTTTTATTAAGGACGTTACAAGTGTTTTATGTTTTCTAATGGTGTTTGTCCTTTACACTCGGGCCTAGGGTGTTTTATTACAGACATTACAATGTTTTATGATCTCTATCAATGTAAGTGTGAACAATCGATTGTGAAACATAACAATATATAATAAGAATTGAAATCGTTTGAACAAACAACTCTTCAAGTTAAAACAGTTTGTTAGTAGGTTTTCAATTCTTAAAAGTGTGCGAATTATGAAACCATTTAAATGAATTAATGAATTTAAGTACAATATATTCTTGTACTTTTGCTTGTATTCCCCCCCCCCCCTGAAAACATTTAAAAACCATTGAAAAAGGGTAGGGGTATGAACTCACCGGGCGAGAAATGTGTCAACGAGGATGCTAAACATTGGATCAAGGCTTGAAAACGTGAGAGGTTCCTATGTAATGTTAAAGGATACACAAATGTGTCTAATTAGACTTAAAAACACTAATCAGATACGATTATACACTCCATGATGCGAAAACACTTCAAATTAAGTTTTTGGAGTGACCAGGGTGACGTTTATGGACATGAATGGCTAGGATATAGAGTTTACTCTTCAAGAGTAAACTCTAGGGAGTGTTGACGGCCGTAGACACCGCATATGCATGAGTTTACGACTGTAAAGTCATGGTGGTGTGTTTTTATGCGCTAAATGGCCTTAAATCAATGAGAGGTGTTGCTAGGTTTGGTTCTAGGGCATTATCAAGGAATTAACTCAACCATATGGACCAATTTATGAGTTTACGGCAGTAAACTAAGTGTTTACGGCCGTAAACTCTCACCCACATCATTCTTAATTGTTTTGAAGGTCATTGATTTATTCCAAGTGATTCTACTCAATTTTACAAGCCAATGGGTGAGTTAAAGGCATCATTTGACATGCTTTTAGACGTTTACGGCCCATGACTCCCCTCATGTCTGTGAACTCCTTAGAGGGGTGATTTCTTTATGTTTTAGGCCTCTATCTTGTTCATGCTTGCTTCTAGATTTTATTCCAGGGCTTATGAGGTGTGTAAGTTGCATTTTAACACCCAAAAAGGAGTTTACTCTCCATGAAATGGTGTTTACGGCCCAAGCTTGTTCTTGGGTAGTAAACTCATGTTTACTCCCAAAAAGTTGAGTTTAAGGTGTCCTAAGTCCAATCCAATAAGTCCTTAATCCATATCTAAGCTCCAATGGTGATTTGGATGGGTTTTGAGGCTCAAAAACACCACTTATATGTGTTCACCGCCCAAGAGTGTTCTAGGGCTGTAAACACATGTTTGAGGTCCTAAATCATGCATTGAAATCGAAATTAAAGGCCAAGGATGATGTACAAGAAGCTAGGATGATTACCTTGGTGTTTTGAGGCTTGAAATGGATGATTTTTGGACCAAATTCATGAGTTGAGGAGAGAGGTTAGAGAGAGAGTGAAAAGGCTTCAAATGAGTCTTAATTCACTTTAAATATGGTTTGAATTTCATACACGGTGGAAATTTACCCGATACTGATGTTAACCAAGGCTTTTGGTCGCACCCGATTAAGTTGTCGTTATCCGATATGGTCGAAACTAAAATTTTTCTAATTACTAGTTAGGGACGTTTTCACATTATTCCAACATGTTTGGATACTTACAAGGTCAAATAAAAGTCTTAACTTAATTGACCTAATCCAAAAAACCGAAATCGGAATAATTCGATTAAAACGAGTTTTACGGACTGATGAGTTAAAAACCTTTATGATCGAATAGATCTTTGAAACAGGTATACAAAGAATGTAAAGCAATACTCAAGAATGGATTTGAATCTGTCAAATGATTAAACTTTCAATCCTCAGCAGAGCTCGATGAAGAACTTCCGCTGTAGAGGATTCTGGGGTTACAAAAAGATAACTTCTATAATTACACAGTAAAAACCCTAATCAATCGGTTACGTAAAAGATGCATGCACGCATCTATAAATACACAAACCCTAGAAAATAAGATACGGATGGACAGGCCCATACCGCACATAGAATGGACTAGGAAGTGAGCCCAAGACGCAACATCAATAACCCAACAATCTCCCCCTTTGCGTCAATAGAGGCGAGACTTCACTCTAGCTTGCTTGCCCCCGCAGCACTAGCTTTCTTGACTGTCTTGAACAGGCAGGGGATGATGGCAAGAAGTGTTTGACGGAAGTGAATGTACCAGTTTATCATATCATTGAAGTACTTTCTGTCACTATCCGTGTTCTGCTTGCAACGATTGATTATACCCAGAACATGCTCTAGACAAGAGGTCGTGTAAAGATGTTTGTCAGCCAAAGCAAAGAGGCATTTCTGGCCTTCTACTCTAGTGAACATGACTGAGTTCTGTTTCGGGTCAATCTTTCCCATCTTCATTCGGTTTATGTCGCTAGCAGAACCCACTAGTGTGATGATGGGCTTCTTTCTTAGGATATTAGCAATCTCTTGATCAAGCTTAGCCACCTCCAAAATATAGCAAACCAACATTCTCTTGAAATGGTCTATAACCGGACCATATCCAGCTTCATTGACAAGAAGAATGTTGTGCAGAACAATCCAATCGTGAGGGTTGAGGTTGGGAAGATCAGCCAGAGAGATAGAGTGCTCAGATTTTTCAGATCCCCTCAAGACCTTGAATCTGACATTAATAAAATTACCTTCACGAACAGGCTTGAGTACCCGAACGTTGGTTATCTTCTGTGCGCTCCAGGTTTGGTACTGAGGTTGAGCAGTCCTCAGGTAATAGTCTATAAGCTCCCTATCCACCTTCGGGTCAGGATGGGGAACTTCAGCTATATGAGTGAATGCATGGAAGATGAAGGCCTTTCGGGTCAGGGGCATGTCGAACTGGGAATCAATGGAGTTGACACGGTCTAGTGAGATGACCGGTTCTAGCCAAAGAGTGCAAGGAGACTCAATGGCTTATTTGATTAGCACCTCGAGGGTCCAAGGAGGAAACAGAGTTTTCTTGCTTTCAAGGAGATCATGAACCTCCTTCATCTTCCTCTCCTTGGCCTCGGCTTCCCTGACTATTCGAGCATTTTCATCCAGCTCTCTCTCTCTCTGGACTGCTTCCTGACCAAGTTGACAATTGGCTCTTGATCATCACTCTCGTCACTGTCGCCAGGAATTTGTTTAGCTTTGGCTTGAGCACTCAGACCTGATGAAGGCCCAGATGATGGTTTGGGTGCTTTTGGAAGGACAGATGATGAAAGTGGAATTGATTGGGGTAGAGAACTTCGAGGGGGTTTCTGTTGAGCTGTGTACTTCTTCTTTTCTCCCCCTTGTTTCGGATGGTCCTCCTGCACATGAATGCCTTCAATACGGCTAAGAAGGGCAAGAGCAGGAGTGAGCTTCTCTGCAAGACTTCGCCTCACTGAATAGTTGAGAATCGGATCATGGGCTTCAAGGATATTAGACAAAGCTCCGTGGACATCTGTAACACAACTCCTGACCACAGCTTTCTCGGACCGAAGAGAATCGATTTCCTTCTCGGCCTGGGAGAGTTGATGAGTTGCCAAGGTAGTCTGGGAAGACTTTTGGGCAAGCTCTTCCTTTGAGGTAGATTCGGCGGCTAGAGAGGCTTGGAATGAGAGAAGACGATCCGCAACCGAAGACACAAATAATTGGTTGTCTTCTTTGAGTTTTTGGCGGAAGCTGGCAAATTGATCTTTTTCCGTCTCGAAGGAGTGGACCAGCTTCTCCACAACGGTGCGGATCTTCTTAGTGTTTAACTCTGAAGCCGCCTGTAAGGACTCCAGCCAGATCTGGGCGTCCTGAAATAGTTTTTCGACTTTTTCGGTCGCTACCGCACTGGCCTGCGTGGATTTATCAATGGCAGCAGCAGCTGTGCTGATAGAGGCTTCATGAGCTTTTGTAAGTGACTCCACCATACTCTGAATAGCAGCCTCTGAAAAGTGAGATGTTGAGGAGGAGGAAGAAGCCACAAGATTGTCAATCTTCTCGTGGAGCTCCTTGATGTGCTTTTTGGTGACCGGAGCATTATCATCATCATCACTCTGAAGTTGATAAGGGTTGTAATAGATGGAGTCAAAAACGGTATCCTCCCCTCCTAAAAAGGTTTCGGTTTCAGTAGATGGAGTGGGAGATAAGGATGCAGTGGGGGGTTCGGTGGTGATAGTGGGTTCGGGTGCAGATGTAGGTTCGGTGATTATAGTGGGTTCGGGTGCAGATGTAGGTTCGAGTTGTGAAGTAGAAACCCCCGTATCAGATACGTTGGTTAGAACCTCACAGGTGGTTGTGGTGGTGGCTTCTGTAAAAAGTGGTGGGGGAAGGGTGGTTGATGTGGTTTGAAGAGGAGTAGTTATGGGGGAAATGGAAATAGGGTCAGATATGGAGGGAATGGAAATGGAGGAGGTTATGATGGGAATGGAAGAGGTGGGTATAGGAGAAGGTGAAGGAGGTTTTGATGAAAGATGTACCTCATGATCAGGGGAGAGAGGTGGGGTTTCACCTCGAGCTGACTCATCGGAGTCAGAGTGGTTCTCTTCTGAGTCGCTGGAAGAAGAGGAGAGAATGAGTTTTCTCTTAGGTTGGAATCTCTTCTTCTTTACTGGTGGAGAAAGATCTGGTTTTGAGGGTTTCCGCTTCCTAGGAGAAGGACCCTTTGCCCCCTTTGCTGCTTTCTTTATCTTCCCTTGCTCAGGTTTCTTTCTGCGAGCAGCAGGTTTATCTGCATCATTAATGGACTGAACCATTTCAGCAGAAAGCTCTCTTGGGACCGAAGGACGAAAGTCCTTGTAGGCTTTCATGATGATGCTCTCCTTTGACACCCCAGCGAACATAGAGTCCGGAATGGATCCGACGAAGGAAAATTTTGTCGGATCGGTGACAATTATTTTGGTGGTGTGGAAAACGTTGATGTGGGAGAGAAGAGAACCTGCAACGGTAGGAACATGTAGTTTATCCATGGCCCACTTGGTGATGAGCGCCCAAAACCTGGCATAGGATACCTCAGTGTGGCGAGAGGAGGAAGCAAGGCTCTGAATGAGTTGCTGCCATAGAACTGAGCCATAGTCTAGGTTAAGGCCATGATAAAGACCATAGAGAATGGTCATAAACCTTTTGCTAGCCCCATCAGAACCAGAACTACGCTCGGAGAGCCCTTTGAAGAGAATGGTGAAGAAACCATTCCATGGGGGAGGGAGACACGATTTCTTGAATTTTGTAACTGTTGTGAGAATCTCCGTGTACCCCATATTGTAGAACATCGAAAATAATTGGCCGACGGTAATAGTGTCGGGATTAACCCTAGATTCATCGACTTCAAAGCCTAGGAGCCAACATAATCGTTGCTTAGAGATGGAGGTCTTGTGAGCAAGAAGATCAAAGTAGATGCGATCCACTGATCTGTCATAATGGGCTATTGAGAAGACCTGGGAGAGGCATTCCATTGGTACAAGCTCGACTTTGGAAAGAGTGAGCACCAACGGAGAGTATTTGAGGCACTCCACCATGGGATACATGTAAGTTTCGTATGCCTTAGGGTTGAGATCAATCACCAGACTTTGTTGCGCACGGATTGGAAGAATGTTTGTGCGGGAAGAGGTTTCTTGTACTGATGAAGAGTCCGCCATGGTTGAAGGAAGAAGCTGATAAACAGTAGCTGAGAAGTCGTCCGATTTTTCTCTTTTGAGTTTTGAATGTTGTAAATTAGGAATGAAGCAAATGAATTCCTTTTATAATGGGTAGAATAGAGAGAAAGATCATCCCCAAATCTTCTTGATACAATAAAACGGTTTCGGATTTGACTGAAGCGCGACGGTTGGCACCCCCGATGATTACGCAGGAGAGAGAAGAACTGTTCCGTTTTGCACGCATGCCCATCACCTCACTATTGAGGCCGTTACACTGTTGGCTGAGTCAGCATCTTATCTGTTAAATAGCTATCATCCAAACATAAGATTATAAAGCAACCGAACGAGAATGTTGGAAAATCAAAGATTTTCGTGCATAGAGTGTGAAAGATAAGGAAATATAGCGAGATATCTATGGGAAGTAGTAATGTCAAAATTGACGCAAAACAGTTGATCCCGGGCATGAATCACCTTCTTCAAGGTCAAGAGACACCTTAAAGTGTTTGTATGGATTCCCGTTGAATTACGATCAATCACTTTCTAAGAAGTGTTGAAAGGTATCTTTTGGTTAGGCATAATAGGGTGGCTTTCACTTCAATGTAGAAACCCGGACCTTGACATACGACCGAGACTAAATGAAGTACTTGTGAGACCGATGTGGTCTGTTGAACAAGTAGGCAGGATAACATATATAGAGACTTGGAGAGGATATATGATGGTGAAATCTCAAAAAAAAAATTAAACTGGATTCTAGGGGAAGAAATGTTATGGTAAATAACAAATTCATAAGAATCGCACAAACAAAGAGAGATTTCATGTTAACCGTCAATTCATGATAGGTATTGAATGTTGGGTTTCACTGAGCACGTAGTGACACGTGGCTTAGATCATAAACACAGATATTGTGCAACCATAAACCTCAGTGGTTAATTCTGAGAGTCTCAAGGGTTACGATATGGGACCGAAATATGATGGAGAAGATAAGGTGGTGAAGAAAAGTGATAGTACCTCTGCTTAAAATAGTGACCAAGCAGTAAACTCTCAACTCATATGAGAAAAGAGTAAGGTAGCTCAAGATTAGAATAAATGGAGCAGCCTTTTTGGGAAGACAAGGTTTGTATATACCTAGTCATGAAGGCTTTTATTCAAAATCAGTTGAGGCTTTTGGACAACATGCAGCAGCATGCTTCTAGGGACACTAAACTAAGTAAAATAAAGAATGAGACAAAAATTTAGACAAACCAAACAGAATTAAAAAAACGAACCCGAAATGGACCGAACGCTCGGTTCATTTCGGTTCCAATTTTTTTTTTTTTTTTTTTTTGGAAAACAGCTTTACAAATGGGAAAAACCAATACAGAATAATTAATAATATAAAAAAAATTAAATAAAAAATAAAAAAAATTTGAACCGAACCCGAAATGGACCGAACGCTCGGTTCATTTCGGTTCCTAAAAAAACATTTTTGGATTTTTAGAAAGACAGCTTTACAAAAGGATACAACCATAGACAACACCTTATTGAGATTAGAGCGAAAAATTTGTTATGGGACCGAACCCGAAATAGACCGAACGTTCGGTTCATTTCGGTTCCCATGTGAACCGAACCCGAAATGGACCGAACGCTCGGTTCATTTCGGTTCATGTCGCTCCTTACTTTTTAACTTTGGGATGAAGTCTTTGGAACTGATTCAGATTCCATCATTCCTAGACCATGAAGGATTTTATTGAAACTGGCTTCAGGTAGAGCTTTGGTGAAGATATCCGCCAGTTGATCGGTGGTTCGAACAAAGTGAATTTCGATATTACCATCCTCCACATGATCCTTAATGAAGTGATACCTCAGTGCTATATGCTTGGTCTTAGAGTGTTGCACTGGGTTGTGACAGATCCTAATTGCACTTTCTGAGTCGCAATATAGTGGGATCTTTTTCATGTTAAGCCTATAATCCCGGAGCTGGCTTTGGATCCATATTACTTGAGATGTGCAAGAGGCGGCTGCAATGTACTCTGCTTCGGCTGTAGAAAGGGAAACACATGTTTGCTTCTTTGATTGCCAGCTGACCAATTTCCCATCAAGAAATTGGCAACCACCTGTGGTGCTTTTCCTGTCTAAACCACATCCTCCAAGGTCAGCATCAGAGAAGGCTTGAACGAAGAAGCCTGAGTTGGAAGGATACCAGAGACCGAGAGAGGTAGGTCGCTTCAGATACCTAAGTATGTTCTTCACTGCAATCAAATGAGGTTCTCGTGGGTTTGCTTGAAACCTAGCACAATAACATACGGAAAACATGATGTCAGGCCTGCTAGCAGTAAGACACATCAAAGATCCAATCATCTGGCGGTATAGCGTAATGTCAGCTGCTGGTTTCTCCAGTGAAGGGGTAAGTTTGGTTCCGAAAGCCATTGGAACTTTGACCTTTGAATCTCCATTCATACCAAATTTGGCAAGAAGAGTTTTGGTGTATGCCTCCTGGTTGATAAAAATGCCTTCGGGTCCCTGTCTAATATTTAAGCCAAGAAAAAAATTAATCGGACCCATGGAGCTCATTTCAAATTTAGTCTCCATCAGCTTTCTGAATTCAACTGTTAAGCTAGGATTCGTTGAGCCAAAGATGATATCATCGACATAAATTTGTACAATCATAAGGTGGTTACCTTCCTTTTTACGAAAGAAGCTTGGGTCAACCGAACCTTGTTTGAATTTAGACATCTTTAAAAACTTTGTTAGCGTTTCATACCAGGCCCTAGGAGCTTGTTTCAGACCATAAACCGCCTTGTCCAGAATATAGCAGTGATTTGGGAACTTCTCATTGACGAAGCCGGGAGGTTGCTCCACGAAAACTGTTTCTTCGAGTTCTCCATTCAGAAAGGCACATTTGACATCCATTTGGAATACCTCGAAGTTTTTGTGTGCTGCATAAGCCAGAAAAATGCAAACAGATTCCAGCCTTGCAACTGGAGTGAGAGTCTCTTCATAGTCAATCCCTTCCTCCTGACAGTATCCTTTCACGACCAGACGTGCTTTGTTTCTAATCACATTCCCTTCCTTGTCCATTTTGTTCTTGAAAACCCATTTGAGACCTACAACTGATGCATTTTGAGGAGTTGGAATGAGGCGCCAAACTTTGTTCCTTTCGAATTCGTTCAGTTCGTCTTGCATAGCTTGAACCCAATCAGAGTGATCAAGAGTAGTGTTAACTGTCTTGGGTTCAACTTTTGAAATGAAAGAATTAAACATACAGAATTCTACTTTGGAAAATAGGGAATTTTGTTTTTCTTTAAGTTGTGATCTGGTCAGAATCTTTTCAGAAACATCACCTACAACTTGAGAGACTGGATGATTTCTGGTCCATTTGATGAGAGGAGGATAATTTGGATCATAGGAAGGATCCAATTCAGCATTTACCATCTCTTCTGGTTCGGATTGACTTTCATCGTCAAAGAGCATATTAGCGTTCTCCCCCTCGAGTGAATAGCTTTCTGAAACAGTCGGACTTTCGGGTATATTGAAGAGTTCGAGTGCTCCTGTGCCTTCAGATGCTGTGGAGTGATCAGATGCTACAGTACCTTCGGGTGATGCATTACCTTCAAGAGCTGTTGTGCCTTTTGGTGTTGAGGAGCTTTCAGGTGCTACAGTACTTTCGGGTGCTACAGTACCTTCGGGTGCTGCAGTACCTTCGAGTGCTGCAGTATCGGCGTGCTCCCCCTCGACTGGTTGTGGACACTCCCCCTCGACTGATGCATTGTGTTGGGGTGAGTCTTGTGAACCTGATTCTTCTTCATTCATTCTTCTTGCGGCATCGTCAATAAGTTGCTTCAAGTGTTCTACCCTGTTATCTGCTACACTGGCCTCAGAAAGAGTGGCCTTCTCTGGTTCATCAAAAAGCTCCATGAATTTCTTGAATAGATTAGCGATCGAGGCTGTGACTTGGCCAGTTTGAGGAAAGATTTCTTCAGTTGTGTCTGTGTTAGCCTTTAGCTTTTTAACATAGCTATCATCAAAAGTCACGTAGTAGGTTTCTTCTATTTTCCTTGAACACTTGTTTAACACCCTGTACGCTTTGGAAGTAAGTGAATAACCCAGAAATATCCCTTCGTCGGCTTTAACATCAAACTTGTTGCGGTGTTCTTTGGAATTGAAAATGAAACACCCGGAACCAAACACATGGAAAAACTTCACGTTCGGCTTCCTGTTGTTGATGATCTCATAAGGAGTGAGAGTGAAGCGCTTGTTAAGATAAGACCTGTTCTGTGTAAAACAAGCAGCAGAAATAGCATCAACCCAAAAGTATAAAGGTAAGGAAGCAAAACTTAGCATTGTTCGGGCAGCTTCACATAAGGATCGGTTTCGTCTTTCGATAATCTCGTTCTGTTGAGGTGTGTAGGGAGCTGAGAAGTTATGACTGATTCCCTTTTCTTCCAGGAATTCTTCAAATTCTTTATTTTTGAACTCCAACCCATTGTCGCTTCTGATATTTCGAACTACTTTCTTCAGTTGCACTTCCACCTGCTTGATGAACATCTTTAGTTTATGAGTCGCTTCAGATTTAAGCTTTAGAGAACACCCATGTAAAACGTGAAAAGTCATCAACAATAACAAGAATGTACTTGGTACCACCGATACTTTCAATTGATGAGGGACCACACAAGTCAATGTGAAGTAATTCTAGTGGTTCAACAACTTTTGTGTTTATAATTGATGGATGACTTTGACGACTCTGCTTCCCCGTTTCACATGCCGCACACAAATGTTCTCTATCGAACTTGAGCAATGGAAGACCATGAACATGACCTCCGGCGACAAGTTTGTTGATGTCCTTGAAGTTGAGATGAGAAATCCTTCAGTGCCACAACCAGCTTTCATCAGATTGTGCTTTTGATAATAAGCAGATTGTTGGATTCCCTTTGATTGGTTTGAGATTTAGGGGAAACATTTCACCTTTGCGCTCTGATTTGAGAATAACTTTGTTCGTCTTCTTGTCAATAATTTCCGAACCCTCATCACCGAACGAGACCTTGAGACCAGTACCTCCAACAAGCTGAGATACACTGATGAGATTATGTTGTAGACCCTCTACATATGCAACTTTCCTGATTGAGAAATCACCGTTTGTAATCATCCCGTAGCCTTTGATGGTGCCGAAGGAGTTGTTCCCAAATTTGACGTTTCCACCATTTGAAAGAGATCTGAATTCCCTTAGCTCTTCCTTCCTTCATGTCATGTGACGCGAGCAGCCACTATCAATGTACCATTCTTCGTCAAACTGCTCGTCACTGATAACCTGCACAAATTAAACAGATTTAGGAACCCAAATTTTCTTGGGTCCACGTGAGCCTTTCACAGGAACAGGAGCAGAAAAAGAGATGTCAACAAAAAATGTTCTTTTTATCAGAGTTGTTTCATTTTTCTTTTTGATGGTGTAAACCTTAATCTTTGTGGAATCTAGAACTTTTGGTTTAGTCTCTGATTTAACTGATGAAACCTTTGATTTTTCTTTCAGGTCAGTTGGAGATTTAGGTTTTTGGGTTTGAATAGAATTGGATTTAGAATGGGGTTGAGAAGAAGAATGATTGGAAGAATTAGAAGAGTTAGAATGAGAGAATTTAGACTGAGATGATTTCTTGACTTGATATTCTAGGCGACTCTTTCGGTTTTGATTATCAGTGGGACCGAACCTAGAATTTTGGTCTCTTTTGCTCTCTGAACCGAACTCCTCCTTTCGGTTGTTACTGTGCTCTGAACCGAATTTCTCCTTTCAGTTGTTACTGTGCTCTGAACCGAACTTCTGCTTTCGGTTGTTACTGTGCTCTTGAGATCCAACAGTATTTTTCTCTGAATTCAAATTTTTGTCACGAAATGAGAAATAGGCATTTTGAGATTGCCAAATCTGTTTTCTTTTAGAAAGATTCTTCTTGTATCTCTGATTCCTTTGTCGTTTTTGATTTCTCATCTGTTTCGGCTGATGATGGATGTTTGCCTTTTGATTTTGACTGGTGTCAACAGGTCCACTTTGAACCGATGTTGATTCTCTTGAATCTGCCTTATCTTTAGGAACATCTTTTGTACCACTGGAACTCGGCACGTCAAAGTTATCAGGTTTGTTGAGTGGCTCAGGAATGTATCTTCCTTTTGCTTTCCAGGAAGTTTGCTCTGATAAACCAACAGTTTCATCAGCATTGTCAATAGGAGCCGACCAGAAGAATTCATCACAACCATCAGCATTGTCTTCGTTTACAATGGCTGTGAGTTCGGTTGTCTGATGTTCGGTTACACCTGTGACTTTGTACACCTGATTTGGTGTTGTCCTTACCTTTTGATAAACAACAGCTTTTTCTTTAAGTTTCGGGGACTTTTGTTGGGACAACCGAGCGAACTCCACAGAATTTTCTGAAATAAGATTTTTGTGGTTCTCGGGTTCATTCTTGACAAATTCTGAACAATCAACAGTGTCCTCTACAGAAATTTCACTCATATTATCGTCCTCATTAAGCTCAGATACATTTTCAACATCAATCTTATTTTCTGAGCTCAACTTGGCATTCAATGAGTCAAATTTTTGTATGGTTTCGATCCTTAGATTCAGTTTGTCATTTTCATCCAAAAGGTTTTTCAGCATGTCCTTATGGTCTTTGGACTTAATGAAGGATTCAATTTTGTCTAGACCATACAAATACGTTGGATTAACATCCTCAGATGAAATAATACTCTCACAATTATAAGCATCAGCATCAATTTCATCTTCTTTAAACTCAAGAAAGGGTAAAATCATGTGATGAATCTTTTGCCTTATTTCACAATTCAAATGAAGATGAGTAATATTAGTATAAAGACGTTTGGCAATCAGACAAAAAACATTTCGCTGTTTTAAAAGCTTTAAATTGTCTCTTTGCAAATAAATGTTTTCATCTTTTATTTTGATTAACTCTGACTCCTTCAGTTCGATCCACATCCGCCGTTCCTCACTCTTCGAAGATGTCCTGCTTAATTGGTCAGTTAGGTTAGAATTGGTAACCCAATTTTGAGTTAAACTACTATCTAGATGAGAGATTCTTGAATTAACACTTTTTAATTCCTTTTCATATGAGCATTGTGGGACTTTAAATGAAACAAAAACTGATTGTACCTTCTTGATCAGTTCATCGAGTTCGCTGAACTGAACGCTGAGTGGTTTAGCAGTAAAACACAGATTCTGTTGTTCCTTGTCATCATTCCCACCATCAGTGTTGTATCCCCTCATCTGAGAAACGTCGGATACCATCAAGCATCTTTCTCCACTGCTCTCTTCTTTCGCTACATAAGCCTTTCCATGTGAAGGCTTCCTCACTTCATCATCTTCGAAGTCGGTTGACCAGACCTCCACGCCACCGAACTCATCATTAGCTATCGAACCCTGCACAATTAAAGCATTCATAGAAGGGTTAGCAGCAGATTTCTTCTTCCTTAACTCATCGAGCTTTTTCTTCAACACAGCTTCTTCATCATTTTCTTCGTCCTTTTCTGCCATCTTTTTGAGGACGCAGTCTTTTGCATAGTGGTTCTTTCTGTCACACCCCCAAACCAAGGATGGCGGAAACGTCCGGGGGTGGAGGACTTCATGTATAGTATCATAACCACAATTTCAATAGTAATTTAAGCAAACACAACCAACATATATATAATTGAAAAAGTTACATCACTTGTATGAATTACATGTTTCAAAATCAATTACAATATGTTGACAAAATATGAAAAGTTTGACGCCTTAACGTCCCATCCTCAAAAGCACTTGATTACCTGTTTAGTGTTTTCCTGAGAATACAAGTTGTTTCAAAAGTGTCAACACAAAGGTTGGTGAGTTCATAAGCTTTTATTAATAAACTTAGTAGAAGTCTTTCACATGTAAATGTCGCGTTTGTTTCAGAAAAATCTGATATTTTCCTTGAAATCCGAAAAATGTAGCCTTATAATCAAAGACTAAAATGTATAAGAAATCATCATTTCTTAGTAGAAATGTCGTGAGTTTAAAATGATATGGAAAGTAAATTACTTTATCAACCTAAAACCTACTTTGGTTTTATGAAACCCCGTAAACTTTATGAATTGTTATCTCCCTAGGTGAGTCACTATAATCATACTGTGACTATGTGAACCTGCAACAACGTTTCTCAGGCGTCGCGAAAATGAAATGACATTTGTCACCCGTAGACCTGCAGGTCCCACTGTAGCTAGCAGCAAGGTGTGGGGTGTCAAACCCAATATAGATCTATATACAAGTATCACGTTCTCCCTCAAGGAGATTCTGATTATAACTACCAGGAATTATATCCCGCACTCGGACGTACGGGGAGAGAGAGAGTCTTACAACATAGGTTAACAAGTTTACGTGAAATGTGTGTGGATATAAATCTTTCTTGTATGAATGTACCCTTTTTGTACGAGTGTGTTGAGTGATGTATCATAAACTATACCTATTATAGTTTATCTAAAATGTATATAATATGTATGAATTCTTTTATGGAAATGTATTAGTGTTGTGAATTTATCAAACTATACTTTTTATAGTTATATAATACGTGTTCTAAATGAATGAATAATATTTAATATGAATGACTTAGTTTCAGTTCATAATGATAAACTAACAAGGAAACACATTCAAATATTAGAACTTATGATTATACACTTTGCTCAACATATTACAAAGTGTTATGATATTTACATGCTGTTGGCTAACTTTAGCAATTCTGCCCTGTTTTGGAAAAATCATAGAAAAATCATACGAAGTCGAAAACTAGATCCGTAAATTCTGAGAGTTCACAAAATTTATCTAGTTTACTCGTAATTTGTATCACGATTTTTAATGACCTCCAACTTGGGTGAAAATGTCCATAATCACAGACTGGTCCGGATTGTTGTTTGAAATGATAGGCAGTTTTGTAAAAATCACCATAAATTGTAGAAAAATCGTATGGAGATGTGCAAGTAGTCATTTTAAAGCTACAAACTTGAACTATTTGCACCTTGTACAGTTTTGAAAACAAAAATGTTTAATATGCCCAAAACAGTCCGTGAATGGAGTTGAACTTTTCTGATGAAGGCTGTTAGAAAAATTTAGTTATGTTCTTAGTGTTTTAACTTGTATTCCCCCCCTAAAAACTTGAGAAAACATGAAAATGTAGGGGTATGAACTCACCTTAAGTGATTTCAGTAGATGATTGTTGAAGAATGGAAGTGTTTAATTCAAGAACACTTGGAGATGCCTTGAAGGTTTTCGAGAATCTAATATTATAGTTATGGAGTTTGTGTAAGCAATCAAAGATTTGAGTAGGAGGAAGTGAAATAATAATAGGGAGGATGAATTTTTACTTACCAAGAGTGGAAGAACACTTGAAATCAGCCTTGAATCTCGAAAATTTGTGTAGAAAAAGTTTGAGAGAAAAGTGGTGTTTGTTACTTGGTGGAATGAGAGAAATGAGAGAAAATGAAGAGTGTGGTTGTTTGTTCCAGCTCAAAAAAAAAACGTGGGAGTGAGTGAAATTTGAGTGTAAGGGGACATTGAAGTGACATAGGTAAGGTGGGGAGGTATGGCTAGTCATAGAGTGGGTGTGGGGTGGTTGCTTGTGTCATAAGTTAAGGCAAAGTCAACACTCCACCTTAAATAAATCCTCCATTAGATCTTTATTATTTAAATAATGATTTTCATCAAAATATGTTTAAATTATGAATATTTAGAGTTTATTATGTTAAAATATAATTTCTGGAGAAAATCCCGCTTTAAAATCACGAAAAACGGGCTTAAAATGTTAAAAATATCAAAAATGGGCTAAAAGTGACAATTTCCCGAAGTCTGGCCGAGGTTCGGCCTTCTGGTGCTGAACCGAGAGAGGGAGGCAGAAACCGAGAGGGAAGAAGAAGGAGGGAAGGAACCGAGAGGGGAGAAGAGAGAACAGAGGGGCGCGAGTAGAGACAGAGCGAGAGAAGGGAAGAGACAGAGAGGCGGGTAGAGACAGAGCGAGGAGCGAGCGACAGAGACCATGCGAGAGAAGGGAAGAGACAGAGAGGCGGGCAAAGACAGAGCGAGGAGCGAGCGAAAAAGACAGAGCGAGAGAAGGGAAGAGACAGAGAGGCGGAACAGATGAGGCGACCGAGAACCGAGGCTCGGTCCTCGCGCCCTTAGCCAACAGAGGCTCGGTTCGGAGATAGAAGGCGAGAAGTCAAAAACCGAATTAACTGTAGTGAACAGTACCTTCGGTTCGGTTCAGCTGCCTTCTTCATCAGGAGGGTTCGGTTCCTAAGAGGGGTTTCGGTTCCTAAGAGGGGTTTCGGTTCCTAAGATCCGTTTTTCGCGTTTTCGCCTCGTTTTAAGCCGTTTTTGACCCGGTTAAGGGCCGGAATGACCCGAATGATTCTAAAAAGTTACGGGAACTATTTGAGGGAGATTTGGGAGAGATTTCTCATACTGAGAGAGATTTCGCATACTTGGAGAGATTTGGGAGAGATTTGACATAGAGAGAGATAGAGTGAAAACGATTAAGAGAGGATCCATGTGTGACAATTGTGAGTGTCCAGCATCGCAATGCATGGTTCGTAAACCCTGTTAAGCCTTGTTTAAGGATCTTACACACTCCCGATGAGTATGCATCATTGTTTTTATCAGTTTAGTTCATTGATTAGCACTGGGCTTAGGAAATTTTTTAACACAAGACTTTTCTCAAGTGATGTTTTCCCATTAATATAGCAAGTTATACAGTATGAACATAACAAAAACCCTAATACACAAGGTTTAATCGAGTTGACCGGCTTGACTTGATGACTTGACTTGACTCAAGATTGACGATTGTCACATCATCCCCCCGTTAGAGGGAATTTCGTCCCGAAATTTAAATTCGGCTGGGACTTCAAGGATGGGAAAAGATGTGGATACTTTTGCTTCATTTGATCTTCACGTTCCCAGGTAATCTCAGGCCCTCGTTTCGCGTTCCAAACAACCTTCACTATGGGAATGCGACTTTGTTTTGTTCTCTTGATCTCTCGATCCATGATCTCGACGGGTTCCTCCACAAAGTGGAGATTTTCATTAACTTCAATTTCTTCAAGTGGTATTATGAGTGTCTCGTCAGACAGACACTTCTTTAAGTTGGATACGTGGAAGGTAGGGTGTACATTACTAAGTTCTTGTGGTAGTCGGAGTTTGTACGCCACAGGACCAATCCTAGCAAGGATTTCGAACGGACCGATGTCCCTTGGGTTTAGTTTCCCTCGTTTACCGAAACGTATCATCCCCTTCCAGGGGAAACTTTTAGTAGTACCCGGTCTCCGACCTGGAATTCTAAAGGTTTACGTCGCTTATCCGCGTAACTCTTTTGTCGATCACGAGACGCTTTTAGTCTTTCCCGAATTTGAATGATCTTTTCTGTGGTTTCCCTTATGATTTCAGGCCCAGTAAGGGTGCTATCAGGGACTTGCCCTCTGGCTAGCTGAGTATCTCCAACTTCGGTCTAACACAGTGGTTTTAGTCTTATCCGCGTAACTCTTTTGTCGATCACGAGACGCTTTTAGTCTTTCCCGAATTTGAATGATCTTTTCTGTGGTTTCCCTTATGATTTCAGGCCCAGTAAGGGTGCTATCAGGGACTTGCCCTCTGGCTAGCTGAGTATCTCCAACTTCGGTCTAACACAGTGGTGATCTACACTTGCGACCGTAGAGAGCTTCGAATGGAGCGACTCCAATGCTAGTGTGATAGCTGTTATTATAAGAGAATTTGATAAGCGGTAGATGGGTATCCCATGCCTTACCAAAATCTATCACACAGGCTCTCAGCATGTCTTCCAATGTCTGGATGGTTCTCTCGCTTTGTCCGTCAGTTTGTGGATGGTAGGCCGTACTCATGTCTAGCCTGGTTCCCAGAGACTTCTGTAGGGACTGCTAGAAACGCGATGTAAATCTACTATCTCGATCAGAGATAATGGATGTTGGTACACCATGTAGTCGCACGATCTCTTTAATGTACGTCCTGGTTAACTTCTCCATCTTGTCTGTTTCCTTTATTGGCAAAAAGTGCGCGGACTTGGTCAATCTGTCCACAACCACCCATATGGTATCCATCCCACCTGATGTCTTAGGCAGTTTGGTTATGAAATCCATGGTTATTCGCTCCCACTTCCACTCAGGTATATCCGGTTGTTGAAGTAGTCCTGATGGCTTCTGATATTCCACCTTCACCTTGGCGCTAGTGAGGCACTTGCTCACATAAGTAGCAATTTCAGCCTTCATGTTTGGCCACCAGTATAACCTTTTGAGGTCTAGATACATCTTATCTGACCCACGGTGAATGGAGTATCGAGTCTTGTGGGCCTCGTTCATTACAACATCTCGGTACCCACCGAACTTCGGTGTCCAGATTCGATTCATGAGATAACGAGTTCCATCCCATTTGACTTCCAAGTTCTTATCCATCCCCCTTAGTGCTTCGCTTGCCACGTTTTCTGGTTTCAAGGCTTCTAATTGGGCATCCTTGATCTGGGTGGCTAGTTGGGAGTGGATGGTCATGGCTAGGGATTTTACTCTGCGACCCGAGTATTCTTTCCTGCTTAAGGCATCGGCTACTACATTGGCCTTGCCCGGGTGGTAGCGAATTTCACATTCGTAGTCATTCAGTAATTCCACCCATCTTCTTTGGCTCATGTTAAGTTCTTTCTGATTGAGAATGTGCTGAAGACTTTTGTGATCAGTGAAGATGGTGCACTTGGTGCCGTAGAGGTAGTGCCTCCAGATCTTTAGGGCAAACACCACCGCTCCCAATTCAAGGTTATGGGTTGTGTAATTAACTTCATGTGTCTTCAGTTGCCTTGATGCATAAGCGATGACTTTTCCCCTTTGCATGAGCACACAGCCGAGGCCTTGATTCGAAGCATCGCAATACACCACAAAATCATCAGTTCCTTCTGGAAGAGACAAGACTGGTGCGCTGCATAGGGCTTGCTTTAGTGTCTGGAAGGCGGCTTCTTGTTTATCTTCCCATTCGAACACCACACCTTTCTGAGTCAAGGTGGTGAGAGGCTTAGCGATCTTGGAGAAATTTTGTATGAATCTTCGATAGTAGCCTGCGAGTCCCAAAAACTGTCGGATTTCTGTTGGTGTTGCAGGTGTTGACCAATCTTCGATTGCTTTGATCTTTGAGGGGTCCACATGTATTCCTTCTTTGCTTACTACGTGGCCAAGGAATCCTACTTCACGGAGCCAAAATTCACACTTTGAGAATTTGGCGTAAAGCTTCTCGGTTCTTAAAATCTCCAGAACTAGTCGTAGGTGTTGTCTGTGCTCTTCTTCGCTCCTCGAATAGACCAAGATATCGTCGATAAATACGATGACGAATTTATCCAAGAAGGGTCGACACACTCGATTCATCAAATCCATGAACACCGCAGGCGCGTTAGTTAACCTGAATGGCATCACTACAAATTCATAGTGCCCATAACAAGTTCTAAATTCCGTCTTGGGGATATCCTCTTCCTAAACTCGCAGTTGATGATAGCCCGACCTCAGGTCGATTTTTGAAATGTAGCTGGCTCCTTGGAGCTGGTCGAAGAGGTCATCGATTCTGGGTAGGGGATAACGGTTCTTGATAGTGAGTTTGTTTAGTTCTCGATAGTCTATGCACATGCGAAAAGACCCATCCTTCTTCTTTACAAATAAGACTGGTGCTCCCCAGGGCGAGAAGCTTGGCCTGATGAACCCTTTGCTCAATAGTTCATTCAGCTGGCTGGATAGTTCTTGCATTTCTTCCGATGCTAAGCGATATGGAGCCCTGGCGACGGGGGTAGCTCCTGGGATTAAATCGATCCGAAATTCGACTTGTCGTGCGAGTGGTATACCTGGCAGATTGTCTGGGAAAACATCAGGGAAGTTGCATACTTCTGGAATTTCTTTGATTTCCTTTACCTCCTGTTTCTTGTCTACGATGTGGGCTAAGAAAGCATGGTATTTCTTTCGGAGGTACTTTTGGGTTTTAACACAAGAGATGATTTGTAGGTTCGCACTAGGTTTATTGCCATAAACGGTGAGAACGTTGCCATTCGGCAGATTGAGGCGGACGGCCCTTTCGTAACATAGAATGTCGGCACGATGAAGGCTTAACCAATCCATACCAATGATTATATCGAAGCTTTTTATGGTGACCGGCATAAGGTCAATTTTGAACAAATGGTTGTCTAGAGTGAGAGTACACCCTATGTAAATATCATTAGCGCGCTCAACCTTTCCATTTGCCATTTCTACGATGTAAGAATCTTCTAGTGGTTGAGAATTTTGCTTAAGTATATGTTTGAATTGGTGACTTATGAAACTTCTTTCTGCCCCACTATCGAAAAGTACGCATGCATAAGAGTTATTGAGGAGGAACGTACCAGTAACCACAGAGGGATCCTTGACTGCTTCTCCCTACCCTAAAGTTAGGACTCTCCCTACACCCCCAGCATTAGAGGCTCGTGCCTTGGGGCAGTTCCTCCTGAAGTGTCCCGTTTCACCACATCCATAGCAGGTTTGGCTTGCTCCGGTGTTGGCGGTCGTAGCGACTTGTGCGGCGGGTTGGGTAGTCGCTCTACAGAATCGTGCGGTGTGCCCCTTTTTGTTACAGTTATTGCAGTGTAACTCTCGACAAGCACCATTATGGTGGTAGTTACACTTGTTGCACTTGGGAAGAGTTCCTGTATACTGTTTCGGCAGCGCTGGAGCGACAGCAGTAGTGGCGGCACGAACAGCAACAATCTGTTGCTTTTTGGCGGGGTCCTGCATTGGTTGTTTCTTTTTATTTCCCCAGAACTTCCTCTTGTTGTTCCCTCCTTTTGTTCGGTCGGTGGTGGTTATCACAGTACCACAGCTAGCCCTGTGATCTATGAGTTGTTGTGCCAATTCCTTGGCACTCTCAAAGGTAGTGGGTTTCGAGGCCAATACACTATCTTGAATCTGGGATGACAGCCCCCAGAGATATCGTTCCACCTTCTTCTCTTCTGTAGTGACCATTGTTGGACAGAGGAGTGCTAGGTCGTTGAAACGGGCAGTATAAGTTTCAAGATCAGCGCCTGTCATTCTGAGGTTCCAAAGTTCTTCTTTAAGTTTTTGTATTTCGCCCCTCGGGCAGTATTCCTTTAACATTAGGGCTTTCAAATCCTCCCAGCTGATTGCGTTAGCTACTGCGGGAGTAAGTGATTTAACTCGGCCATTCCACCAAGTAAGTGCTTTTCCAGTGAAAGTGAATGCCGCATACTTGACCTTGCTCGCTTCGGGACAAGTGCAGATTTCAAAAACTGCCTCGGTCCTTTCGAACCATTGCACCAGTGTGATAACGCCCCCGCTTCCATTGAAAGGGTCGGGTTTTCCATTCGTGAAGTCTTTGTAAGAGCACTCCCTCGTACGCCCCGTGCTGTCCCCATGAATGGAATTGGTAGCTCCGGATCCAAAACCGCCAGAACCATTGGTTCCCATTTGCGACATCGCTGCCGCCACGGCTGCCGTTACTGCAGCCTGGAACATTGCAGGATCAAACTGCGGAGGTGGTGGTGGAGGCGGCACTGTGTTGTTGGAAGGCCTTGGTCTTTTCCTTGGTGGCATGGTTCTGTCATAAAAAAAAATGACCAGTCGGTAAGACTTTAATAGTGATAACGAGTCGAGTGTTACTGGTTTCATCCCTCTTGTATTTTATCAAAACTTTATTATTCGTAAACTGTTTGTGTGATCAAGTTATGATGTATAGTGCCAAACATTCAATAAATAAAACACATGCCAAATTTCATTGATACTTTTAGTACATAACGTTTAGAGGGAAAAGTTTGACCTCATAAGGGTCTACATTACATCGTTACAAAAGATAGTTTTTGGCATTACAAAAACCCTTTGAATAGTGTAATCACATAGTCGCAGGTTCGACCTACATACAAAGAGTAGCACCAACGCATACTCCTAAAATTTTACTACCAAAACATGAGAATAGTAATGAGTTCTAATCACTGCGACCCTTCTTTGGCGGAGGCTGCGATGATGTCGATGCGCCCTGTAGTTCCGCCAATCTGCGTTCGGCTGCAACCATTCTTTCTTCGAGTGCCATGTATCTTTCCCGATACTCTCTTGTTTCTGCTTGAGCTGCGAGAAGGTCTTGAATGAGTTGGTCTCTGTGGTGGGAGCCTCGTTCCAGGTCTCTGGTGCGATCAGTAGTAGACTGTACGATGGCACTTAACTCCCGGACCTAATCGGTCTTCGTCCTTCCACGATCATCCATACTTGCTATTCGTTGTATCGTGACGGGGAGAGCTCTGTCAGCCGGTCCACCATGAGTGATATCATAGTAACCTCGTTGGTAGCCATATGGTGACCGCTGGCGTTGTTGTCGGCTCCATCTTTCGATCGTTGTTACCCAATGGGGTTCAGGTCCGTTGTATCCAAAACGGTGCGCGGGTACCCTCGCGATGTAGGGGGTTGAATACTTCTGGTGGTTCCTCCGCTTCGTTCCCAAACATGACTACCTCGTCACCTTCCTCTTCTTCCTCTTCGTCTTCCTCTTCTTCTTGGTCGTCTTCCTCTTCTTCTTCTTGTTCGTCTTCCTCTTCTTCTTCTTGTTCGTCTTCCTCTTCTTCTTCTTGTTCGTCTTCCCCCTCGGGCTCCCCCTTGGGATCCTCTTCGGGATCCTCCTCGGGATCCTCCTCGGGATCTTCTTCAGGATCCTCCTCGGGCTCATCTTCGATCCATCCCACGTTTCCCTGATTGGGAAAATAGGGGTCCCCGGGTATGTGAAATCCTGCCATGTCGTCTGCACGAGAAACGGGGTTAAGAAGCACATATCGGAAAATAATAATCTGGCACTATAGAAACGTACAAATACTCCTATAGTATTTTTAAATGTTTATATTTGGTTCTTAGCGTGTTCTTTATGGAGTGTAATTAGGTTATCAGATTTGTCGCTCATTACGACTATTCCTTATTGTGCGTAAGTTACTTCTTGGACGGATATAGTTGATCAGGCCATATCCCTCCCAGAACTGATTACACATGCTAAGGCGTACTAATAATGTTCGACTCCTCCTCTTTCAATTTATGTTCTCCTAAGATATGACACCATGCTAGTATAGAATGCATGTAAGTATACTTTAAAACAAGAAATTATTTGTTTTCTAAAAGTACAACTCGTTAAAGCATTTTAAGAATCAGAGACTTTTAGTCCCAAATATGTTTATAGTTTGTATATCTTATGTGGTTTGACATACTTAATTCACTATAAACCATGCTCTGATACCAATCTGTCACACCCCCAAACCAAGGATGGCGGAAACGTCCGGGGGTGGAGGACTTCATGTATAGTATCATAACCACAATTTCAATAGTAATTTAAGCAAACACAACCAACATATATATAATTGAAAAAGTTACATCACTTGTATGAATTACATGTTTCAAAATCAATTACAATATGTTGACAAAATATGAAAAGTTTGACGCCTTAACGTCCCATCCTCAAAAGCACTTGATTACCTGTTTAGTGTTTTCCTGAGAATACAAGTTGTTTGAAAAGTGTCAACACAAAGGTTGGTGAGTTCATAAGCTTTTATTAACAAACTTAGTAGAAGTCTTTCACATGTAAATGTTGCGTTTGTTTCAGAAAAATCCGATATTTTCCTTGAAATCCGAAAAATGTAGCCCTATAACCAAAGACTAAAATGTATAAGAAATCATCATTTCTTAGTAGAAATGTCGTGAGTTTAAAATGATATGGAAAGTAAATTTCTTTATCAACCTAAAACCTACTTCGGTTTTATGAAAGCCCGTAAACTTTATGAATTGTTATCTCCCTAGGTGAGTCGCTATAATCATACTGTGACTATGTGAACCTGCCACAACGTTTCTCAGGCGTCGCGAAAATGAAATGACATTTGTCACCCGTAGACCTGCAGGTCCCACTGTAGCTAGCAGCAAGGTGTGGGGTGTCATACCCAATATAGATCTATATACAAGTATCACGTTCTCCCTCAAGGATATTCTGATTATAACTACCAGGAATTATATCTCGCACTCGGACGTACGGGGAGAGAGAGAGTCTCACAACATAGGTTAACAAGTTTACATGAAATGTGTGTGGATATAAATGTTTCTTGTATGAATGTACCCTTTTTGTACGAGTGTGTTGAGTGATGTATCATAAACTATACCTATTATAGTTTATCTAAAATGTATGTAATATGTATGAATTCTTTTATGGAAATGTATTAGTGTTGTGAATTTATCAAACTATACTTTTTATAGTTATATAATACGTGTTCTAAATGAATGAATAATATTTAATATGAATGACTTAGTTTCAGTTCATAATGATAAACTAACAAGGAAACACATTCAAATATTAGAACTTATGATTATACACTTTGCTCAACATATTACAAAGTGTTATGATATTTACATGCTGTTGGCTAACTTTAGCAATTCTGCCCTGTTTTGGAAAAATCATACGAAGTCGAAAACTAGATCCGTAAATTCTGAGAGTTCACAAAATGTGTCTAGTTTACTCATAATGTTTATCACGATTTTTAATGACCTCCAACTTGGGTGAAAATGTCCATAATCACAGACTGGTCCGGATTGTTGTTTGAAATGATAGGCAGTTTTGTAAAAATCACCATAAGTTGTAGAAAAATCGTATGGAGATGTGCAAGTAGTCATTTTAAAGCTACAAACTTGATCTATTTGCACCTTGTACAGTTTTGAAAACAAAAATGTTTAAGATGCCCAAAACAGTCCGTGAATGGAGTTGAACTTTTCTGATGAAGGCTGTTAGAAAAATTTAGTTATGTTCTTAGTGTTTTAACTTGTATTCCCCCCCTAAAAACTTGAGAAAAAATGAAAATGTAGGGGTATGAACTCACCTTAAGTGATTTCAGTAGATGATTGTTGAAGAATGGAAGTGTTTAATTCAAGAACACTTGGAGATGCCTTGAAGGTTTTCGAGAATCTAATATTATAGTTATGGAGTTTGTGTAAGCAATCAAAGATTTGAGTAGGAGGAAGTGAAATAATAATAGGGAGGATGAATTTTTACTTACCAAGAGTGGAAGAACACTTGAAATCAGCCTTGAATCTCGAAAATTTGTGTAGAAAAAGTTTGAGAGAAAAGTAGTGTTTGTTACTTATTGGGATGAGAGAAATGAGAGAAAATGAAGAGTGTGGTTGTTTGTTCCAGCTCAAAAAAAAAACGTGGGAGTGAGTGAAATTTGAGTGTAAGGGTACATTGAAGTGATATAGGTAAGGTGGGGAGGTATGGCTGGTCATAGAGTGGGTGTGGGGTGGTTGCTTGTGTCATAAGTTAAGGCAAAGTCAACACTCCACCTTAAATAAATCCCCCATTAGATCTTTATTATTTAAATAATGATTTTCATCAAAATATGTTTAAATTATGAAATATTTAGAGTTTATTATGTTAAAATGTAATTTCTGGAGAAAATCCCGCTTTAAAATCACGAAAAACGGGCTTAAAATGTTAAAAATATCAAAAATGGGCTAAAAGTGACAATTTCCCGAAGTCTGGCCGAGGTTCGGCCTTCTGGTGCTGAACCGAGAGAGGGAGGCAGAAACCGAGAGGGAAGAAGAAGGAGGGAAGGAACCGAGAGGGGAGAAGAGAGAACAGAGGGGCGCGAGTAGAGACAGAGCGAGAGAAGGGAAGAGACAGAGAGGCGGGTAGAGACAGAGCGAGGAGCGGGCGACAGAGACAGAGCGAGAGAAGGGAAGAGACAGAGAGGCGGGCAAAGACAGAGCGAGGAGCGAGCGAAAAAGACAGAGCGAGAGAAGGGAAGAGACAGAGAGGCGGAACAGATGAGGCGACCGAGAACCGAGGCTCGGTCCTCGCGCCCTTAGCCAACAGAGGCTCGGTTCGGAGATAGAAGGCGAGAAATCGAAAACCGAATGAACTGTAGTGAACAGTACCTTCGGTTCGGTTCAGCAGCCTTCTTCATCAGGAGGGTTCGGTTCCTAAGAGGCGTTTCGGTTCCTAAGAGGGGTTTCGGTTCCTAAGATCCGTTTTTCGCGTTTTCGCCCCGTTTTAAGCCGTTTTTGACCCGGTTAAGGGCCAGAATGACCCGAATGATTCTAAAAAGTTACGGGAACTATTTGAGGGAGATTTGGGAGAGATTTCTCATACTGACAGATATTTGAGAGAGATTTCGCATACTTGGAGAGATTTGGGAGAGATTTGACATAGAGAGAGATAGAGTGAAAACGATTGAGAGAGGATCCATGTGTGACAATTGTGAGTGTCCGGCATCGCAATGCATGGTTCGTAAACCCTGTTAAGCCTTGTTTAAGGATCTTACACACTCCCGATGAGTATGCATCATTGTTTTTATCAGTTTAGTTCATTGATTAGCACTAGGGCTTAGGAAATTTTTTAACACAACACTTTTCTCAAGTGATGTTTTCCCATTAATATAGCAAGTTATACAGTATGAACATAACACAAACCCTAATACACAAGGTTTAATTGAGTTGACCGGCTTGACTTGATGACTTCACTTGACTCAAGATTGACGATTGTCAAACTTTCCTCCACAATAAAAGCAGCTTACTCTAGAATCTCCTTCCGCCTTCGGTTCCTTTTTTGATTCTTTAGCTTTCGGTTCATTTTTGACTTTTTCAGCGCTATAGCTTCCTTGCCAGTTTCGGTTCTTGTTGGTGGGGAATATCTTCTTGATGAATCTCTTAGGGTTTGACACCATCATAGCGTAGTCTTCAGACGTAAGATCATAATCATCCAAGTTGAGATCTTCGTCCTCTATCACCGCTTTGCTTTTCGATAGGAGGGCCAATGAACCAAGACTGGAAACCACGTTTTTCTCCTGTAATACGATCTTCTCTTGAGACTTCAGAATACCCACCAGTTTCGCTAGAGAATAAGATTTGAATTGCTCATGTGCTTTAACTGTGGACACAACAACTCTCCACTCAGATCTGAGGCCGTTAAGAAACGTGACTTTCTGCTCAATCAACTTCCTTTCAATATCATGTTTAATCATCTTACTAAGAAGATGATTGAAGCGATCGAACGTTTGAGTCACAGTTTCTTCGACTTTCTGCTTGAATTCACCAAACTCGGATAAGAGTAAGGTTTGAATGGAGTGTTCAAGATCTTCATCCGTAGAATACAATTCGCGAAGCCGATCCCATTTTTCTTTGGCAGTAGTGCACGAACTCACCAGCCTGAAAGTGTCAGATTGAAGAGCGAATCTGATTAATCTCAATTCTTTAATATTGCACTGAAATTTATCTTTTTCGTCTTGGGCAACATCTTTAACATCTTTCAAAAGATCATTATACTCTTTTTGAGTTTTAATAATCCTTGAAGTTGCAGAATGAGCAAAGGGTCCCGAAACGATTGCTTCCCAGATAAGGTATCCATTGTCGTCAGATCCTATAACATAGTTTTCAAAGTGATTTGCCCAGACTTCATAATCTTGGGTGTAAAGGATGGGAATCTTGGTTGTTGATCCAATGCTGTTTGAAATATTAATGGGATTAGATGGAGACTCGTCCATTCTTGATCGAATAACCTGTTTGAAAGATCAGACTTATAATATATAATATTAGGGCAAAACGAACAAGTAATGAGATACGTATATTATGGGGTGACGGCTCAATAAATATTAGTTAATGCGGAACAAACCCTAATAGCTTCTTTCACAGAAGAGATGTGTATGAATTACACAGCCTCCCGCTCTGATACCAATTGATGAGTTAAAAACCTTTATGATCGAATAGATCTTTGAAATAGGTATATAAAGAATGTAAAGCAATACTCAAGAATGGATTTGAATCTGTCGAATGATTAAACTTTCAATCCTCAGCAGAGCTCGATGAAGAACTTCCGCTGTAGAGGATTCTGGGGTTACAAAAAGATAACTTCTATAATTACACTGTAAAAACCCTAATCAATCGGTTACATAAAAGATGCATGCAAGCATCTATAAATACACAAACCCTAGAAAATAAGATACGGATGGACAGGCCCATACCACACAGAGAATGGACTAGGAAGCGAGCCCAAGACGCAACATCAATAACCCAACACGGACGAAACGGGTTGCGGCGATGGAAAAACTTCGGGTTGTCACAAAGTCTAAGTCTTCCAGAGGAGTGAATGGTCATTGATGACTTTATGAGTCCTCGTTTCCTTCCTGAACCATTGTTGGATGAGTGGGAACTACTCCATTGTTAACTTGTTCATTGACTATCAATTCATTTATCCTTGGCGCTCTGCCTATAGCATTCTATATCCCCTGAATTAGGATATCCATGAACTCGTGCTTTTGCTGATCTAGCCTGATCCAACATTTTCAAGTGCTAGACCTCCTTCGTTATAGATGAGTCTACTGCTCCTTGTGATCATCAAATCGTTCTATACACAGAAGCAGACGTTCCGTGTACCAAGATGAGAATATAAAGATAGGGAAGGTTTTAATTATGTTTTAGACGTGTAATCCTCCTTATCACTCTGAAAAGCTATCTAAATTTTCTAATAATGTAATCAAATGTTTAGAAATCTAAATAAATAAAATTTCCTAATCTAGGTTGGCAACATACCTTAAATCATGTAATAGGATTTCTATGTAAGAAACCTAAAGCATGTCATCAACCATTTAGCACATACTAAAAATGAAGGCACATTCCTAAGGTATTATCATGCTTATGTCAATTTAGGTATGCTACTTAAAAAATAGAAACTCATATCAAAATCATTACATAGAATTTAATATTTAAGACTAGAAATCCTCTATATTCCTAGTTCACATAAACTAATGCTCTGATACCAACTATGACATCCCCAGATTTATGGTCATCCGAAAACTTTTATTTATTATAAATCAGATTGATTTTTATAAATGTGTAATTTTTCCCTTTAGAAGTATTTCCAAAGAAAATATTTTTATTGATTACTAAAACATGGGATATCATAACTAATACAGAAATATAAGCATAAATAGGCCTAACATGAATATCCTAGCAATCTACGAACTCCTAAAATCTTTCAGTAGACAATTTCATTGTTTATTAGTGCCTTCACATTAGTACCTATGATATAAAGAAATTGAGTGTGCCAGGTTTGCAAACCTGGCGAGCAGATAAGGTTTTTGACTCCACAATATTATATTCTTACAATTATACAATCTTCAACATTTAAATGACCTAGTTACCCCACTTGCACTATTATCTCTTCCTAATGTTAGATTAATGATTCTAATAGATCCTTTCTAAAGGATCTTTGACAACAGTCATCTATATTGCGCTAAGGATTAGGCACGATAGTATGCCGGCACTTTTGTCATGGCACAACTATACAAATAGTACTTTTGGATAAGTACAATAGTACTATGATACTTTAGATAAGCAAGGCATTACAATAGTACTTTTAGGTAAACAAAAGTCTCGAGTTGTTGTTTCACACAAATCTCATTAACTTGTCACAACCTTTATCTTACGCAGTCCTATTACAGCATCTAATTTATTACTTTACACATCCTATCCCTACCCAACCATATTAATAAGTTTAACATGCGATTAGATCTAGTAACAATCATAATCTATTGTACAAATATATTAGACACAACAAAAACAACGCACATAGCATTTAAGAACTTAGAATATTTGTATGTATGTGTAAGATGAAAATAACTATACACTCGCTTTACTTACATGAAAATACTGGTGATTTTGGTAGAACTTCTCTTAACACCTTTAGATTTTCATTTTGGTGTGACATAATTAAGAATATTACAATGTCTTAAATTTATATTCCGGGCGACTAATGATAGTCTAGATTTCTCAATAATCTCAATGTCTACATCAAGATCTATTAAGTAAGGATTAGCGAGGTAGGAGAATTGGGAGGCAGGATCATTTCGACATATAGCCTTTCTGAAATCCAACAACCAAGTCAATGTGACCATTCTAGACACCTCTCTCGTAAGTAGATCAATCAGCATAATGACTTGGAATTAATGCCAAATTTTATTTATTGGTTCATAATAACCACTTATAACCATAATAATAAGTTACAAAAAATAGAAGAGTGTAGCTTAACATATAGAGGTTTTAGCAAAAATCGGGAAAATGTGTTGGCTAGACTCTGAAAGCAAAAGCTTCTGTTTTTAGACTCCTAGACCCCTTAAACCATTTCTAAATAATATAAGGAATCTCCAGAAATTAGAGTTTAGAAGTTAAAGTTTTCTAGAAAGACTATGGATGAATGGTGTCGACGAATGAGAAAATTTCGGAGGATTTATATAGGGAAGTGGCTGAGGCGTGCTGCACCCCATACTTACGTGCTCCGTACATGTGGTGACGTGTCCTCCCCTATATGGTTTATATGTCATTTCCACCTTGATCCACCTCGCCTTGGCAACACCGCTTCCAGGTAGGCCATGGGTCGCATTATTATTGAGCCATGTATTATGCCCTCTTCGTTCCACGTCGCTTCGTCTTGCAGAAGAGTCGGCTGCCCATGGCCATGTGGTGCACTCCCGTGCTGCCATGTAAATAGCGCAATCCAATTTTGGTAGATCTTTGGACGACCATAACTTTTGCATAAGCGCTTCGTTTTCAATGTTTTTTATATCATCAGAATCCTCTTGACTAGCTCTATAACTCTCATTAGGGTCTTAGCATCTAATTCTTCCTCCATAAAAAAATTCATGTTTAGGCTTGTTTACATTGTTAATCTCCATGCAAAATTCATAACTTCTTCATACGAACTTCGTTCTCTACTGCATTTTTATCGACGTGTTCATATTTACGAGCTCCTCAATGGTCGCACTGCTACACTGAAACTTAAAATAATCATAACTTCTTGTCATGAAGTTTGATTTTGACGTTGTCTATATGCACGCTCTTAGTTTAACACCTGGTATAAATTTTGTTTAGATAACTTTTCACTTTTTATGATACACAGAATCATGTTGGTTTAATCGCAAAACTTCAGACAAGTATAACTTGATACAAATTCGGATTTTAACGTTCGTTATATGTATGGAATCATTGTCACATATAATATAACTTTAGTTAAGATTATTTATCTTAAATAATCTTCTATCAAAAATTCATTATTAACGCTAATGATATCTTAATTAAGTAGCCCGAATCTATGGTTATTAAATTAAACACGTTAAGTGGACAAATATTAGGAGTACAAAATATTTTTGGAAAAACCTGAGTATTGACATTATTTTTAAAATGATAAAAGCAACATTAAAAATAAAATATTATTTTGGATAAATAGTGTTAAAAAAAGTTATAGTAATCGTGAATATGATTATGTGGATATTAAGAATGCCCAATTCTTACTTTTTATGAAGAAGTTATGATTTGTCTAAATTTTCTCTTCACACCAAAACAATATGGTGTGTCATAAAAAGTTAACCAAAGAACTCTTCGATATAAAGAATGCAGAAATCTGAATGTGTACAAGGAATTTATGAATTTTCAATGTTTCAAATGGGATATAGTACAATAGTATGCTACGCAACATTCGAATTTAAAATCGGCTGATTGTTAGCCTAAACAATTTAAATAAAGTTTGTAGTTATCTTAAATATGAGAGCGATGATATAATGAACGTCTTATACGAAACTCATATGAAGAGTAAGAATAACGAGAATGGGTAATCGAATTATTTGTTTGGTGTAAAAGAGATATATTTAAGAGATTTTAATCACCTTATTGTAGGTTGAAAACCATATGTGCTCACCAGGCTCCACTGTCTTACCTATACTGTTTATTTGCATCATAGTTTACAAGGCTCCACTTTCTTACCTATACTGTTTATTTGCATCATAGGTTACAAGGCTATACTTCTAGAAGTTGATTAGGATGACGAGTGATTAAGACACAGTCATCATTAGTGTTTAGGACCATTAGGTCTTTACGTTGCAACAATGTTGTGTATTGGTTATTACATGCTTTTTGGTTTTTATTTGAAAAAAAATCTTTACACAAAGATAATCTTATAAAACGAAACAATTTCCTCAAAATGTTTAATTACACTGGGATCTTCTGAAAATAAATAAACTATGATTTTAAAGCATAAAGAAAAGTCTTTTTGGTTTTGAAAAATAGAGGATGTCACAATATAGTATATTGAGAAAACTCACCTAAGCTAAACAACAAAAGCTCACCGGTTACCCCATCAATGGACATATCTTAACACAAGATACCTAATGACTACCAAGATCAAAATGTAGGCAAATACTTAATTCTACCAAAGGTTGACCATAGGTCAAAAGGTCAATAGTTAACGGTTAACCATCCATCAACCACTGTGTTGCGGCCAACACCTTGTTCGCACCTTCGTAACTATCGGAAAAAATAGTTGGTTACTTCTCACAAATAGGTGTACATTGGAAATCCCATAAACTATATCACGTCCCCTGAACAACCGCGACACTTCTGCTGTATTCTAGCAACTCGAAGACAAAGTAATCCATTAAGTCCAAGCTCGTAACTTTCAGATCTGGAACAAAACACTACAAGAAAAAAACGATATTACAACTAAAGGTTGCAATAGAACATATTTTCGTTGTAATTCTACCAGATTTTGTAAAAGAAATTGTTTCAAAAATGATTTCCTTTGTAAGTTTGCTACGGAATTATATATTGTGGTTAATCTGCAATGAAATAATCCATAGTTGGTTTGCTACGGAAGTAGCATTCATAGCTATTTACCAACGAAATTGTGCTACCAAATTCTATTTCCAAGGATTGTTTGCTATGAAAAAACAGCCTAGCAAAGTTGACAGGAATTAATTTTTTTAAAGTGTTTTACATTATAATACCTATGCTTTGAATGATATGTATTTGAAGTGATAATATAATTTATGTCTTTTATGATTGGATTTTATATATGTCTTTACTATTACATGAAAGAAATATTTGTTATGTACTATGATATGTTTTATAACTTTATACCGTTCCAAATTCAAGAAGCTCGAGAACAAAGAGTGAACAAAGTGTATTTAATTCTCTCCAATATTTTCATGCTTAAAGAACACCATCATTACCATCATCATGCTTAAAGAAACAATATTTTCGTCATTTGAATACCATCATTGTACTATACTCATAACTACCCCCTCTCGCTGTCAAGAACACCATCATTACCATCATCATTAAATTCACTTTCTTTATCAATGAAATTTTCACAATCTGAATCGTTGCTTGACATGTCCTGGTCATCATAGTCGTCTCTATTTGCAGTTGGTGTAATTCTTGCATTTGATGCCACTTCATCCTCAAGGAAAACAATGTCTTTTTTATTATCATTTTGATATACATCAGTCCAACCACAAGCTTTAACATTTATTATAGTGAACCAATCGGAGTTGTTTATTTTTAATTTTGGGTAAGGAACGTAACATACCTGAGTTGCTTACATGGTTAAAATAAATGGCTCAAACTTGTTCTCTTATCTTTTGACATTTGTTCGACCAAGTTATATTCTTTTAGAACTTTAGCTCCTATGTTAGGTGTTGGATCATACCAATGACATTAAAACAAAAATGTGCTTTTCCTTTGGTAATCGGGGTACTTGACTTCTAAAATTTCCACTACCTAACCATGATAGTCACTTCCTTGGCAACTAATACACAATCCGGTATTCATTGTTGACTTGTTCAGAACGTGAGCATTTGTGTGAAACATTCAACTATTGACAAAGTATGCATTAAATAATTTGATTCTCCTCAATGGCATTCTAGAATGGTAAAATATATACTTATTATTTACCTTGTTTTTACGTGCCTACATGACAAATGGTGATGCACTAATTATAACCATATGTAACAAAAAATAAAAATACCAAAAAAATATCACCCACATAGTTTTGCAACTATATTGCAAAGTTCCGTTCCACTTCACCTTCAGGCTAGGTTGATCCACATCCTCAAAAATGATCTTCAAATTTGATACATTACCATTTAAATTACATTTTCAAAGTTACTATGATGGAATAAAACAAATCATTTTAATTAATGTTCTTTGTATCAATTAAACAACAAATAAATATATTATCTTAAAAAAAAGCATATTTTACCCGATTTATGTTTTAATTTTATATTCATTAAGGAGTATGTATGAATAGGCAACATTAAAGTTTTGTATCGATCGGATACAATTCAAGTATTAAAAAAAATGTAAAACTAATCTAAGCAAAACAATAAACAGAAGGTAAATAACACAAAAGTTCTCTAAATTATTCTTTCACCAAGAAAGAGGTTTTGTCTTCACCAAGAAAATGGGTTTGTCATAAACATAATTATGACACTAAGTCGTGTTAAAAACATTTGGGTTTTCCTTAATGTTGTATATATACTAATCTATAAATGCGCATCCCATGATTCAAGGGATTGCGTCTAATCTATACTAAGAACTAATCTTATCAAAAAGATATCGGATTTATGATCTACTATATATTTATCTATATATCAGTACACAAAAGATTACAATCGAATAACTGTAGTCGAAGTCAACATTGTTAAGCTTGATACATAGGCGTTATAGATGTAGTAGACGCTGACGCTTTTCTATCCACGTTTCATGTTTTTGATTCATCAGATCATAAAGTATGACCTTAGAATCTACCTCCATCTCATGATGTCAAAACTAATCTTCAATAAACGTTTTGGCTCGTACTCCCCGTGAGAATTAGAATGAACATTTTGACTCTTGAAGTTTTAAAGAATGCTCCCCGTGAGAAAAATGAAAGACTTATCAAGCATTTATGAATTTCAGCAAATGGTGGACAAATAAATAATGAAATTGAGCTGAGCTGAGAATGTTGACATTAGCTTGACTCGACCCCCCTTTGTAGTAGATGTTAAAGCTAATCTATCAGTGTGTTGTGTGTTTGACTCATTAAATCATAATGTATGACCTTATAGTCTCCCCTATTTGATGATATCAAAACTAATCTTCAATGAATGCTTTTGATTCATGTTCCACCTAAGCGTAAGAATGAACATCTTGACTCTTGTAGTTTTATCAATGTCCCCCCTAAGAAAACGAATTACTTATTAAGCATTTAAGAATTGTAGCAAACATTAGACAAATAAATAATAAGCTTAGGCTGAGTTAAGAACGTTGACATCAACTTGACTCGACTCCCCCTTTGAATGTGATTTTTTGTAGTTCTAGTAGCAAGATTTTAATGTTGACATCAGCTTAACTCGACCCCCCCCCTTTTTTTTGAATGTGCTTTTCTGTAGTTCTAGTAGTGAGATTTATTCATCAAGATTTTCATTTTTACCAAGATTCTCTCCCCCTATTTGACATAAGCAACTAACTTCGAGCATAAGATAGTTTCAACTTGTATTCTAGTAAGATTGTAATGTCTCCTAATAGTGTGGCTTACAACTACCATTGATTAACATAATATTATGTGATCTCATCAGTGTGTGGTTTCATACATTGAAACATTAATCACTTTTATTAGAAGGAAAAGGGAAAGAGTAGTTATGTGCATGTAATACATTCTGGAATGAAATGTACCCTCGGCAAATATTTTTCGAGTTCTCTTTAGTGTATGGTATCATACGTTGAATCGTAAAATTCTAAATAAGCATATTGGGGAAAGAATAGATTGGTGCGTATGATACTCTACGGTGCATAGGCTAACCATTGGCACATAATTGCAAACTTTTATCAATGTGTGGTATATCACATGGAATCTTCAAGTTTTATTAAGAAGATAAATGAGAAAAGGGATTGTTTCAGTCCCTCTGAGGTGAAATCAACAAGAATTGCTAATGGTTTTACTAATAAACAAGAAGTGGTCTAAACTTACATATCATTGAGTAAGTTGCAATCTAGAATCAACGAATCATCGTTAAATCATTATGGTACCATATCATACTAGGAGGTCAGGGACATGAACAATCCTTTGTTATTTAAGTACCCGACAAGTAATTATTACATTGATAACTATGCAATCGATGTAAGTTATTGTGTTTTGCTCAGTGTTTCAGTAGAACATGAGACTTGATGCATTGATCAATAACATAAAACTCTGAAACACCTGAAAATACAGTAAGGAGAACTCACCTTGCACTATCGAATCATACAGATGATCCATGCTTGATGGATCACAAATCCCCGAGCCGCCAACATCAAGACAATACCCCAACAAAAGCTAATCCCATAAAGAACCTTTGCATCCGCTAAAATCCATGTGCTATCACATACCACAATGAGAACTCATTAACATTTAGCCTCTAATCACTTTGTAAGTCCAATTTAGGGTAAAAGTCCTGTTTACCCTTCCACAAGCTTGGCCCAAACTAGATGACAATAAGGCTCAAAATCCAAAATAAACATCTAAAGCCAATATATGGCGTAGTTTTCCAAATTGTGACTAATTCCTTTTATAGGCCTTCGCCCAAGAAGGCACGACAAGATATAACAATCCAATCAATTAAATCCAGATGGCCTAACAGGGGCCAACAGAGCCTAGCCCAAATTGAAGCCCAAAAGGCAAAAAGTCCCAAGTCTGCTGAATACGCCTTCGATACGCTCAACATACTACATGGGAGGCTTGTATGAGCAATGTACATGCTTGTACGCCCAACTTACTCAACAACCCAGAGCCAACTTTCAAATTAAGCACTTAATCCATTAAGACTTAGATCGAAGTATAGATCTGATTTTCCGAAAGTGGTTAAACACATAATGTTGCCAACTTTATGTGCATGGATGGCTACATGGGACTCTAGAGCTCAAAAGAGCTTAATACTTGATTTAATACATGAATGGACCTATAACCGCCATATAGTTTCCACCTTTATGCCCAAAAATGCATGAAACAACCAGATCTACAATTACAAGCTTTACAACGACTTAAACACCCGATCATCAACCATAAGGATCAAAATTCCCAAAAATGAACCAAGAAGAAGATCTATGAAATGAAAAGGAATGGTCGGGACTTTATACCTCCCAAGCTACCAAAAGGATGTTAAATTGTTGGATCTCAAAGCTTTCCTTCAAACAATAAGCCTTCAAGTCCCTCCTTTATATTCTAGATGCCAAAAATGAACACGAAATCCTCACCCAAGTCTCAAACACCCAACAATGGAGGCTAAGACTCGATTTTAGGGGTTTTGGGGCTTTAGAGGTTGATAAGGAGGCCAACCCTAAAAATAAGGATGATTATATATGGTACACGTGATCAAAAATTAGGGTCTAAACACCCCTTGTACGCCCAACGTACTCCTTGTATGCCCATCGTACGAGGCTGAACCTTCATGAGCAAGACTGTCAACTACACTAAGTGTATGCCAATGTACACAAAGCGTAAATGCCCTTCCATGAGTACGCCCCATCTACTAGGGTTTTTCCAAAAAAAACCCCGAATTCTTCCCAAGGCCATAACTTCTACTTTCCAAGTCCGTTTCCAATGAACTTTAAATCTACGGATAGGTTGTGAGAAGCACTATACTTCTACCAACCCATTGAAGCCTTGAAGTTCCACGAACCAAACCTAAAGTTCATAGAGGACAAAAGTAACAAATTACAATTATGCCCTTGGGCTCCGAAACACCATCGACCACTCACATCACTTTGGCTTTAACACCCTCATCCCAAAAGTGCCAAATCCTTTCTTCCCCAAGATCCCAAATCCTTTCAAAACTAGGTGTTACAACTCTCCCCCACTTAAATTTGATTTCGTACTCGAAATCATTCCTGATAATTACCAGCGTGTTTGATAGTTTGAGGGACACAACTACAACCTCGAAAAACAATTTCCTTCCTATGGTAACTAAACCTAGCAGAATTCCCACTCGAAAAATACGAATCCACAAACCCATGAAGAAATCCAACCTACTTTCGCTAAAACTTGAAGTCTCAAACAAGTCTAACTCTATGACAGACCGTCCAACTAAACCAAAGCTAAATCCATGACACTTAACCATCAAACCATCTATTCAACTCCTGATGATAACAATTTCATGACCATAAAAGACATACCCGATATAAATTTCCTTAACCGTTGGACTGAAACACTACTGCTAAGATGTTGAAACATCATCACTTGCCCGTCCTTCACACAGGTAGAACAATAATAGAGAACCGATACAAAAGCTAAATTATGAACCCTCCAGCTAATGCCTTGACATACAAATTTCTTACTCCAACTTTCTGAGCCTAGACCTTGCACGGATACACTCATGATCCCTAACATGAGTTTCCACCAAAAGCACCCTCGACATACAAATTTCATGAACCCTCCAGCTAATGCCTTGACATACAAATTCCAAATAACCTTCTCCTAAACTAAAGATAATACATTTTAATCTCCCCCCACCCCCACCTAGTCCCTAACTGGAGACACTACCAGAAACAAGCAAAGTTAATACTCAAAAACATATCGACTGCAAACATCACCCAGAACCAAACCATGCGATGTACCTCAACCTGGAATACCGCTCGATATCTTCATAAAGAACATTTTGATTTGCATCCTCATAACCGATTCTCAACTTGGTAAACAGCCCCTAACAGTAGCTTGCGAACCAACAAAATTGTAATGCATACATTACACAGAGACTTTCTGATACCTGACTGATACTCCTAACAACCCTTAATTGTTTCCTTTCTCTAAACTAGTTGATTTGAGAGATTTCTCAAATTCTTTCAATGCCAATACTGAAAGTACCACAAGCAGGAGAAATAAGAAATCATGAATTTCGAGGCCCACAACCATAAAAACCCCACTTCGCGACATAACCTGAACTTACCACAATGCATATCCGTAGAAAACCCATACCCACAATCAGCCAAGTAAGAAAGACTAGGTTTCCAACAAAACGACAATTTTCAAAATATCTAGAATACATCCTCATGAACTATTGAAATAATACATCATACTTTGATTGAGACTGAATCAATTCCACTAATATGCATTTGGCTCCCGGA
Organism: Lactuca saligna; assembly: GCF_052625555.1. Classification (NCBI taxonomy): domain Eukaryota; kingdom Viridiplantae; phylum Streptophyta; class Magnoliopsida; order Asterales; family Asteraceae; genus Lactuca; species Lactuca saligna. Next base: position 179,151,561 of record NC_136421.1, on the reverse strand, counting down.
GGCTTCTCGAATGCTAGCAAAAACCTAAGCCTACTATGAAGAAAAATTTCACACCCCCAAAGAGGGTAAACATACCTGAGGCCAAGGGAACATAAAACATACTAAACTTGATGATAGGTAGACGCATTGCTTGGACATTTACTCTCACTTCTTGAATATTCCGGATTACCCATGTTGAACGAAGAACTCAACAACCAATGGTCGAGAACACATGTCAGTTAATCCAGAGAATCAAAACCTATAGGAAACTGAACATATCCTCTTCTGGAAATGATTTACCGATCAACATCTTCCCGGAACTATATTGAAAATAGCAATCCAACAACGAACTAACAAACCCTTTAATGACTGATACTAAACCTGAGAATCTTAGTTCTCCTTACTTAGGGCTCGAACTATCACTCACTAGTTTTGAAACCAATTCATTACCAAAACTAGCTCTACCAGGTACGACCACACATGACTCTGGAATGATTAATACACAAATAATTATTCTCCAGATACCAATTAACGAATCTCACGAGAATCCCAAATTTCAATTGAAGACCTCTAAAATCCCCAATTGTAACCACTTAACATTAAGGTTTTCACACACAAGCATAGACGACTACAAAATTACGATCCAAACATAACTACTTGGCTATAACCCTAATGAAAATCCATCACCTAGTTTCGCATATCCCAAGTACAAGGCCCTTACTCGCATCACAAAGTGTCCATACTACATTAACCACTTATGCATATGGGTGCTAATATACCGTCGCCCACCACCACGACTAATAGAGCCCAAATTGAGTTGCAACCTTACTCTGGAAGCCACATGCTTGCTCACTTCTACGAAATCGGAAAAATGAAAGGCCATAATCCTTGCCACAGATAGTGACATTCTAATCTATCATTCAACCATTCCACTTCCAGTTGTAATCCCCAATCTGATCATAGCCATCATTTCATTCTTGAATCCCACGACTTGAATGTACCACTGCCACGAATCATGGTATCAAACCATGCTAGTCTCCCTGACCAGCCCTTAGAATTCCCGAAACCCTCCTTGATTCGAGTATGGATCATGTACTTCCAGTAGTATGGGACAAATACTACATTCCACACTTATCCATACTTTCTTTAAGAATCATCTCGGGTGCTCCAATACTTACTCATAAAATACTCCCAATACATGCTCTACTGTGAAACAATCGCACTAAATACTTCCTAGGCTCTCCTAGGATTCCACCCACACCTCCTCTCCCATCAGCAGCTGAAGAACCCCTACTAATGCCAGCTAACCACTCCATGAATACAATTACATGTGTTGGGCTGAAGATTATTTTGAAGATTGCGTCTTTTGGGCTCGATAGCATAAGTTAATTTGTATTCCGGTTTGGGCCTGTCCAACCGAGAACCTTTTATGTTTTGTATATAAGTTTACGCTTGCATGCATATTAGGTTATGGTTTTCAGAGATCTACGAAATAGCGATTCATCTAGACGATAACAGGTTTCTTTAAACGTTCTTGTAACCTTCCAATCCTCTACAGTTGATGTTCTTAATAGAGCTCTTCTGAGGATTTTGTTTAATCATTCGACACGTTTGATTCCATCTTGACTTGTTCTTATTATTGCGTTCATACTGTTTTATGTTTATATACTTGTTCAAGATCTAATCGATCTTTGTAGATTAAAGGTTAGTTTAATCTCATCAATTGGTATCAGAGAGGGAGGCTGTGTAATCAATACACATCTTTACTGTGAAAAAGATTTCCATTAGGGTTTTTCCACAATCATCAATATTTATTGAGCCGTCATCTCTTTATTGACGTATCTTGATATTTATTGTTTTGCCCTAATCTGCTTTATTACAAGTCTGATCTTTGAACAGGTTTTTACGATTATAATGGACGCGACGCAATCAAACCTTATTAATATTTCCAACAGCATCGGTTCGACGACAAAGATTCCAATCTTATACACCCATGACTATGAAGTATGGGCGCATCACTTTGAAGACAACGTGATTGGATCGGAGGATAATGGGTACCTCATATGGGAAGCCATCATTAATGGACCGTTTTCTCATTCTGCATCGTCCATAATCATCAAGACACAAAAGGAGTACAATGATCTGCTAAAGGACGTGAAGGATATTGCACAAGATGAAAAGGATAAATTCCAGTGCAACATTAAGGCGTTAAGGTTGATCAGATTCTCCCTTCAGTCCGACACATTCAGGTTGGTCAGCTCATGCACGACGGCAAAGGAAGTTTGGGATAGACTTCATGAACTGTATTCTATAGACGAGGATCTTGAACATTCCATTCAAACTTTTCTTTTATCTGGGTTTGGAGAATTCAGGCAAGGAGCCGAAGAAACGGTGACCCAGACGTTTGATCGCTTCAATCATCTTCTCAGCAAGATGATCAAACACGATATTGAAAGGAAGCTTATCGAACAGAAGGTTACTTTCTTGAACGGACTGAGGTCTGAATGGAGAGCAGTAGTTTCCACAGTCAAAGCCCATGAGCAGTTTAAATCATACTCTTTGGCGAAACTGGTGGGTATTCTTAAGTCCCAAGAGAAGATTGTGGTGCATGAAAAGAACGTCGTTTCTAGTCTTGGTTCATTGGCCCTCCTATCTAAAAGTAAAGCTGTGATGGAGGATGAAGACCTCAACTTGGAGGAATATGATCTCACGTCTGAGGATTATGCCATGATGGTGTCCAATCCCATGAGGTTCATAAAGAAGAGATTCCCCAGCAACAAAAACCGAAACTGGCAGGGGAGTTACAGCTCTGAAAAGGTGAACAATGAATCGAAGGCTGAGGAGCACAAGAAGGAACCGAAGGTGGATGGCGATTCCGGAGTAAGTTGTTTCTACTGTGGTGGGAAAAACCACTATGCTAAGGACTGTGTCCTTAAGAAGATGGCTGAAAAGGATGATGGAAATGATGAGGAAGCTGTGTTGCAGAAAAGATTGGACAAGTTGAGAAAGAAGAAGTCTACCGCTAACCCCTTTATTAATGCTCTCATTGTGCAGGGTTCGGTTAAAGATGACGAGTTCGGTAGCACGGAAGTTTGGTCTACCGACTCAGAAGATGATGAAGTGAGGAAGCCTACCCATGGAAAGGCTTATGTGGCTAAGGAGGAAAGTAGTGGAGGAAGATGCTTCATGGTGACTGACGTATCTCAAATGAGGGGATACAACACCGATGGAGGAAGCGATGGAACGAAGGTACAGGAGGAAGCGATGGAACGAAGGTACAGGAAGCGATACAACACCGATGGAACGAAGGTACAACACTGACTTAGCCAGCAGTTCAATGAGCTCGATGAACTGATAAAGAAGGTACAATCTGTTTTTATTTAATCCAAAGTACCACCATCCTCATATGAGAAAGAACTAAAAAACGTTAATACAAGAATTTCTCATCTATATAGTAGCTTAACTCAAACTCGAGTCACCAATTCTAACCTAACTGATCAATTAAGCAAGGTGGCGTCGAAGAGTGAGGAGCGGAGAATGTGGATCGAGTTAAAGGAGTCGGAATTAGTTAAAGTTAAAGACGAAAACATTTATTTGCAAAGAGACAATTTAAAATTGTTAAAACAGCGGAATGTTTTTTGTTTAATTGCTAAACGTTTGTATTCTAATATTACTCAGCTTCACTTGGATTGTGAAATAGGCCAAAAGATCCATCGCATGATTTTGCCCTTCCTAGAGTTTAAGGAGGATGAAATCGATGCCGAAGCCTACAATTGTGAGAGTATGATATCGTCTGATGATGTCAATCCGAACTACATGTATGGACTGGACAAAATTGAGTCCTTCATTAAATCCAAGGACCACAAGCACATGCTTAAAAACCTTTTGGATGAAAATGACAGACTTAAACTGAGAACCGAAACCATGCAAAATTTTGACTCTTTAAACGCCAACATAAGCTCAGAAAACAAAATTGATGTTGAAAATGCATCTGACCTTAACGAGGACGAAAACATGAGTGAAATTTCTGTAGAGGACACGGTTGACTGCTCAGAATTTATTAAAAACGAACCTGAAAACCACAAGAATCTTATTTTTGAAAATTTAGTGGAGTTCGCTTGATTGTCCCATCAAAAGTCCCCGATATTAGTTGAGAAAGCAGTTGTGTATCAAAAGGTCAGGACCACTCCGAATGAAGTATACAAGGTGATAGGAGTTACCGAACATCAAACAGCTGAACTCACAGTTATTGTAAACGAAGACAATGCTGATGGTTGCGATGAGTACTCCTGGGAAGCTCCAATAGATAATGCAAACGAAACCATTGGTTTATCTGAAAGAACTTCCTGGAAGAGCAAAGGAAGATACATACCTGAACCCTTGAATAAGCCGGATAATTTCGATGAGCCAAGCACCAGTGGTACAAAAGATATTCCTCAGGAGGATGATCGTTCGGCAAAAGAACACGCTACCTCTACTCCCTCAGCTCAAAGTGGAACTTCTATAGACATTACCTCTGCTCCTTCGGCTCAAAGTAAAACTCCTGCAGTTCAAAAGGAACCAGCCAAGGAGACACCGAAAACGAAAGCGAATGTTCATCATCAACCTAAACAGATGAGGAATAGGAAGAGAGAAAGGAACAATAGATACAGGAAGAACCTTTCTGAAAGGAAACAATTCTGGCATTCACAGAATGCATATTTCTCACACCAAGACAAGAATTTGAAGTATGAAAACAATCCTGTAGGAAAGCCTGAAAGTCACAACAACCGAAAGCCAAGGTTCGGTTCACGAGAAAATATCAACCGAAGGCAAAGGTTTGGTTCTGAAAAAGACTTCCACGGAAACCAAAGGTTCGATTCCAAGGATAGCTCAAACCGAACGCAAAGGTTCGGTTCTGAAGTCAAAAGAAAACAAGACTCTAAGGTCGGTCCCCCCAACGATCAAAAGCAAAAGGGTCACCTAGAGTCTCCAGCCAGGAAATCCTCTCAATCCAAACCCTCTCATTCTAATTCTTCTCGTTCTTCTAATTCTTCTACTTCCACCGATTCATCTCCATCTTGCTCTAAAGCTAATTCCGCTTGTTCTCAAAAATCTCATTCGTCAGTTGAACAAAAAGGAAAGCAGAAGGTCAATGAATCCAAACCAAAGTCCAAACCGAACACACCCAATCCTAACAAAATAAAAGTTTTTACCATTAAAAAGAAAGATGAAACAACTCTTATAAAACGAACATATCTAGTTGACATATCTCTTACTGTTCCAGTTCCCATGAAAAGCTCACGTGGACCCAAGAAACTTTGGGTTCCTAAATCTTCCTAATTTTTGCAGGTTATAAGTGACGAGCAGTTCGACGAAGAATGGTACATCGATAGTGGCTGGTCACGTCACATGACAGGGAGGAAAGAGGAGCTTAGGGAATACAGATCTCTTGCAAATGGTGGCAACGTCAAGTTTGGAAATAATTCTTTCGGCACCATAAAGGGATACGGGATGATAACAAATGGGGACTTTACTATAAGGAAGGTGGCTTATGTGGAAGGACTCCAACACAACCTCATTAGTGTATCTCAGCTTGTTGGAGGTACAGGTCTAAAAGTCTCATTCGATGATGAAGGTTCTGAAATCATAGAGAAAAGGACAAAGAAAGTGATTCTCAAGTCAGAGCGAAAGGGTGAAATGTTTCCCTTAAACCTTAAACTCATCAAAGGAAACCCAGCTATATGCTTGTTATCAAAAGCTCAATCCGACGAAAGCTGGTTGTGGCACCGAAGACTCTCTCATCTCAAATTTAAAGATATCAACCGACTTGTCACTGGAGGTCATGTTAGGGGTCTTCCATTGCTCAAGTTCGACAGAGATCATTTGTGTGCTGCATGCGAAATGGGGAAGCAAAGTCGTCAAAGTCACCCATCTATAATCAACACAAAAGTTGTTGAACCACTCGAATTACTTCATATCGATTTGTGTGGTCCTTCATCTATCAAAAGCATCGGTGGTAGCAAGTATATTCTTGTTATTGTTGATGACTTTTCACGATTTACATGGGTATTCTTTCTAAAGCTCAAATCTGAAGCGACTCAAAAGCTGAAAGTGTTTATCAAGCAAACTGAAATACAGCTCAAGAAGGTCGTCCGCAACATCAGGAGCGACAATGGTCTCGAATTCAAGAACAGGGAGTTTGAAGAGTTTCTTGAAGAAAAGGGAATTAGTCACAATTTCTCAGCTCCCTACACACCGCAACAGAACGGAATAGTCGAAAGACGAAACCGATCTTTGTGTGAAGCTGCCCGAACTATGCTAAGTTTCGCTTCCTTACCTCTTTATTTTTGGGCTGACGCTATTTCGGCTGCTTGTTTTACACAGAACAGGTCCTATCTCAACAAGCTTTTCACGCTCACTCCATATGAGATACTAAAGAACAGAAAGCCCAATGTGAAATTTTTACATGTGTTCGGCTCAAGGTGTTTCATCTTTAATTCTAAAGAACACCGCAACAAGTTTGATGTCAAAGCCGACGAGGGAATTTTTCTGGGTTACTCGCTTACATCCAAGGCGTACAGGGTCCTAAACAAGCGTTCGAGAAGGATTGAAGAGACATACTATGTGACCTTTGACGATAGCTATGTCAAGAAGCTACAGGCCAAAGAAGACACCGCTGGGGAAATCTTTCCTCTAACTGGCCAAGTCACAGTCTCGGTCGCCAATTTATACGAGACATTTATGGAGCTCTTTGACGAACCAGAGAAAGCTTCACTCTCCGAAGCAGGTGCAGCAGACAACAAAGTTAATCATATGAAGCATATTGTCGAAGATGCTGCAAGAAGAATGCATGAAGGAGGATCGACCACTAATGACTCTCCTTCCAACAACGCTCAAGTCGAGGGGGAGCCAAGCTCACAAGTCCAGGGGGAGCCAAATTCTACCACTTCAACCGAAGGTCCTTCATCACCCGAAGGTGCTTCTCCAACCAATGATACCTCTCCAACCGAAGGTGCTTCAACGCCTGGAAGCTCAGCACCACAAGAGACACCTGAACCTCATGTTTCTCAAAGCTCATCTATTGAGGGGGAACATAATGATATGACGCTTGAGTACGATAGCCAATCTGAGCCAGAAGAAATGATTAATGTTGAACTAGACCCAACCTTTGATCCGAATTACCCTCCTCTTATCAAATGGACCAGAGATCATCCTATCTCTCAAGTAGTTGGTGATGTATCTGAAAAGGTTCTGACCCGATCACAACTGAAGGCAAAACAGACATCCTTATTTTCAAAGGTTGAGTTTTGTATGTTTAACTTATTCGTATCAAAAGTTGAACCAAAGACAGTTAACACTGCCCTAGATCACTCTGATTGGGTTCAAGCAATGCAGGATGAACTGAACGAATTTGAAAGGAACAAAGTCTGGCGCCTCATTCCAACTCCTCCAGATGCTTCGGTTGTGGGTCTCAAATGGGTTTTTAGGAACAAAATGGACAAGGAAGGTAATGTTATAAGGAACAAGGCTCGTCTGGTGGTAAAGGTATACTGTCAGGAGGAAGGGATAGACTACGAAGAGACTTTCGCTCCAGTAGCTAGGCTAGAATCTATTAGAATATTTCTGGCTTATGCTGCTCACAAAAACTTTGAGGTTTTCCAAATGGACGTCAAGTGTGCATTTCTCAATGGAGAACTCGAAGAAACTGTGTATGTGGAGCAACCTCCTGGGTTCGTGAACGAAAAGCATCCAAATCATTGCTATATTCTGGATAAAGCTGTGTACGGCCTCAAACAAGCTCCGAGAGCCTGGTATGAAACGCTTACAAAATTTTTGAAGATGTCTAAATTTAAACAAGGTTCGGTTGACCCAACCTTCTTTCGCAAAAAGGAAGGTAACCACCTTATGATAGTTCAAATTTATGTCGATGACATCATCTTTGGCTCCACGAATCCCAGCTTAACAGCTTAATTCAGAAAGCTGATGGAGATTAAGTTTGAAATGAGCTCAATGGGTCCTATTAACTTTTTCCTTGGTTTAAACATAAGACAGGGACCCAAAGGCATCTTTATTAATCAGGAAGCTTACACGAAGACTCTCCTAGCAAAGTTTGGCATGATGGGAGACTCAAAAGTCAAAGTCCCAATGGCATTCGGCACCAAGCTTACCCCATCTCTAGACAAACCGGCTGTCGATATCACGCTCTATCGTCAAATGATAGGCTCACTGATGTATCTAACTGCTAGCAGACCTGATATCATGTTTTCTGTGTGTTATTGTGCTCGATTTCAGGCAAACCCACGCGAACCTCACATGCTTGCAGTGAAGAACATCTTACGCTATCTCAAGCAAACCACCTCCTTAGGTCTATGGTATCAATCCAACTCAGGCTTCTTCGTTCAAGCCTATTCTGATGCTGACCTTGGAGGATGTGGACTCGACCGTAAAAGCACAACTGGTGGCTGTCAATTCCTTGACGGGAAGTTGGTCAGCTGGCAATCCAAGAAACAAACGTGTGTGTCGTTGTCTACTGCCGAAGCGGAATACATTGCAGCTGCATCCTGCACATCACAAGTGATTTGGATCCAAAGTCAACTTCGAGACTATGGACTCAATATGAAGAAGATCCCACTATATTGTGACTCTGAAAGTGCAATTAGGATCTGTCATAACCCAGTGCAACACTCTAAAACCAAACACATAGCACTGAGGTATCACTTCATCAAAGATCATGTGGAAGATGGAAACGTCGAAGTTCACTTCGTAAGAACCACTGATCAACTGGCTGACGTCTTTACCAAAGCTCTTCCTGAAGCATTATTCAATAAAATATTGCAAGGGCTAGGTATGATGGAATCAGAGTCAGTACCTCACACTACCTCTCAACCTCAAACGTAAGAAGCGAAACCAACCGAACATTCTGGTTCGGTTCAACTATCTGACTCGCTCGTTACTTCAAAGGTAGTCTTTTTCTGTTATATATTTCTTGGACAATTTTGTTTTTCCTTGTGTTAAAAATATTTTTTCCTTGCCTGTCTAAATTCCTTGGTTTCTCAAAATTTCTTCAAAACTGAAACCTACCGAAGGTTCGGGTTCAGTTTTTCAAAATTTTCCTAAACCGAAACCAACCGAAGGTTCGGGTTCGGTTTTTCAAAGTTTTCTTGAACCGAAACCAACCGAAGGTTCGGGTTCGGTTTTTCAAAGTTTTCTTGAACCGAAACCAACCGAACGTTCGGGTTCGGATTTTCATTTTTTTCTTTTCGTCTTACTTATTTTTTTAATCTCAAAAACTCCAAAAAAAAAAATTAATTTCTTGTGTGTTCGTGTTCGTTTATGGGGATAAATTTGATAAACTACTTAAGTGTCCCTAGAAGCATGCTGCTGTATGTGTCTCAAGCCTCATAAGATTTTGAATAATGGCCTTCATGACATGGTATACACAAACCTTGTCTTCCCAATAAGGCTAACTCATTTATTCTAATCGTGAGCTACCTCACTCTTTTCTCTCATGAGTTAAGAGTTTCCTGCTTGGTCCTTATTTTCGCAGCAGAGGTACTACGTTCTCTTACACCTTCTCCATTTTTCTTCTCCACTACACTCGTTCCATCATAGTAACCCTTGAGACTCTCAGAAATGACCGCTGAGGTTTGTGGTTACACAACATCTGTGTTTATGATCTTAGTCTCGTGTCACTACGAGCTGAGTGAAACCCAAAATTCAATACCTAATGAATTGACGGTGAACAATAAAGTTGCTCAAGTTTTCACTAAAGGATTGAAGAATTTACCCTACTAAAATCTCAAATTCTATTTTGTGTGATTCCTATGAAATTGTTAAACACCATAACATTTCTTCCCTTGGGATCCAGTTTTTTTTAATTTTCTTCTGAGATTTTATATTTTTCCAAGCCACCCTTATTTAGCCTAATTAAAAGAAGCCTTTCAACTTTTCTTAATAAATGTTTGATCGTAATTTAATGGGAATCCACTCTAAACCCCTAGCGTCTCTCTTGACCTGTGGCATTAAATGCGCGTGTGGAAATAGTAACGGCTTTTCTCTCTGAAACGGCGCTTGTTGGGCGGCGTGATCCTAGGAACCTGACACTCTCTCTCCTACGTGATCATCGCACGCCTCAACTGTCATCCATCTGTCACTCAACAACCCGGTTCAAATTTCCATAAGAGATTTCAAACGATTTTTCTCTCTCCTATCACCCACTATAAATAGCCCTCTACACCACCTTTTACCTCTTTACCGCCTTCAAAATTTCCAAAGCGCAAATACTCCCAAACAGTTTCCTGTTCATCATCTTCTTCATACCTGCAAAAATGGCTGATTCCTCTTCCGTTCATGCTACCTCATAGATCCTTCCCATTCGCCCACAATAATGTCTGGTCATTGATCTTAATCCACTGGCGTACGACTCCTATATGTCGCCGGTCATAGAATGTTTGAAGTATTCCCAACTTGTTCCGGCTCTCTCCAAAATTGAATCTGTGCCAATGGTGGCCCTATCGCAGGTTTACGCGACTGCATACTATGACAAGGCCGTCGACCGGGTGTTTTTCGAGATTGCAGAACACAAGACCTCAGTCTCTCGCCAACGCTTCTGTCACTTGCTAGGGTTTGCTGTTAACCCTTCACGAGTTCATCTAGAGACAATTCAGATTGGTCATCTGTATAACATGTTTTACAACATGGGATACACAGAGGTTCTCACCTCTGTCGCTAAGTTTAAGAAGTCTTGCCTGCCGCCACAGTGGAATGGCCTATTTACAGTCCTTTTCAAGGGCTTGTCGGAAAGGAGCTCAGGATCCGACGGTGCAAGTCGTCGCTTCCTAACAATAATGTACGGGGTTTACAACGGGATTAACCTGGACTATGGGTTTGTCCTATGGCAACAGCTTATTCAGAGCCTCTCCTCATCATCCCGACACTCTGAGGTGTCGTTGGCCCGGTTCTGGATCTTGATTACACGATGGGCAATGGATAAATTTGATGTTCCTACTGCTGACGGTGCATTGATGTCTTCTATCGGTACGTTCCATACCAAGAAGATCATCGTCTCTGATGCATCGAAATTTTCCTTCATTGGCTCCATCCCGGAGTCAATGTATGGCGACGTGCCATCTGACAGCAGGTTGATTCGGAAGATCAAGGAGCTTAGGCCATCTGGTCCAAGGGAACTGACACCGGATATGCTCAGGTCGATTCATGATGCAAACAAACCGGTGAGCAGGGGCAAAAAGGCAGAAAAAGGGAAGCAAACGTCCAAAGCTCCAGAGGGACCTTCTCCCAAAAAGAGGAAACAACCGAAGGCTGCACAATCCCCACAGTCGAAGAGGAGGAAGACTCAACAGAAGCGAAAGCTTGTAATTCCCTCTTCTTCGAGTGACTCTGAGGGTTAGAGTTCGGGTTCTGACGGCTAACAAGGAGACGAATCTCCTCAACGAGGCAACACACCACCTCAGTCCCCTACCCCAGAGATGGAACTTCCCAATTCCCCAGTTCCTTCACCTCCACCAATCTTTACCACTGCAACCGAATCACCTCACGTAACCGAACCACCACAAACCGAAACCCATGCAACCGAAACTACCCATACTCAACCACCACCCAAAACTATACCAACACCCACTTAACCTGATCCTACCAAACCCACAACACCCCCAACTTCACCCCCCCCCCCCCTTCATCTCCTGAAAATGCCTCTGACGGTGAAAACCCTTATCTTGGTGGTGAACACATGATCTTTGATTCGGTCTACTATAGTCCGTTTCAAGTTCAGAGTGACGAGGAGGATGATGCTCCAGTGACAAAGAAGCATCTCAAAGAGCTTAACGAGAAGATTGACCTACTTCTCGCCTCCTCTTCCAACTAGCAGTCCTCTCTTTCTGAAGTTTCCCTTCAGAAAATTGTTGATGCCTTCTCCAGGGCTCAACATGATTCGGTGGCCTCAGCAACTGCTGCACTTGATGCCTCCACTAGAGCCTGTGAGGCGGCGACCGCAAAAGTCGATAAACTATTCTCTGACGCTTCTGACCTGCTGAAGTCCTTGTAGGAAAGCGCCCATGCCACCAAGACATCTTTGGAACCAATTGTTCAGCAATTGGCCAACTTTGTCTCATCGGAGTTGATTTCGTTCGCTACTCTTCGCCAGAACCTAAGCGACGACAACTCAGCACTTCGTGCCTCCATCGATGCTCGCCTCACCAAGCTACAAGAGGATCTTGCAACCGAGCATTCGTTGATGGACGATCTGGCGAGCAAAACAACCGCCCTCGAGGTCAAGAGCACACAACTCTCCAACTCCCAACAACAACTGGAAGATCTTCGATCCGAAAGGGAGGTGATCAAAACGTGTGTTTCGGATGTCCACACCGCAATATCCAACATCCTGGAAGCACACGATCCCATTCTAAACTTTTCGGTGCGGTGTTCCCTCGCTGAAAAACTCTCTCCAGCCATCGATCTTCTCAACAAAGTCGAAGGGCTACCGAGTTTCGTGTCCATTCCGAAACAAGGGGGAGATGAGAAGACAGGATCGAAACCACCTCCTTCCTCCAAAGCTACTCACACGACCAAACCATCTCTGACTGGTCAGGCTTTAGGCTCGGGTGTGAAGAACAAAGGAAAAAACTTAGCTGAGGAAGAAGATGAAGAAGGAGACAAGGAGACCATTGCTGACATTTTAAAAAGAAAGAACAGTCGCAAGGTTGACGATGATGCCAGTCGTGTGGCGCGAGAGGCTGAAGAAGCTGAACGCAAACAAAAGGAAGCCCACGATCTCCTTGAGAGCCGGAAGACTCTCTTCCCTGCCTGGACCAGGGAACGTTTGATTAAAGAGGCCATAGAAACTCCTAGCATTTTATGGCTCGATCCGGTTATCTCGTTCGACTGCAATAACACTGTCGATTCGCAGTTCGATATGTCGCTGACTCGAAAGGCGTTCATCTTCCACGTCTTCTCAAACATCTTTGAAGTCCCTCACCCGAATGCTGAGCTTGACAGGGAGCTCATTGACTTCTATCTGGCGGCTGCTCGTCCTCAATACCTCACTTGGAGCACCCAGAAGATTGTAAATGTTCGGGTGCTGAAACCTTATACCGAAGGTCGTTTCATAAACGTTCGATTCAAGTTGATTCGGGGATCTGCAAGAACTGCTCATATTATCTCCCTGGCAGATCTACCGAATCTAAATCCTCATGATTGGATTGTCCTGTATAATATCCTTTTGACTAATGAAGCCGAATATGGTCCCATTCTAGACCATGTCAAAAGGATGTTAGCCTGCTACATCATGGAGGTTGCCCTAATGGATCAGGAGGTCGCCACAATCTTCAAGAAGAAACCAAAGATTGCTCCTGTGGGATTGGCCAGTGATCTCAACCAAATGCAATTGGGCAGGATCGACCCGAGATGCAACTCGGTTATGTTCACTAGAGCGGAAGGACAGAAATGTCTCTTCGCTTAGGCTGACAAGCACCTTTACACCACAACTTGTTTGGAGCATGTGTTATTCATTATCAAACGGTGTAAAGAGAACACGGCTGATGACATCAAGTACTTCGAAGATATGATTAATTGGTACATTCGGTTTAGACAGACCATTCTCTCCATCACCAAATTTCTGTTTAGCACCGTGAAGAAGAAGGTACCTGCTTCAGCTGCTGGCCCAAGTAACTAGTGAAGGTCTCGCTCCAAATTGACGCAAAGGGGGAGATTGTTGGGCTGAAGATTATTTTGAAGATTGCGTCTTTTGGGCTCGATAGCATAAGTTAATTTGTATTCCGGTTTGGGCCTGTCCAACCGAGAACCTTTTATGTTTTGTATATAATTTTACACTTGCATGCATATTAGGTTAAGGTTTTCAGAGATCTACGAAATAGCGATTCATCTAGACGATAACAGGTTTCTTTAATCGTTCTTGTAACCTTCCAATCCTCTACAGTTGATGTTCTTAATAGAGCTCTTCTGAGGATTTTGTTTAATCATTCGACACGTTTGATTCCATCTTGACTTGTTCTTATTATTGCATTCATACTGTTTTATGTTTATATACTTGTTCAAGATCTAATCGATCTTTGTAGATTAAAGGTTAGTTTAATCTCATCAACATGCAACAAATCTTAAATAAGCCTTTGACTAAATGACTCAACCCTATAGCGGTTGGACATAGACAAGAGCAGCACATAAGGACCAAGTACTTTTTTTAAAATTTTATAACACTAACTTCCTATAATTTAATTTGATGGTTAACTCTCATCGGCATAGGTCCTATAAAGCACGAGGCAAACAACATTCGAGCAGAGAAGCTGACTGGCACTAAAGCACAATAAAATCAAATTGATTCTCATACACACTCTTGATCTCAGACTCCCAACATCTTCGGCATACCTTTTCCCCACCCTTACTCTCTCAAGAGTGGCTAATCCTTCATCACACTAACCCACTATGAATCGTAACCATTGTAGGAAAACCACCGCTACCTTATCCAATAATGCAACTAGGCGGAAAACCCCACACGACTCACCATGCTACTAGCTACCATGCAACTCTCTATTGATGCCAGATGACTATTGCATGAATACAATCACATACCCTACAGTTTAAACAATCTTAGGCTAACATATTCAATCCCAAGATGGTAGGTCTTAGACAAGAGCTGCACAGTAGGACTAAACCCCTTACCCTAAGATCATTTAAACCATGCAACATGTGACATAGCGTATTTTCTTAATAGGAGTTCACACACGAAAGAGTCATACCACGATTTATCAAGGATTCTATAAGAGATAAGGCATCATATAACAAATTCAATGCTACTCTTTCTCTCAACACCAAGGGCATTTAGATCTTTCCAGAAGGCTCCCCTCCTTACAAATTCTGAAGTAATAAGATGCAGATAAATCTTAGATAGGCTTGAAAGAAAATACATCTAAATACTAAATGTAAGAATTTGCAATCATAATAAAAGAAGCACATTTTTTTGTGTAAAATCCCAAAATTTTCACAACTTTAAACTTTTCAAAACGGTCCTTTACTAACAAATGTTTACAAAATGGTTTTCTCAAAACATTTTTTGAAAATCTATGCCTCCCATGTTCAATTACATAAAATCAAGAAGTGTACGGTTACACCTTCACCTTGCCACAAATCTCTAAAACACCTAAAACCATAAACCAAAAATTATAAGCACAAAGCTTCGAGAGTTTCCCCCAAAGTACCGATAAACCATAGATAACATATACAATAAACAACATGCATACAGAGTCTCCAACTAGCCTTGACCGCCTCACCAAGCCTTCAGTCTGTCTTGACCGGTCACAGAACCTTCAACGTGTCATGACCTCCTTACCAAGCCTTCGGCCTATCTGGACTGTTCTCTGAGATTTCGTCTTGATTGGTACGACCCACTGGCCTACAGTCTATCCAGGCTGCCCTGGGTCTGTTGGCCTTCTGCACTAAGAAGGATCGCCTCAACCCAACTATACACATAAAGCATGTTGACATATACATAACAAATAAGCATACATATAACATACCTATATAACTATCACCTGGTTTGTTGACATGCAACACAAAGCAATACAGTCTCAACTCAGCCAAACTACATCAACACATGCGACCATTAAACATATAGCCAGAATAGATAACATGGCAAATGCAACAGATCAATAAGGATAACATCATCCTATTTACCAGGATACATAACTAACAGATCACCACAATACCCAATCATATGATAAACCAAGATAACACAACAAAAGGTTGGAATTGGTTCCTTCGATCCATAAATAAAGTAAAGAGAGTTCACCTCGCACTGTCAAATCATGCAGACGATCCATGGTTGATGGCTGAAAGATCCCCAAGCCGCCAATGTCAGGATAATACCCTAACAACATATGATCCCACAAATAGCCTGTGACTGCATCCTCTAAAAATCTACGTGCTATCAGATACCATAAGGGAAACTCATCCTCATCTATCTCCTGACTCACTCTATGTGTCAAAATTAGGGTAAGAGTCACTTTTTGACTTCCACAAGTTTGGCCCAAAGCCAAGGCCCAAACTAGATGACAATAATGCCCAAAATCCCAATTAAAAATCTAAGGCCCAAATATGGCTTAATTTTCTAAATTAAGCCTACTTTCTTTCACGCGCCTTTGCCCAAGATGACCCAACAATATACAATAGCCCAATCAATGAAATCCATATGGCCCAAGCCCAACCCAAACCAAAGCACAAAACGCATCAAGGCCCATGTCTGCTGAGTACATGGGGCGTACTCAGCCTGTACACTCGGCGTACTATTTGGGAGGCTTGTACGTACAACGTACAACCTTGTACGCCCAATGTAGCCTCCAACCCAAAGCAAACTTTCTAATTAAGCACTTAATCCATTATGACTTGGATCCAAAATCATATCTAACTTTCCTATAGTGGTTAAACACAAAAAGTTGCCAACTTCATGTGCATGCATGGATAAAGAGGACCCTAGAGCTCAAAAGAGCTTAATACTTGACTTAATAAATGCATAGACCCATAACCACCATATAGTTTGCACCTTTATCCCAAGGAACCCGTGAAATAACTAGATCTACAATTACATGCTTCACAACGACTTAAACCAAAAATAAACCAAGAAGAATATGTATTAAATGAAAAGGAATGTTCAACACTTTATACCTCCAAAGCTACCAAAAGCATGTGAAATTGTTGGATCTCAAAGCTTACTTTCAAACAAAAAGTCTTCAAGTCACTCCTTCATCTTCTAGATGAAAAAATGAACACCAAATCCTCACCCAAGTCTCAAGCACCAAAAAATGGAGGCTAAGACTTGATTTCAACAAGTTTAAAACTTATGTAATTGATACAATCAAAAGATTTCAAAATTTTTATAAAATATTGAGATATTATATCCCTTTTGTAATATGCTGAGCATAAGGGACACTTTTTAACTTGAAATCATAATTACATAGTTTTCAGAACAATGCAAGACCCAAGGTCATAACATTTCAGGAAAACTATAATGGGTATAGTTTTAGGAATTCATTATATAGTTTTTACCGATTCAGACTATATACATGGGCAAACATATAAACTATGACAACTTTAGTATATGATATTCACTACTACGTTCGAATAAGAAGAGTATAACACTAAATAATTGTTTAGGTATAATTATTAATACTCTACCAAGTATAAATAACGGTTTCAATTACGAGAAAGCGATACAGAACTACATGTAAACTAGTTAATATAGGATTGTGAGACATCTCTTCAATTCTACCCTTCAGCGTAGTCGTAAAATCCTCAACGTTTAGTGTAACCAGAATCTCCTAGAAGGAGAGCGTGAGTTTTGTCAATAGATCTATTTGGGACTTACAATCCCACACCTAAACTACTAGCTACAGTTAGACAGGAATGCCTGGGGTGAAAAATATCATACCGTACAACACCTGAAGAACGTTGTTGAGGTCATCAGTCATATCAAGCATGGTTATACGAACTTAAAATTATATAAACTAACCTTTGTTTATGGGATTTCATTATTCATTAGTTTTAATTTAACTAATAGAACTACTATATGTTACACTAGAGGATTCCAGGGATATAATACTCGGTTTTACTTTAAATAATAATACTACTATACATACTGGTTGTGACCAGGGTTTTCAAATAGAACATACATTACTTACTGGTAGTAACCAGGGTGTTCATACAAAAGGTTTTCATTCAAACCCTGATTCGATACAACTGGTGGTAACCAGGCATACAAACCATTACTTGATACACTACTACAAAACATAGTAACAAACATATATGTAAGAAAAAATTGGATTTTCTTGAGAACATACATACATTTTTACATAATTCAATGACTAGTTTTCGCTACAAAAACATTCTTATCAACTCACCTGATTAATGCTGATACTCTTTCAAAATCACTTGTATTCTCAGGAAATCAGTAGACAGGTACTCCTGTAGCATTTTGAGAAGACGGAGCGTATAGAAACACGTATTTTACTTATTTTGTCATACTTTTGATGTATACAAACAATGTATCAAACAGATGTATCTATTCATATCTTAATGTAGTGGTTGTGTTTACTTTTATTACTATGATGCAATTGTTATGATACTACACATGAAATCCTCCACCCCCAAATGCTTTCGTCGTTTCGGTTTGGGGTGTGACAAATTAGTATCAGAGCTATTGTTTATACTGAACTAAGTATACCAAACCTTACATGGTATACAACTATAAATGCTAAGGGGCCGAAGTGCTCTGAACTAAAAGTATACTTTTAAAATATAAGTATTTTATAAGAAGTATACAAGTATACATACGTACCAGAAACAATATCATAAGTAGAACAAAACAAAAGTATTTGGATGTGGGACACTGCAGTTAAACCTGGATAATTATGTAATCATGTATGGGGTCAATATAGCCTGATCAACTATATTTATTTGAGACATGACCAACATGTGTTTGGGAGTGACTATGGTGTTGCAACAAACCTAAAACTTACCAAGCTATATACAACAAGATATCGATAGAACAGAGCATACAATTTAAAATACTATAGCAATATTTTAACTGGAGTCAAATGCAGTGTAGATATTCATTCCAAGTGTTGCTACTTATTTCTTTGTAGAAATAGTTTACTTGCATTAGTAACATTTCTTAGTTTATAACATAGTAGAACACTTTATCTTTGATCCTGAGATATATCTTGTTTCATATCTCTTGATTCTAAAATCTAGGGGACATACCATCCTTTTCTTCCTGATTATCTTTAGAACAAGATGCCTCCAAAGAAAAGACCAAATAGAAAGAAAAACAATCCCCCAACGGATCTGGTGCCACCACCTCCTCAGTTCGATCATTCCATGTTACAAATAGCAGTTACAGCTGTTGTGGTTGCCGCGATGTCATAGAATAATTCTGGCGGCTGTAGCGGATCGGGAAGTGGTACCCATCCCCTTAATCTTGATGGTAGCCAGGGATACCAGAAGGAGTGTTCCTCTAAAGACTTTACGAACGCAAATCCTAAATCCTTCGACGAAAATGGAGAATTCATTGCCTTAACCCGATGGTTCGAGAATATCGAATCAATTTTCGAGATTTGTGTTTGTTCTGATGCAAACAAAGTGAAGTTTGCCGCCTGCATCCTAACTGACAGAGCATTAACTAGGTGGAATAAATGGGTCAAATCCTTAACTCTGCCAGTAGCAAACGCCGTGGGTTGGGAGAGTTTAAAGGAAGTGATGCTTGCTATGTACTGCCCAAGGGGCCAAAAGCAGAATTTAGAGCACGAGCTTTGGAAGCTGAATATAAAGGGTTCTAACATTTCCTCCTATACAACTAGATTCAGCGATCTGACTCTTCTCTATCCGGGAATGATCACCCAGGAAAGCTAAAAGATAGAGAGATACATTTGGGGATTGACTTCCCAACTCAAGGAAATGTTTTGGCTGCTAAATCTCTCACGTTCGACAACGCCAAGTGTTTAGCACAAATTCTCATAGATCACGAGGTTTATCTTGATGTAGTAGCAGTCGTTCCCGAATCACAAAAGGCGAGTGGTGGGAAGAAATGTTTTTGGAATAATCATAAGGGCCAATCATCGTAGGAACCCTCCAAGAAACAACAAGTAGTGGTAGTTTATGCTGCTACCACTCCCACCGTCATCCCTGTATCTTAAGAACCTACCAGTAGATATGTTGGTACCATTCCTTGGTGCGACAAGTGCAACTATCATTATCACGGGCCATTCCATGAAATGTTGTGCAATAGTTGTGGCAAGAAGGTGCACACAACTTGAGTTTGAAAAACACCAGCCCAACCAACCAATCAGGCTCCTGGAGCGGGCATTGGTCAAGCTTGTTTTGGCTGTGAAGAGATCAGGCACTTCAAGAGAAATTGTCCTAAGGCAACAACAATTGGCAGCATAGGGAGGGTGCTAGCCATGAGCCAGGAGGAGGTAGTTGCTGATCCTACTATTGTTATGGTTACGTTCCTTATTGACAACTCTTGTGCACGCATTCTTTTCGATTCTGGTGCGGAGAGAATTTTTGTTAGTCATGCATTTAGTTATCTACTCAAGCATAAACCCCATCCCTTAACCGAAACATTCACCATTGAGATGGTGATTGGAAATAAAGAGAGCACTAACAACATATTCATAGGATATACCCTTACCTTAAACGACCATTCTTTTCCAATCAACCTCATGCCGGTTTCCATAAAAAGCTTCGACGTCATCATTGGCATGGATTGGTTGAGCCCCAATTGTGCTGATATCCTTTGTTTTTAAAAATTCATTCGCCTCAATATGCCATCTTGTGAAGCACTCATTATTTATGGTGATATACTCAGCTCAAACCTTCGTATCATTTCATTCATCAAAGCCCATAAATATCTTCGAAAGGAGTGTCATACATTCCTATCCCATGTCATTAATGAGAAACAGGAAGTTAAAGACCTCGAGAGCATCCCCGAAATCTGCAATTTTCCTGATGTCTTTCCCGAAGTGCTTCCCGGAATCCCTCCTGAACTCCAAGTCGAATTCCGAATCGACTTAATCGCTGGAGCTATCCCCGCAGCTAAATCCGCATACCGTCTAGCATCAACAGAAATGCAAGAGCTCTCCAGCCAACTCAACGAGCTACTCAGGAAGAGATTCATCAGACCGAATTCCTCACCGTGGGGAGCCCTGGTCTTATTTGTGAAAAAGAAGGATCCATCGTTTCGGATGTGTATTGATTATCACAAACATAACAAGCTTAATATCAAAAATCGTTATCATCATCCCCGAATCGAAGACTTCTTTGATCAAATTCAGGGAGCCAGCTATTTCTCAAAAATAGACCAAAGATCAGGGTACCATCAGCTACGAGTCCATGAGGGTGATGTTCCTAAGACATCATTTTGGACTCGATATGGTCACTATGAGTTTGTGGTGATGCCCTTTGGTCTAACCAACGCACTAGCGGTATTCATCAAAATGATGAATCAGGTGTGCTGCCCTTTCCTAGATAAGTCCCAAATAGTTTTCATTGATGATATACTTGTCTATTCCAAAAGCAAGGAAGACCATAGACAACACTTGAGGCTAGTACTAGAAACTCAAAGGGTGGAGAAGCTTTATGCAAAGTTTTGAAAGTGAAAATTATGGATCAAAAAGGTAACTTTCCTTGGTCAAGTGGTTAGCAATGAAGCCATACGCATGTACCCTGTCAAGATCAAAGCGATAGCGAATTGGTCGGCACCGAAGATGCCCACAAAAATCTGTCAATTATTGGGCCTCGTTGGCTATTATTGCAGGTTTATCCAAAATTTCTCTAGAATTGCTAAGCCTCTAACCACCATGAATCCGAAAAGTGTACCCCTTAGCTGGGGAGAAAGGCAAGAAACTACGTTCCAAACATTGAAGTGGGCTTTATGCAGCGCACCTATCATGTCTCTGCCGGAAGCGACGGAAGACTTCATTGTCTATTGTGATGCATTCAGTCAGGGCCTAAGCTATGTACTCATGCACTGTGACAACCTGAAATTTTTTTGATTTAACACCTTAGTCAGTCAACTCAACTCAGTGTCAGACTCACTCCTGCTATCATTTAGCACAATTTGGAGTCTGTTTGAGTGTTCTAAGCCTAGTATACTTAAGGATTAAGTGTTGAGATGTATTTGCTAAGGCCACAGTAAAAGATTCAAGCTCTAAACTCCATTATGTGGAGTTTACGGCCGAAACAGGGAGTTTACGGTCATAAACTCAACCCAGGCCGAAAACTCGCCCTATAAGACTCCAACCCTTCATTCTTCTTTCATTTCCCACTTCCACCTCAAGAACCCTTGAGTCTGCTCTCAAGTATCGTCGACTTTTCATCCTAGATTCATCAAAAAATTAAGTGTTCTTCCCTTGATTTGTTGATACATCTCATTATCTAGTATCAATCCATGATTCCATCCATAAAATCATTCCATTTAATAGATTTTCAAGTTTCACCAAGAACACCAAGAACACATGCTGGATTTCTTGGCTAAAATCAACCATTTCAAGCCTCTATATCGTAAGTACTCTACCCTTAACTCATTATCTAGCTACAACATCTGATTAGAGCCTTGAAATCATTATGAATACAAGGAAAAAGGAGTTTACGGCCAAGCCATTTCCCATGGCCGTAAACCCCTTAAGGGTGCCATTTTTGCCCTAAACCCCTACTATATGCAAGGCTTGTGACCTAGAACCATTCATTGATGATTATAAGACCTTAAATCACATGCATTTCATAATTTCCATGAGTTTACAGCCGTAAGATCCTTGCTTGGCCATAAACTCATCAAAAGCCTTCTTTATGATGGTCTTTATCATCCTTGTGTAGAGAAATGGTGCCTCAAGCTTCCCTAACCTTCAAACACCCCCTTATGCATTTTTTACCATGATTTTACGGTAGTAAGCCCCCTTGGCCATAAACCCATGCCCGTAAAATCATCATAGTGCAATTCCACACTCCTTAGTCCAATCACATGTGATTTAACACTTCATTCCAATTGTTTCCTAGTCCCGTGAGGCGTTTCCATGCCTTTGGTTACCTCTAAACCCTATAGTTATGTCAATATATGTCATTCAGGACTTGTTAAGTCTCAAGACTTCATTCGTGGAGCTTCACATCCTTACACACGTATTCGTTTGATTCACCCACATCAGGTGAGTTCATACCCCATAATCAATCTTTTAAACTCTTTTATATGCTTTTAAGGGGGGAATACAAGTTGAACACAATTAATAATTTTAATTGTTTGTTATAAACATCTTTCAAAAGGTTGCTTATGTCTTACATGAGTGATCAAAACATTTCAAAACTCTTTTAAAGTTATGTTGCTTTATGGTTTAACAAAACTCTGTTTTTGAAAACACAAACATAACTTAGTAGATAAATGAGTCTTTTCAATACCAGTTCAAGTACACATACTAGTAAACTATAATGGGTATAGTTTAGAGGTTTGGTTAATACTAGATACAATACACGATAACATAATAGAACACACAATAAAGAGAAATAGGGAGGAAGAAACAATACACGATAACAGAAAGAACATACTAAGATACTATAACAGAACAAACATAATAAGGTGCTATAGCATGGGAAAACTACAGGATCTAATTATACCAATGAATCACTAATGCATTGTTCTAAACAAAAGGTGATAGTTATATTGGGTATACATGATCACATAACCTTAGTGTGAAGTTACACGGCCTAACAACTCGTTTGCTGAAGTCGCGTTTGGTTCCTAGAATCTTTTGACAAGGAGAGCTTATAGTATGGGATCTAGAATTCACATTATGACCTTAATAAAATAAAGTATGTATTAAGGTATTCAGTACATTCATTATGTCAATTTATAAGGCAACTGAGTACTTATATTTTCCCTGTACTTTCAGAAAGTTACAGTTCCACTTAAATGTTAATCCAAACTATTTTCAAGTCAAAAAACTTATATACTAGGAAAAAACTTACATATTTTCAAAATGGCAAACAACTCAGTCAGGTCTAGTACATTTAGTATAAAGGGACCATAATGTTAACCTTATGATTCCTTAATGTATACATTAAGACATATATAATAATATATGATAGGTAATAGGATGTGTGCTTTCTGCTTCATTTCATGTTCCTTGTTTTCTTGTGGCCTTAGAACGGATTCACCCAGCCTATTATCCATTCGATATTAGTTATATATATGTTCCGTACACATTAAGTCATCATAAGGGTACCAAGTATGGGTCAAGTCATAGGACACTAATTGAATGCAGAGTTTTCTAGTATAAAATATACTTTTCAAATCATAACTTTGGATATACAAACTAGAAACTTACCAGTAAAGGGTTTAATCCATTTTATTTAACCATCATTTTTAAAGGACCTTAGGTACTTAACTCTACAATACCTTTGTTTATACATCGAAGGTTATATAAAATTAATATCCAATAGGTAGTTGGATATGTGCCTTCCACCTCATTCCCTATTCCTTGTTTGGTTGTGGGCATAGGGCAGATTCACACAATTAACTATCTGTTTGATATTAGATTACATATAGCTAGTATAAACTAGGTGATTGTAGAAGGAACCACTGTTGTTACTATTTTATTATCAGAAATAAGGGTTTTCCTAAAGAATCTTTTCATAAATTATAAATGAACTATTACAGTTAACTCCGTGAGTACCAAGGGAATACACCAGGGTTATATACAACAAGCATCTAACAACCAATAGGATGTGTGTCATCCGCCTCATTCGCTATTCCTTGTTTGGTTGTGGGCTTAGGGCAGATACACACAATTGGTTGCTTGTTTACTCTAAGTTTTATAAAACTTGTATCCATTTAGTACTCATAGAAAGGGTTGCAGAGACAGTTTTACTTAACTTTCATCAAAGCAGGGAATATAGCATTTTCTGGACGAACAGGCGAACTTTTCTAAAACAAAACTTACAAACTTGCTACATCTTACTAAACTTTTTACAACTTACATACATCACTAAAATCTTATGAACTCACCAGTTTAACTGCTGATAAACTCTTTCAAATAACTAGTATTCTCAGGGAACTAGTAGGTAGGTACTCGCGCTGGGAATTCAGAAGATGGAGCAGCATAGCTCCAAGTCTTTTTTTGTGATTTGCTTATGTATTCTATGTTTTGTGAACACACACATTTTAAACACTTTCTTTATATTGAAATGTTTGTTCATTACTTTGCTTACTATTATGCATGTATTGTGATACTAAACAATGACGTCCTCCGCCCCCGAACGTATCTGCTGTTCCGGTTTTGGGGGTGTGACATGCAGCGAGGTAAGGTCATTACATATGCCTCAAGGCATTTGAAAGCACACGATGTCAGTTATACAACTCACGACCTGGAGTTGGGAGCAATAGTCTTCGCATTAAAGATGTAAAGATATTATGTCTACAGAACCAAGTGCACTGTCTTCACCGATCATAAGAGTCTGTAGCATACCTTCAATCAGAAAGAATTGCACATGATACAACGGCAATGGGTGGAGCTACTCAATGATTATGAATGTAAGATACGTTCTCATCTAGGGAAGGCCAATGTGGTAGTAGATGCCCTCATTCGGAAAGAGTATTCAGGTCGTAGAGTGAAGGCACTGACAATGACCATGCATTCCCATTTATCTGCTCAAATCAGAGAGGCTCAGCTGGAAGCCTTGAAACTAGAGAACAGATCGGATGAAACCTTGAGGGGAATAAAAAGAAATTAGAGATCAACGGAGACAGAGTCTATTATTTCATGAACCGGATTTGGGCCCCAAAGTTCGGTGGTTACAAAGAGATTGTCATGAGCGAAGCTCATAAGTCTCAATACTCCATTCACCCAAGTTCGAATAAGATGTATCTGGATCTCAAAAATCTTTATTGGTGGCTAGACATGAAAGTAGAGATCGCCACTTTTGTGGAAAGTGCTTGACTTTCACCAAGGTGAAAGTGGAATATCAAAAGCCCTCATGTCTACTTCAGCAGCCAGAAATACCTGAGTGGAAGTGGGAAAGGATTGTGATGTATTTTATCACTAAGTTACCCAAGTCTCCGAGTGGGTACGATACCATATGGGTAATTGTCGACCGATTGACCAAATCCGCTAACTTCCTGCGAATCAAAGAAACCTTCAAGATAGAGAGACTGACACGGATATACATTTAAGAGATAGTCCATCTACATGGTGTGCCTGTGTCCATTTTCTCCGATCGAGAGAGCAGATTCACCTTGAGATTTTGGCAGTCACTATAGAAAGCTCTTGGAACTAAGTTGGATATGAGCACCGTTACCATCCGCAAACTGATGGGTAGAGTATGAGAACCATTCAAACCTTGGAAGACATGTTGAGAGCATGTGTTATAAATTTTGTTAAGTCGTGAGACACCCATTTTCCCTTGGTCGAATTCTCCTACAACAACAATTATCATACCAGTATCAAGGATGCACCATTTAAAGCCCTTTATGGTCGTAACTGAAGATCCCCTATGTGTTGGGATGAGGTGGGTGACATGCAGCTAGCCAAGGGGCAAGTCTTCGACAACACTCTCACAGTCCCAGAAATCATACCTAAAAGTACAGAAAAGATGGTACAAATCCGGGAACGACTAAAGGCTTCGAGAGATAGACAAAAGAGCTACGTCGATAAGAGACGAAAACCCTTGGAGTTCCATGTTCGTGACCGTGTTCAATTAAAGGTCTCAACCTGGAAAGGCATTATACTCTTTGGAAATCTTGGAAAGCTGAATCCGATATACATAAGATACATAGGACCATTTGATATCCTCGCTAGAATCGGTGCAGCAGCATACAAACTTCGTTTACCCCAAGAGAATAACAATATTCATCCCGTCTTCCACGTCTCGAACCTTAGAAAGTGTTTATCCGAAGAAATTCTTGTGATCTCTCTTGATGAGATCGAGAGCAACGAGAATCTTAACTTCCTGGAAGAACCAGTCGAAATCATGGATTGGGAAATCAAATGAATGAAACAAAGTGGCATACCGATAGTGAAGGTCTGCTGGAATGCCAAGCGGGGACCTGAATTAACTTGGGAGCGTGAATATCAAATGAAACAGAATCATCCTCATCTTTTTTCGAGTCCATGATTAGTATTTTATTCTTGAATTTCAGGATGAAATTCCCTCTATCAGGGGGATGATTCGACAACCCTAACTTTTATCAGTTATATAAATTTTATATTGTTATTTGTTTCGTTAATTTATATAGCTAAATTATATACGAGTCAGAACCAAAAATCACGCGAAAAACCCGACTTTCCTTCGAAAAATCAACATTTTTCGGCCTGAGTGGAATTCACGGCCATAAACTAGTTGACGACTAGTGGACCCTACCACTAACCATGAAACCCCTTTATATATATGTGATCCCTACTCTCATTTGAACTTTTCTAGCCACGAACACACTTTCTCTCTCTAAAACTCTTCACCCGAAAATGCAAGAAAACATAAGATTTGTCTTCATTTATCATTCTATCCGCCTTGGAACACATTTTGGAGCATGAAATCATCAGTTTTTCATCGAGTTCAAGTGTTGTTGTTCTTGAGTGTACGATTGTACACCCTTCAAGTCTTCAAACATTCAAGGGCCGCAAACCATTTACGGTTGTATACCCTTCAAACGTTCATAATTCCTTCAAGAACATCGTTCATGGCCGTAAACCTTTCAAGGGGCTGTTCACAGATGTAAACCCCCTTCACGGCTGTAAACCCTCCGAAATCCGTGAATCGTGGCTGAAAACTTGCTTTCCCTGATTCAATCAAGTCCTGGTAACATTCCTTAACGGGAAGTAAGTGTTTTTCTAACACTCTATCTAACGAAATCTCTAATATATATGCAAATATCTATTTAAATGTTATTAGGATTTTGTTAAGTGTTCCGTACATCAACCCAAGGGTTTTCATTTCCAGTTTCGTTGATCGACGCTTTCGCACAACAAACAGTGAGTTCATACCCCTACGCATTTATGATTTTTAACAATTTCAGTAGGGGGATACAAGCCAAACACAAATGATTTTGTGAACTAAAACAAAAGGATTTCAACAAGCTTAAACCTTATGTAATTGATATAGTCAAACGATTTCCACATTTTCATATAATATTTAGATATTATATCCCTTTGGTAATATGTTGAGCATAAGGGACACTTTAGGCTTGAAATCATAATTTCATAGTCTTTAGAACAATTCATGAGCCATGTACATAACATTTCAGGCAAACTATAACGGGTATAGTTTGGGGAATTCATTACACAGTTTTTACTGATTCAGACTATATACATGGGCAAACAAATAAACTATGACAACTTTAGTTTATGATATTTACTACTACGTCCAGATAACAAGATTATAACATTAAATAATTGTTTAAGTATAATTATTAATACTCTACCAAGTATACAAACAGTTTCAATTACGAGAAAACGATACACAACTACACGTAAACTAGTTAATACAGGATTGTGACACATCTCTTCAATTGTACCCTTCGGGGTAGTGGTAAAATCCTCAACATTTAGTGTAACCAGAGTCTCTTAGAGGGAGAGCATGAGTTTTGTCAATAGATCTAATTGGGACTGACAATCCCATACCTAAACTGCTAGCTACAGTTAGACAAACATGCCTGGGGTGACAAATATCATATCGTACGATGCCTAAAGAATGTCGTTGAGGTCATCAGTCATATCAAGCATGGTTATACGAAATCACAAAAATATAAACTAACATTTGTTTACGGTTTTTCATTATTCATTAGTTTTGTTTTAACTTATAGAACTATTATACATTACACTGCAGGATTCCAGGGATACAATATGCAATTTTATTTTAAATAATAAAACTACTATACATAATGGTGGTGACCAGGGCTTTCAAACAAAACATACATTACTTACTGGTAGTAACCAGGGTGTTCATACAAAAGGTTTTCATTTAAAACAATGATTTGATACAACTGGTCGTAGCCAGGTATACAAACCATTAGTTGATACACTACTATAGAACACAGTAACAAACATATATGTAAGAAAATATTGGATTTTCTTGAGAACATACATATATTTTTACAGAATTCAATGACTAGTTTTCACTGCAAAAAAATTCTTATGAACTCACCAGCTTAATGTTGATACTCTTTCAAATTCGCTTGTATTCTCAGGAAATCAGTAGACAGGTACTCGTGTAGCATTTTGAGAAGACGGAGCGTAGAGAAAGACGTCTTTTACTTATTTTGTCATACTTTTTATGTATACAAACCATGTATCAATTGGATGTAAATATTCATATCTTAATGTAATGGTTGTGTTTCCCCCGTTTCGGTTTGGGGGTGTGACATTGTGAGATGTAACACTTAGAGTCTTAGTGTGAGCTCTTTATACGTCTAGGTGTAGGTTATACTTTTTCGTAAGACCTTTTGTGGTCGAATAAATCCTTTAGATACCCAAATCACCATGTTCTTTGTGTGTTCTTTAATTCTGCATGTCAAATCAATCCTCATAATGCACATCAAATTGTATCCGAGTGGGTGTTGGACGTTCAAAGTGATTTTTTAAGAAATTGCTCTCAGTTTAGCTACATTTAGCACTATTTGGAATGTCTACGGTAAGTCTCTCGATGATCTCTCTAAATCTCTTTTATTTGTGCTTGCGTTCTTGAAATTGTAATCATTTTGACTAATTTAATTAATTTTTTTTGAAAACCCCATTTATTATGATCCAATAATTTTTTCATTGATCAAGACCTAATCCAACCCTATTCTTTTGTTCAATTTGATTCTCAAATTGCAATTGTTTGTTTGATCAAGATTTTGCCCAAAAATCATTTTGATCCATTTGTAGAATATGTTACTATTCATGTCATTTAATCATGACTATTCATGACCTTTTAGCCTAATCTGTTTTCATTTAATCTGATTTTATATGTTTTGAGCCCACAAATCTTTAAAATCTTTTGACTCTAAAATTATTGTTCATCAGTCGACTTGTACACACGCTAAATCAGTTGGACAATCATTTCCATATATCTCGGTTCTTAATCTTGTTGTACTTGAGTTCCAATTTCATCTCATTATTCCTAATAATCGATGGTTGTTGTTCATTAATCTTAATGTGGGAATTGATTTCATATGATTTGCTTTATGACAAAATCGATTTTGTTCAAGTTGAAGTTGAGAAATCATCAAAGTGTTTCTTGATTTTGAGGAACTTGATCAAGAACGCGTGTATGTGATGAAGAAAATTGGACAATCATGTTTTCATCTGAAATTTCGTGTTAGATTTATCAATTTTGTGTTTGTTGAGTTTTGATTTTGAAAAGTCAAACTCAAAAAAGAAAAGTCAAACTCGATCTTCAATTGATGAATCAATAAAATTAGATGTTGAAATTGAAAGATACAAGTCACATTTGCGTTGTAGATTTCGAAATGATGTTTGATTTTACTTTAATTTCGAAAATTGTTTGAGATTGTGTTCTTGATGTCGAACACAATGACACAAGTGTTCTTGAGGTCGCAACATGTGGTTGTGGTTTGGAGCTTCAATTTTGTTAATTGGTTTAAAATCAAAAATCATTTGTTGTTTAGGATGAATGCGAAAGAGTTTTCTTGGAAACATTCGCGTCAAACTGGCATATAAGGCCTCAATTGACAAGGGTTCGATTTTGGGTTAGATATTGATAAAGTCAAGTTCGCATATGATGTTTAACATTCTAGTTCGCATCAAAGACTAGAATATTGTTCACAATCTTTGATGTCTTGGAGACGTTCGAATTTGAGATTCTTGATTTCCAATGGCTACAGGTCAAGAGTCATGGTTAAAAACTGAAACTGAAGATTGTGTGATTGGAAATTCAATTTTTGGGGTCTCAAAGTATTCATGTCAATTTTGAAGGCTTCGTTTTGGGAAATAAAATTTGGACTTCGCTTTTGTGTTGATATATTGATGACGAACAGATGGTCGATGGACTTGATTTCGAAGGATTGAAGATTTGGGGTTGATATCGATGGGTAGATGCTTGATTTAGAAGGGCTGGAGTCGAGCATCAATTGGTGACCTGCAAACTTAATTGAAATATCAAATTGTGAACTGCAAACTTAATTGAAATCTTGACCCTATGACTAACCACCTTGGTGAACAAGGGTGCCACGTTATGGGAACTACTCGTAAGGATTATTTTGTGTCAAAACCGGATTTGGAGCCCTCTGTTATATAAGGTGACGATTTGAAACCCTAAAGATATTTACCAAATATAATAATAATTATTTACAAAATTCAAATATTTTTGGAAAATTCAAAGGACACTGCTTTATTTTCGGTCAAGTCCCTCATATAAATATCTTTTCTATAATGACCATAAAAATTCCAACTAATTTAAACTTTTCAAAAACAACCCAATTTCATAAAGTTATTACAAAAAAGTTTTCAATAAATTTATTATCAGAGTTTTCCCCAGAACCACATCATAAACACATAACACATGAGGAGCAGTACAATCACGCTTTTGTCTTGACACGGTCTCCTGAAGTACCTGAAACATTTAAACCACAACTGTAAGCCCGAAAGCTTAGTGAGATACCCCCTAAATACCAACCACATATACCACACATAACATTCCATATCATAACATAACACAGAACAGCCATGCACTTCGGGTCTACTGTGTGACTGGTCCGCTGCACCGGCCTTCAGTCCACCTTGTCCACCCTCCGAGTCTAGCCATATCCATCGAGTCTGCAGTGTGGTTGGTCCGCCCGCACCGGGCCTTTAACCCACCTAGTCCACTCTCTGAGTCTACACTATGACTAGTATGCCCGCACCAGGCCTTCAGTCGGGCTGGTCCACTCTCCGAGCCTCGGCATGTCTGGTCCGCCCTCGTGGGGCCTAAATCCTATCCGGACCGCTCATTGCGCCTTCGAAATATCCGGTACGCCATGGGGATGTTGGCCTACAGCACAAAGCAGGACCCGCCTCAACCCAACCCTTGTCAGAAAACCATATGCACATAAACATATAACCATATAGCAATTCACAATTAATCAATCAATCTAGCAGATCACTTACATAGTACATCCCTACCGGGATATCGACCTAACCGGTCACTAGCATAGTATTATCCTACAACCCAGAATACTGACCCTAACCAGGACTCTAACACATACCATCCTAACTACAAGGATGCAACATAGCAAAGAAATAACATAACAAACAACTACCCGGATTTCCATCCGATAAAGGGTTGGCCGTGGTGCCGTAGACCCTGTCGATATAGTGAGGATAACTCACCTCGCAACTGCCGAAACTCTAAACTGAAGAAGCAGACTCCTGAATCGCCGACTCACCGAAAATCCCAAACTATTTGAAGCAGGAAAACAATCATTAGATC
Source organism: Lactuca saligna (assembly GCF_052625555.1). Taxonomy (NCBI): domain Eukaryota; kingdom Viridiplantae; phylum Streptophyta; class Magnoliopsida; order Asterales; family Asteraceae; genus Lactuca; species Lactuca saligna. The sequence goes on along the minus strand of NC_136421.1, from coordinate 179,119,632 downwards.
AATCATAATCTCCTTCCAAGGGTAAATTGACCAATTTACCCTTAACTCAATCTGGTCCAAGACTAAGGCCCATAACACTCATCAAGTCACTCATCCTCTTATTTGGCCAAGGCCCAGAGTCAAATTCTCATACAAAGCCTAATATTGGTCCAATTTACTAAATTGGGCCCACCTCTACAAACGGGCCTAGATCCAAGATCCATAATAATTACTGGGCCCAAAATACTCCATCCATGCTATTCAGTCAAGGCCCAAGCTTTATTAGTCCATATACAGCCCAATCAAGTAAGGCCCAAAATTGAAAACCCAACAAACGGAGTACGTTGGGCATACCCCTCTTGGTACGCTAGGCGTACATACAGGCTCACGGATAGGAATCGGGACACATACCCACTACACTGGGAATACTATCATATACACGAGGCGTAACCTCGCTCATCAACAAATCCACATAAGTTCTTAATGGCTTAAGCTCTTAAGCCCAAACTTCAGATCCATAGACCAAATATGTCTAGGATTCATAAAGTCTCAAACTTTATCACTTGGACATCCAGAAAGCTCTTAATCCAAGGTCTTAATCCATTAAGACCTACTTATAACACACATAAGACAACTAAAGCCCTTGGGACCTCATTTTTCTTACTCAAGACCTCTCTCCAGGTCTGAAAGGACAACTAATCTGAACCAACTCGCATCATACATCACTTTGGGGTTTTTGGGACAAGAAATGATGCCAAAACTTCACTATACATAGATCCACACAAAATACATGTCAAGCAAGAAACTTTATACCTTAAAGAGCTCTTGAACCACCAGAAAACTTCAGATCTACACGTTGTCCTCCTTCCTCTTCTCACTAGATGCAGCACCTTCTTTTCCAAAACACTCCAAAACACATCAAAAGATCACACACTCAAGAAGTTGGCTTGGGTTTGAGGGAAACAACTCTAAACAGTGGAGGCTAGGGTAGGGAAGGGTAATGAGCTCTCAAAGTTGTTTAAATAGCCTCTAAACCAGAAGTATTAGGGTTTCTGGATGATAGACGTACGTTGGGGGTACATCCAGTACGTTGAGTGTACGTCGAGGAACATCCGCATTCACTTACTCCATTACGCTGGGCGTACCCAGCCAAACACATGCATGCATGCTCGGCATGCATGGGACCACTTTGCTAAACTTCACCCTTAGGGACCATTGTTGCCAATATCTTCAATAGATAACATCTCTTCCATCATAAGTCTGCTCCCGGCGAACATTATATCTATGTCAAGGTGGAGAGAAGACCTACGCTTCTAGTGATACACCTCGACCTGAAACCTTCTCGAACATGACCCAATACCCATAGAAGACCGAAACGCCCTTACTCTTGATCTCGGGAACCTATAAATAGATATTTCAAGAACGGGGCGTTACAATTCTCCCCCACTTAAATTGGGCTTTGTTCTGGAAGCCTGCGGAAATACAACTTCAGAACAACCCCTGCACTGCATAATCCGATTACACATCAACTCAGGTTCTTGCAACCTTACTACTGCGTCTTCCCTATCATGGTCTCCAAGTCCTTGGCCTTTGATCGAAATCTTTTATACCGCCCCCAGCATCTGTCCAAACTATTCCTGAGTTTGTTAACTTTCTGTCTCACCTTCCTTTGCTCCAAATCACCAACCTGGAGCCATTAACCTCCTCCTTTTCTAAGGGGGCTGAAAATACGACTATGCATCACTCAAAATTGCCACTACCTCGATGAGCAGTCAACCCGCAGGTGCTTCCGCATATCTGGTACAATCCAATGCCTCATACTATGACTAAGGCACGACGGTCATCCATTTACTCCACTTCCTCCCCTAACGGAGGACCCACGCTCCTTCCGGAGCTACATACCTTTTCCTTTCCAGGAAATCCACCTGACAACTCTTACGCGCCTGTGCGTGTAACTAAGCTAAACTCCACTCTACACTATCCATGTAGAGCAACTGCTATTCTCGAACTTCACCTACTTTGATTCTGCCTGCAAGACCTCTCGGGTCCATTCACTACCTTCCGCTAACATGATCAATACTTGGGGCCAGACCATATCAATTACAATATCTTGGCAACATATTCTCTCATTCTCCTCACACTGATCCACTAACACATACAGAGTCTTCAGCATGATTGGACCACCTTACCATGCCTTCAACCAATCTGGACCACTCTCAGAACCTTCAGCATTTCTGGACCCCCCCCCCCAGGGCCTTCAGCCTGTCGGGACCGTTCTTCGAGACTTCGGCCTGACTGGTACGCCCACAGGACTTCAGTCTCCCCGGACTGCTTAGACTATCAAACAACATCCCGAACTATCCTTTCTGGGACTCTCTCCCAAACACATTGTTCTAGCCCTCAAAGGGTTCCGAACTCTAACTCATCCTTTCAATGGCCTAACTCGGCTTAACAATCGAACACTATCTACCCTGAATCGAAGGTCTGCTCCCTGCCCCCATTAGTCTGCCACTTACTCATACAAGCTCACACTCTTGGCTGACTGAAACACCACTGACATCAAAACAGCTAATCAAACTCAATTACTTGCCGATCCTCCTGAGAATTTTCCAACTCTCCCCCACTTAGAACACTGACCTCCAAATACCGGTGACTCATCCGGCCGAGAATAATCGTTTCTATCCCAAACCTTCCTTATTCATAAACTGCTTTCCTCTGAACGAGTAACCTTCACAAAACTGCTCTCCCGACATTGTACATATCGAATCCCAAAGGAGTCCGACTCCCAGCTGAACACTTCTCACATCGCGAATGTTATTCTCCACGACAAGACCACACAACCAAACCTGACCATCCACCCCTTGGATGCTAACCAGCTATGACTCCTAGATATAAGATCCTCTACCAAAAAGATAACCCAGACGATAAGGCGAACAATAAAAGATCATAAATTATGCAAACAAGACTAGCATATGCAATACACCACAATAACCACAAGATAGGAAGATAACAAAATGAAGAACATACTCGAAGCTGCATCTGGCTCTGCCTTGACCTCCTCCACTATAAGCTGAAATGCACGACCCGGAGCCCTTGGGGGCTTTACTCCACCCTGACTTCCACCCATAATCCTCAAAGTGGCCGGTGCTGGAGCCAGCACTGGACCTGCAGCAAGCTGTGGATATTTGGCCCTCATGTGACCAACCTGATGCCACTGATAACAAATCCTCATATCCTGAACCGCGGCTGACTGACGATAATCTCTCGCATAATGCCCCTCTTTCCCGCACTTACGGCAAGCGCCACCAGACCTACAAACTCTGGTGTGACCGTTCCCGCACATCCCATAAGTGCGGCTGCACTGACTGCTCAAACTAAAATCAACGGTCTTAGACCGTTTTGGTGTCGGCTGCGACTATACCAGAGCCTGCCTCTGCTCTCTCAACTGTAACTCGATCTCCAACTCCTACCGCCTAGTGGCTTCCTGCAACTCCAACAATGTCTCACACCTCTGCGTAGACACAAACTGCCTGATATCCCTCCTCAGCATACTCAGATATCGGGACATCTCAGTCTGCTCAGAAGAAAACTCAAGGCAAAACATCGCCCTCTCAGTGAACATCCTGGTGATCTCCGTCACCGACTTGGAATCCTGCTTTAGCTCCAAGAACTCCTAAGCTAATCTCTTCCTCTCAACTCGCGGAACATAGGGAGTACTGACCATCTCTCTGAACTGATCCCAAGACACCGCAGCTTGCTACACATCAGAATACAACCCCGTGGTCAACCTCCACCAATCCTTCGCCTCGAGCCTCAAAAGGTTCAGAGCATACCTCACCCTCTGATCAGTAGGGCATGAACATGTGAAGAAACATCCCTCCACATCTAACAACCATCGCATAGCAACAATCAGATCCTGAACCCCATCGAAGGTAGGGGCTTCGTATTATCGAAGTCCCGATACTAAAAACCTCTACCGGCTCCTCTCCCTTCCGCTACTACAGCCGCTGTAGCCATAGCGCTCATCAAAATACTCGACCATGGCGGTCTTGATCGACCCAAACAGTTCTGGCAACTCGTCCTAGAACATAGCAGCAACCTCATCATGCAGGATCTCACGAATCCTAGCATCCAGCTCATCTGTGCTCATCTGACTGATAACCTCGGGTGGTGCTGATCCACCTTGATCGCCTCCTCATGCTCCCGATCCCGACCCGGATCCGCTCCTAGCATGCCTCGTAACCACCATAGTGAAAAACACCAAAAACATCAGATACCTACCACTATCCCGGGAACCGACTCTCTACCCAACCCTAGGGGTTGTGACTTCCGTGATATGCGTATGGGTCATGTGCTTCCAGTAGTACGGGCCCATACTACCTTCCATACCTAATCATATTTATATCAAGTATCACCACAACACCCTAGTGAAGAACAGCCATAACAAGCACTCAACCCTCACTCCAAGAGGAACACTGGAAATCTCAGAAAGAATCCCTAGGCTAGCAGGCATCATAAATCAGGCAACTTTAGCATGCAATTCCTGAAGATCCCTAACCTAGTATTAGCATGCTGTTCTATCATATCACATAAACAAATAACATGTATGGTATTTTGGGGCTACTTACTGGCTCCGGCTGATCGTACCTCCGCGTCCTCCTTTACTAATTTTTGAAAACCATCTTAAATTCTCTTTTGAAAACTCTCCATGATTTAAGACTGGATTCGCACGAATATTCCTCTAATTCACTCAAACCAAGGCTCTCATACCAACTTGTAACGACCATAAAAATTCCAATTAATTTAAACTTTTCAAAAACAACCCAATTTCATAAAGTTATTACAGAAAGGTTTTCAATATATTTATTATCAGAGTATTTCCCCAGAACCACATCATAAACACATAAAACATAAGGAGCAGTACGATCACGCCTTTGCCTTCCCACGGTCTCCTAAAGTACCTGAAACATTTAAAACACAACTGTAAGCCTGAAATCTTAGTGAGATACCCCCAAAATACCAACCACATATACCACACATAACATGCCATATCATAGCAGAACACAGAACAGCCATGCACTTCGGGTCTACTCTGTGACTGGTTCGCCGCACCGGGCCTTCAGTCCACCTGGTCCACTATCCAAGTCTAGCCATATACATCGAGTCTACAGTGTGGTTGGTCTGCCCACACTGGGCCTTCAACCCACCTAGTCCACTCTCTGAGTCTACAGTATGACTGGTCCACCCGCACCGGGCCTTTAGTCGGTCTAGTCCACTCTCCAAGCCTAGGCACGTCTAGTCCGCCCTTGTGGGGCCTACAGCCTATCCGGACTGCTTGCTGGGCCTTCGGAATATCCGGTACGCCCTGGGTTTATTGGCCTACAACACAAAGCAGGACCCGCCTCAACCCAATCCCGGTTATACAACCATGTGCACATAAACATATGACCATATAGCAATTCACAATTAATCAATCAATCTAGTAGATCACATAGATAGCACATCCCTACCATGATATCAACCTAACCGGTCACTAGCATAGCATCATCCTATAATCTAGGATACTGACCCTAACCAGGTCTCTAACACATAACATCCTAACTACTAGGGTGCAACATAGAAAAGCAATAACATAACAAACAACTACCCGGATTTCCATCCGATAAAGGGTCGGCCTTGGTGTCGTAGACCCTGTCGATATAGTGAGGATAACTCACCTCACAACTACCGAAACTCTAAACTGAAGAAGCAGACTCCCGAATCACCATCTCACCGAAAATCCTGAACTATTCGAAGCAGGAAAAAATTCATTAGATCAATCAGAATCTCCTTCCAAGGGTAAATTGACCAATTTACCCTTAACTCAATATGGTCCAATACTAAGGCCCATAACACTCATCAAGTCCATCATCCTCTTATTAGGCCAAGGCCCACAGTCAAATTATCATACAAAGCCCAATATTGGCCCAATTTACTAAATTGGGCCAACCTCTACAAACAGGCCTACATCCAAGGTCCATAATAATTACTGGGTCCAAAATACTCCATCCATACTATTCAGTCAAGCTTTATTAGTCCATAGACAGCCCAATCAAGTAAGGCCTAAAATTGAAAACCCAATAGAGGGAGTACGCTAGGCGTACCCCTCTTGGTACGTTGGGCGTACATCCATGCTTGCGGACAGGAATCAGGACACATACCCACGACGCTGGGCATACTATCATATACATGGGGCGTAACCTCGCTGATCAACAAATCCACCTAAGTTCTTAATGGATTAAGCTCTTAATCCCAAACTTCAGATCCATAGAACAAATATGTCTAGGATTCATAAAGTCTCGAACTTTATCACTTGGACGTCCAGAAAGCTCTTAATCCAAGGTCTTAATCCATTAAGACCTACTTATAACACACATAAGACAACCAAAGCTCTTGGGAATTCATTTTTCTTACTCAAGACCTCTCCTAAGGTCTGAAAGGACAGCTAATCTTAAGCAACTCGCATCATACATCACTTTGGGGTTTTTGGGACAAGAAATGATGCCAAAACTTCACTATACATAGATCCACACAAAATACATGTCAAGCAAGAAGCTTTATACCTTAAAGAGCTCTTGAACCACCAAAAAACTTCAGATCTACACGCTGGCCTCCTTCTTCTTCTCACTAGATGCAACACCTTCTTTTCCAAAACACTCCAAATCACTTCAAAAGATCACACACTCAAGAAGTTTGCTAGTGTTTGAGGGAAACAGCTCTAAACAGTGGAGGCTACGGTAGGGGAGGGTAATGAGCTCTCAAAGTTGTTTAAATAGCCTCCAAACCTGAAATATTAGGGTTTCTGGTTGATAGACGTACATTGGGCGTACATCTAGTACGCTGGGCACACATCGAGGGACCTCCACGTTCATTTACTCCATTACGTTGGGCGTACCTCCATCTTACGCTGGGCATACCCAGCAAAACACGTGCCTGCATGCTCGGCATGCATGGGACCCCTTTGCTAAACTTCCCCCTTAGGTACCATTATTGCCAATATCTTCAGTTGATAACATATCTTCCATCATAAGTCTGTTCCCAGCGAACTTTATATCTATGTCAAGGTGGCGAGAATACCTACGCTTCTAGCGATACACCCCAACCAGAAACCTTCTCGAACATGACCCAATTCCCATAGAAGACCGAAACTCCCTTACTCTTGATCTCGGGAACCCATAAATAGATATTTCAAGAACGGGGCGTTACATTTTCAGTTTTCCTTTATTTTGTTCTTGCGCGTAAAACAAAAGGACATTTCTTTTTATGGAAATATTATCAGGCTTGTTATGGGCACTAACTTCCATCATGGCAATTTATCTATGTATCACTATTTATATCTTTCCTTATTTCCAAGAATTTAGCAGGATATTGTTGGAGCTGGAAATACTCTATAAAGATGAGTGATAGCTAGGTTAGAGTTTTCCATTTATGGAAAGTCATATTCCTTCCACTAATTTATATATATATATATATATATATATATATATATATATATATATATATATATATATGTGTGTGTGTGTGTGTGTGTGTGTATGTGTGTAACATAGGATGTGCTCATTTATGGGTTGCACCTACAATGTAGTCATATACTTAGATAGAGTGTATGTGGCTAGGAGTCTCTTTCATAAGCTATAAGTTCTTCTTGAAATATTTTTCCACTCTTTAGCTATAAAAGCATTTGTGTCAGCTTGTTTATTAGTTTATTATATTTGTTATTTTTATGTTTTTTTTCATATTTCAAACTGACCAAGTGTCACGGGATTCTATGAGTTTAATGAATATTATTTCGATTAACTTATGTCATATGAAAAGTAGCAATATGAGGAAGTGTGTGAAAAAATAATTGTATGGAACATGGTACTAGTGCTTTGGGGGTTAAATAAAAAAAATTTGTAGATTTATTCTATGTATAATTGATGTATGCAAATTACCTATTGATGTAGCATTTAATTGTTCTAGTGCAAGAGAGGGAGGTATCTAACTAGTTTGAGACCCAACAATGTTTCTTAATGAAAGACCCACACTTTCATACTAAAGACAAATGTTACTCCAAGTTATTCCAAAACATGCTACTTGCATATTCATAAATAATATTTTACATTGATAATTTGGTTACATAAGACTGAATACAAACCGACTATTACAAAGTGTTATATATTGCATAACTTCCCAGGATACTATAATTTTATTTATACGTGTTTCAAACTATTCAAAATCTCCTATCAGTATATAACTATACTGGTTGCTTATTGTCTGCAATTGTTAAATACTGAGAGGGGTAAGCGGTGACGCTTAGTGAGTTTAATAATATATAAAATATAACGTTATGTCATATGTATACTTCAATATGGCAGAAGCAAAGATGAACACGGAACAAAAAAGGCATATGTGAATCATGTGACAAGCTTTCCATATCAATCAATGATTTGATTCAAATATATACAATCAATGAGACATAACAATTTTATTACTTGATATACATCAATAAAGCTTTGGCCCAAATAGCACGGAAGACATACACTTTTGATTAAACATTTTGGTAGATTTCAGGCTTTCAGTCCTATCTAACCTTTTGCCAATGCCATAGAATAGAAGTCATTCTCTTACGAGACATGCTCTACATGGATAAAGGCTACATACCAATATCATTGTGAATCTAAGTCCTTTCATTGATCACATGGACAAAGGTATAGTTTTGCTATCATAAATAGCAGAAATAATGACAACGGAAAAAGCACATAGCGCATATAAAACATAACATACAATTGTTCCTATATATTGAACTCACCGTGAATTAATCAGGGGTTAAAATAGTAATTAGTGCAAAACTTCATTATAATAAATAGCTTACTTTGCTGAAAACCGGGAGCTTTATTGAAAAACAGGCCCTACGAGTGAGCTTCAAAACTAAAAGATAAATTTCTTAGGCTCTTCGGGCACTTCGGGGCGTGTTTCGGGTGTTGGGAATGATCTCAGGGTTTTGGGGGATGCTAAGTATCTTAAAAGAGGGTTTAGGAGTGAAAAGTATAAGAGTTTCTAACCAAAACTGGGAAATTTCACACCTCCCTTTATATAGGGGTGGCTTCGGACCGAGGGGAGGATAAGCGAACACGTGGCTCGCATGCGAGGGTGGCACATGGCTCATATGCGAGGTAGGACAAATGGCGCGCATGCGAGGTAGGGAAACTGGCGGTTGCGAAGTGAGGTGGATCCAGACGGCGCTGCACATGTGTCACGCTTCGAACGCGCCACGACCCGGACATGCGGGAGGCATGCGAAATTCCTCGGATTTCGGAATTTTCTCGAATTTTGTGTCCCAAACTTCTAAAATCCATAACTTTCGCATACCGACTCCGTTTTTGACGTTATTTATATGCAACTGTAGGCGAGAATATATTCTACAACTTTCGTTTAGACGTCATCGGCTAATTTTGAATTTATTTTTAATATTATTCTTTTTAATAGACCGGGACAGGAAAATCCGTTAAAAATTCATAACTTCTTCATCCAATGTCCATTTTCGTCAGTCTTTTTACTGTTGTACTATTATTGACGAGACCTTCGATTTTCTTTTAGGTTGTGTCGGCTAAATATTGCTCGATCTTTAGTTCAAGCTTTTTTAGTTATCTACTACTATATTGAAACTTAGAAAAATCATAACTTCCTCATACGAAGTCAGATTTTGACGTTCTTTTTATGAAAACTCTCAGTTTAACAAATACTACAACTTTCATTTAGATCACCAAGGCTAAAATGTAGTTTATCAAAAACTCACTTTTACGTCATTTCGGTGTCGTGCTAGTTTTGTCGCGGATCTTGGATTGGTCATAATTTCTTCGCTATAACTCGGATTTCGATGAGGTTTTCGCCTAAATGTTTCTAATGAAATCATCTACAACTTTCAATAATAAAATTCTACTTATTCAAATTTTAAATTTTCGTTAAATTTCAATATTTACCTTTTGATTGAAATCTCATAGGACTTCCAATATTTTCTGAGTGATTCTAAACATAGTTTTACTTCATTTCTAGTAAAAACTATCCGTTATAACTCAATACTTATAATTATATAATATTTCCTATTATTATTCACTTTTAAACTTTACAAAACACGATTTCAAAACATGTATGTTACACTTAAATCAAGAAGTTTTTCTAATGATAATTTGTTAATTTATAGAAGGTGAACGGATTATTTGAAAATTTAAACTCTGCCGTGTTAATGTTATGTTCCCCAAGATAGACAAAAGAAGAAAATATGTATCGAATTTATTAGCCTTGTTATATAAGGGAGTATATATCATTTTCGAACCTGCGGGAGGCATTGATCTTGTATTTTTCTGAAATTAAGGTAAAACTTTTGTGTCGTCCTGTGGAAGTTATCGACATCGAGTCTAGATGCTTCATATTTCTATTAATATAAATGTTTTGAGAAGTTTTTAAGGCGTATGTGTGAAAATTTGTGAAGATCCTTGAAACTAGTTTTATTCCATATGGGTGTAAGCCATGGTTTATTAGTTTGATTCTGGAGAAAGAAAACCCCATATATGTTAGGGATAATAGACTAATTAGTTAACTAGGTGTGTAATATGAAATCGTTACTAGTCTATTAACTAACCTAGTTGTTTTGGTGATGGACACGATTAGTAGCCAACAATAATATGGTTTCGTTAAAGGTAAACAAATTACAGAAGGGCCGTTGATGCAAAATGAAGTCATAAATTGGTAAAAGAAAAAGGGAAAAAAATTATGATTTTCAAACTAAATTTTGAAAAATTATATCGCTCACAATCTTCAGACTACTTTACGCAATTGATGAGGTTCATTTGTTTTGCTCATATATAGATAGGATGGTTAATTACATGTCTAGTGTCTTCTACGTCCATTATCTTGGTCAATGGAACCCCAACAATGGAATTTCCATTACATAAAGGTCTAAGACAAGGTGACTTTGTATCAATTTATATTTTTATTATTGCCATTGAAGGCTTGCACATGTTCTTGGAAAATGTCACAGACAATGGGCTTTATCGGGTGCTAGATTTGGATGTGAATGTTTGGTAATCCCTTACTTTTTCTATACATATGACATTTTATTTGTAGGCATATGAGATGAAAATAATGTTAAAAACCTTGTTATACTTCTACAGTATTTCTATTTTGTTTATAGCCTTCATAACTTGCAAAATCAGACATATTTTATGTTCGGAGTAATGTAAAATGTGGATTCATTAGTCGTGGGTATAGGCTATAGTGTTGCATCCCTTCATTTTGAGTACTTGGTGCAGCTTACTTGTTCCCAGATGTCCAAAAATGATAGTTGGAGAGGTGTCCCTCAAATATTTCAGAAAAATTCGCTACTTGGGAAAGTGAACATGTTTAAATCTTATTAAGTATGTTCTTAGTAGCTTGTGTGTCTACTCTATGTCAATATTCAAGGTTCTTAAATTTATGTATTTATTAATGGCCATGAGGACTCAAATTGTGTCTATGGTGGGGATGAGGTCCTAATATAAGAATAATTTTGGGTGAAGTAAGATATATTAAAACGTTTCAAAGAAAAAGGGGGAGCTGGGAATTGGTAGCTCATATGCTTTTAATGTTGTGCTATTGAAAATCTAGAGATGACAATTTTGATCAATAGGCTTCATTAAAATATAATTCCCTATTCTACAATGAGAAAACGTTACGTAATGCAGCTCAAACTCAGTTTTGTTAGGAGATATGTTTACGATATGTGGAGTTTAAGGACCAGCTTCTAGAGTATATATAACATCCCAAAAGAGTACATAGTGTTATGAGGTTTTATGTTGATTAGAATTAAAATCGAGAGTGTTTGTGTGTGTTTTTTGTGAGTATAGCTACCTATTTATACATAGAGTCACTAATGAATATAAGCCAGATTCCTAGAACCTCGACATAATCTTTTGCCCAGGGATCCATGATGATCTTGTCTTCTTTATCTTGGAATTCTTGAAGAATAAGTCATTTTTCTACGTTTCCTATAATAATTCCAATTTCACCAAGTTTTTATCGACACATCTGGACCAGATCAAATAAATAAGCTAATAAGGAGATATGTGAGTGTTAGTAGTATCTAGAATTGTGATCAAGATGTTGGTCATGTTCATGGCCAATTGTTGCTCCAAGTCCTACATAAGATGTTAATCAAAATTAACACGCATAATAACTGACCCTTAAAATTACGATGTAAGGATAAAATCAAATTTTAGTACTTCAAATTTAAATTTTAAAAATTTTGGCCGGAGGGATAATGATAAGTTGCATCACTTATCTCTATGTAAAAATACCATTGCTTTTGTAACTTGTAACTCTGAGGATTCCCATTATTACGTGCTATAAATTTATGGCTAGTTTTTTTGATGAAAAAACATATTATTTCTTCCGATGAGCCTTTAAAATTATAAGGTGAGTTTCATGTAATCATTTTCATTTCTCTCCCGTTTTGGCTAGGACGGTTAAGAAAAATAATCGTCCCAAAATAGCTCTGGTCGACGATTTTGTTAACCAAAGTTGGTTGGCTAAACCCGAGGAGGAAGTTCCCACCTTCTCTGATCATGACATTTCCATGCACAAATCAAATAAGTTATTCCATTCATATGTTGCTTTTAATAAGTTTGATTCTCATTTATGGTCTCAAATCTATGTTGCCCTTGTGGATTTGCTTCCCAAAATACCCTTTCACCGTAGATTTGAGATATCCTATTTCTTCCTTAATTTGTGAGTTTTTCAGGAAATGTGACAATGTCTATACTTAGGTGATGCTTGAGGTATGGAGAATTCTCTCATGCATTGATTCTCTCAACCAATAGAATAATCTAAAACCGAGGCTCTCTATGATTTCCTTTGTGTATGATATACAGATGTTTGGTTCCCATCTGGTCATGTTCAAAATAAAAAATAAAGTAAAATAAAATAAAAACAAGATTATATGATTCACAAACAGGCCATAACATCAAATGGAAATTAAGATTCCTCCTTGTTAAGAAGGATTCCATCTTCCCCGGAACAAATTCTCGAGGGTAGGCTTTTGTTGTTTATCTTTTAGAATCTTTAAATTGAAGTAGTGATTTATTTCATTGTTTTGCAATTCCTAAATTCGAAGTCATTTTTCTTGATAAATCGAGCTCGAAGGCCAAGATTAAGGAGTTCTTGAAGATCCTAGTGGTTGAGCAGACATTAAGGACCGAAATCAAGGTTCATATAATTTAAGAGGGCTCCAAATCTAAGACTTCATGTACTAAAAAACGTCTCCAGGTAAAATGTTTTCTCTAGGGTTTAGCACGATAAGGGTCTTAAATACTCCTTGTCCAGACTATCTAACTATTTTTTCTATAGATGAATGTCAGCAAGGTCAAACACTTATTTTGGGTTGCATGTTATGGATGGTGTTATAATGTTTAAGAAAGAGAATAAGGGTTCTACAGTGAAGACGGAGGTTTCGATTCAACTTGTCTTAGGGAGCAAGAAGAGGAATGTGGATTTTGAGGTGTCTAATTTTGATATTTTTTATGGAATGGAACTTCCTGATGTAAAAAACAAGGTACATATGATGATGCAATCGGTGAGTTGTAAAGTCACACCCTATGATCTGATGAGTCAAACACTCTATACGCCGAGCACCAACATCAGCGGCAACATCAACGCCAACGTCTCAATCAGCATCAGCATGATGATTAGCATCAGCGTGTAGTTGTATAATGTAATGTAATCTTTATATATTAGTATACAGTAAATTTAACTTAAGATGATGAGTATGATTTTTGATGACTTTGAGTGTGTAATGATGGCGGTGCTTTTAGGAAGGATATGAATGTGGTCTCATGTTCGTTCCACAATGGAAAAACCTTAGTGGGTGGTGATTTTACGTGGTAAGGAGGATGGAGGAACCCTTTTCGGAGTTTGAAAAATATATTTTTGCAACCAATGGTTTTGAAAAATGAAAATTTCTATTATTTGAAATCATGTCTTCTATGGTTATTTTTCCTTGAAAATTCATTTTTGGTAAATTGAGAATCATAGTGGATATTATCCGAAAGTGAGGTAACTTTAGTATTTGTTTCTTGAGAAACCAAATCCTTTTCGGAATTCATGTAAAATATGTGTGTTACTTTAACCATCTATATGGTATTCGTTGAATGATCAGCTTGCGTATCTTAATTTTTGATTGTTTTCGTGCATTAATTTGCAAAAATATATGGAAGTAAAACTTGAGGTATTGTTTAGATTGTTTTCCTTAATGTTTTCGGTGGAAAAGAAAAAGCACATCACCACCATAGTTTCCATTATCCTCTACAACAAAAGCTTTCAATTCATTTCCAACATGTTTTGATTTCGAATCACATAAAAAAAACAAAAAAATAAAAAACAAAAAAAAAAACCCTTAATTAGAAGTATTTATGACTCTTGGATAGACAAAATCACTTTGTTAAAAATGCTTTTCATCATTTGATTTTAAAATCTAATTAAACTTCAGAGAATCTTCAATAGTGTTGTTTTGGTCAAAAATATTCAATGAAAGAGTCAACCAAATTTGTAAAGGAAGCCCTAAGGAGCCGGAAAAGTCACTAGTTATTCTAAGGTGGATAACTAAAATCAGAATCTTTCGCAAGATTTGGAGGTACAAGACACAAAAGTTACAAGGAACCCCTTAATCTTAGGTTAGATCGCTGACAAAAAACCTCAGGAGCCGGAAAAGTCCGAGTTGCTTGATATTTTTATTAAATAGACCGAAATAATACATATTGTTGTGAGGTTTTATGTTGATTAGAATTAAAATCGAGAGTGTTTGTGTGTGTTTTTTGTGAGTGTAGATACTTATTTATACATAAAGTCAGTAATGAATATAAGCCAGATTCCTAGAATCTTGACATAATCTTTTGCCCAGGGATCCATGATGATCATGTCTTCTTAATCCTGGAATTCTTGAAGACTAAGTCTTTTTTCTAGGATTCCTATAATAATTCCAATTTCACCAAGTCTTTATTGACACATTCAGAACCATATCAAATAAATAAACTAATAAGGAGAAATGTTCATGGCCAATTGTTGCTCCAAGTCCTACATAAGATGTTAATCAAAATTCACACCCATAACAACTGACCCTTAAAATTACGATGTAAGGATAAAGTCAAATTTTAAAATCTAAAATTTAAAATTTAAAAATTATGGGCGGTGGTATAATGATAAGATGCATCATGTAGCTCTATGTCAAAAAACCATTGTTTTTGTAACTTGTAACTCCGAGGATTCCCATTATTACGTGCTATTAATTTATGGCTACTCTTTTTTGATGAAAAAACATCTTATTTCTTCCGATGAGCCTTCAAAATTATAAGGTAAGTTTAATGTAATCTTTTTCATTTTTCTCCCTTTTTGGCTAGGATGGTTCAGAAAAATACTCGTCCCAAAATAGCTGTGATCGATGATTTTCTTGACCAAAGTTGGTTGGCTAAACCCGAGGAGGAGGTTCCCACCTTTCTGATCATGAGAGTTGCATGAACAAATCAGATAAGTTATTCCATTCATATATTATTTTTAAGAAGTTTGATTCTCATTTATGGTCTGAATCCATATCGCCCTTGTGGATTTGCTTCCCAGAATACCATTTCACCGTAGATTTGAGATATCCTATTTCTTCCTTAATTTTTTAGTTTTTTAGTATATCTGACAATTTCTATACTTAGGTGATGCTTGAGGTATGGAGGATTCTCTCGTGCATTGATTCTCTTAACCTATAGAAAAATCTAGAACCGAGGCTCCCTAATTTTTCCTTTGTGTATGACATATAGATGTTTGGTTCCCATCAAGTCTCGTTTTAAATAAAAGAATAAAGTAAAATAAAATAAAAACAAGACTATCTAATTCACAAAGCTACTCGCCATAACATCAAATGGAAATTAAGACTCTTCTTTGTTAAGAAGGATTCCATCCTCCCCTAGAATAGATTCTGGAGGGTAGGCTTTTGTTCTTTATATTTCAGAATCTTTAAATTGAACTAGTGATTTATTTCATTATTTGCAATTCCTAAATTTGAAGTCATATTTCTTGATAAATCGAGCTCGAAGGCCAAGATTAAGGAGTTCTTGAAGATCCTAGTGGTTGAGCAGACATTAAGGACCAAAATTAGGGTTCATATCATTTAAGAGGGCTCCAAATCTAAGACTCGTGTACTAAAAAACATCTCCATGTAAAATTTGTTTTCTAGGGTTTAGCACGATAAGGGTCTTAAATACTCCTTGTCCTTACTATCTAATTATTTTTTCTATAGTTGAATGTCAGCAAGGTCAAGTACTTACTTTGGGTTGCGTGTTATGGATGGTGTTATAATGTTTAAGAAAGAGAACAAGGGTGCTACAGTGAAGAAGGAGGTTTCGATTCAACTTGTCTTAGGGATCAAGAAGAGGAAGGTGGATATTGAGGTGTCTAATATTGATATTTTTTATGGAATGGAACTTGTTGATGTATAACATAAGGTACATATGATGATGCAATCGGTGAGTTGTAAAGTCACACCATATGATCTAATGAATCAAACACTCTATACGCTGACCACCGTCACTAATGGCAACATCAACGCCAACGTATCAATTAGTATCAGCATGAAGATTAGCATCAGCGTGTAGTTATATAATCTAATGTAATCTTTGTATATTAGGTAATTATACATATATGTATATAGTAAATAGAAGATCCTATATCTATGTGATAAAGATCGGTTTTTAGTATATAGATTAGATAAAAAAAACCCTTCAATTAACGGATACACTAGTATAGATTAGTATATGTACAACATTAGGGTGAAACCCTAATGTAAGTCTTGGTGAACGTCTTTGTGAAAACTCGTTTTCTTGGTGAAAATAAAACCCTTTGTTGGTGAGAGACAATATGGTTAGTATTTCATGTTCTTTATTTTTTCCATTCGTTATTTTCTTGGATAGTTTGTTCTTGTTTATTATATTTGAAGTGTATCGGATTGATTCAAACCTTCAATTGGTATCATAGTAGGTTTTTTATACTCCAAAGTAATCATGTCGACTTCTTATAATCCTAAATCAACTGCATGCAACAAGATTCCTTTGTGTGATGAAATTAACTTTACTTCTTGGAAATCAAAGATCATGGATGCTCATGAGCTCATGGACTTTAACATCGATGACATCATCAACAAAGGTCCCACCTCCCTTAGGCATCACTCATATAATGATGGTGCAGCTGATAGTAAACCAATGAAGAAATTTATGCATATTAATTCAAGTGTCCAAGGCAATAGGATTGAGGAAAATTCTAACTAACCATACTTAACTACTAAGGTAAGTACATATTAATTCATTCCGACCTATAGAACACATGTATTGTTTAATTATGATGATTACATGAATTTATGAATGTTCTATGCTTTGTTTCTTTGTTTGAATAAGTTGAAAGTAGGTAGTCCCTAATGGAACATGATCACGGTACGAAATGAATAAACTTTCTCATGCAAAATTAAGATGGTAACTCCTTTCATTAAGTAGTGACCTATTTGTTAACTGTTGGAGGTATTAACTTCTCAATGAGGTGATATTTGAGGTATACAGTCCTCACCTAGTATCTTTGGTATGGTACCTCCCTTCGTCAAGTAGTAACCTCTTTCACAATACTAGGGCATGAAATTATCATGAAGTGACATTAAAAGTATACAGTCCTAATGTTGGATGTTAGGGGTATAAATTGGTCGTAGGTTGGCATTAGAGTTATAAAGATATCACCTTGTATGTTAATGGTGAACACCCCATTTTGTGTTCTAGCTAAAACTTGTATTGTGAATTGCCTTGTGTTAGATTTTCTTGTTGGGAAAACATGTAAACATATTATGGTTTCCTTAAAAGGAGATGCATATTATTTTTCTCATATATTACTTTGTTGATAAATGTTGCTCATGAGATCATGAGAAGTAATTTAAACGGGCTTAGAAGGAGCTGCACATTATTGGAAGTATCTAGAAGACTAAGAGTATTAATCACATACATTAAATATTAATGGTTTCCGTTAAGTGTATTTTTTGGTAAATGTTATGTTTGTTATGTTTATGAATCATTTTGTAAACCCTAAAGGGACTTTGTTATATATTATGTATATATTTTTATTAGAGATACTTCAATCTCACATGACATTAGAAAAACTAAAGCCTATTAATGTTTTTTGTTCCCAATAGTTGAAAATTAGGTGTTACACTATATTCACTCAAACCCATGAAAATTTTCTTTATAGATGATCACGGAAATTAAGTAGATTTGCCATTGCATATGGGTTGTCATGGGAAGTATGGAGGTTGTCCATCTTGCATCTTTAACCGGGTTGCTTTCTATTATCTCCTTTCTAGATAAAGTAGATAAATGAGAGTGAAATCTTAACAAAAATAGGACCTTATTAGTTAGTTGCATTAGATATCATATTGATGATATTTTTTGCATGTTGCAACCAACAGTACTCGGTTGAATATGTTTGTTAATAGAGATTAATATTTTTATTTATAGATTCATTGTGGATAGAAAACCCTCATATATATATACAGTTTAGAATGGATAAGGATGTACATTCCTTCTACTATTTTCCCCTCATTGGATAGCCACCATGAAGACATAAAATAGATTTTCTTATCTTGTGAGGTTGAAAAGAAATATGGTGTCAAATTGCTAGATGGTATGATGATCCCTTTCTAGTATTAATTAATATTATATAATCATTATCTTAGTTGGAAGGGTGACTTTGTAGAGGAAGGCAATAAAAGCTTTGGAGGTGATAGTTACAGCTAATATTTGGATGCATTAGAGATTTCAGAATAATGTGGTTTACCAAAATCATAATTTCCAGATTGTAGTATATGTGCAAGGGTGGCTCTTAGTTTCTTTGATTGGTTTTTCAATAGGAACAAAAACATTAGTATGATGTGGTTCCATAACATTTCCTTATTTATATAACTTGTTACAAAACACCCACTTTAATCTAAATACAAAAGCATCATGAGGTGTACGAATTAATCTCCAAACATTATTTCTTTCAAATTTTGATAATTCAGCTTTCATTGCTTCCACTAAATCAAAATGTTGAAAAGAAACCATTACATGGAATTTCTTTCTGTTTTTTGAATACATTCAAAAATGGAATGTGATTAATTTGTTGATTCTTGTAACGAAAATGGGAATGCTATTAGATTTTTTTGTAATGGATTATGGATTCATTTCCAAATAGACGATGTAAATTAACCCAAATTTGAGCTTGAAATTTTGGGCAGCATGAAAGTTGATACAAAGAGGTTTTTGAGTAACCACTTGAGTCGCCAAATGTACAACAGTCATTTCTTTAGTGAATCCTATGGTTGAAGTGATAGTTGAAGCTTCAAAATCAAATTTTAGAGATTTAGTGTTTTTAGAATTAACTTAAGATGATAAGTATGATTTTTGATGACTTTGAGTGTGTAATGATGGTAGTGCTTTTAGGAAGGATATGAATGTGGTCTCATGTTCGTTCGACAATGGAAAACCTTAGCGGGTGGTGATTTTACGTGGTAAGGAGGACGATGGAACCCTTTTCGGAGTTTGAAAAATATATTTTTGCAACCAATGGTTTTGAAAAAGAAAATTTCTTTTATTTAAAACCATGTCTTCTATGGTTATTTATTCATTTTTGGTAATTTGAGAAACCAAATCCTTTTCGGAATTCATGTTAAATATGTGTATTCCTTTAACCATCTATGTGGTATTCGTTGAATTATCACCTTGTGTATCTTAATTTTTGATTTTTTTTCGTGCATTAATTTACAAAAATATATGTAAGTAAAACTTGAGTTATTGTTTAGATTGTTTTCCTTAATGTTTTCAGTGGAAAAGAAAAAGCACATCACCAACATAGTTTCCGTTATCCTCTAAAACAAAAGTTTGCAATTCATTTCTAACATGTTTTGATTTCGAATCACAAAAAAAAAGTTAATTAGAAGCATTTTGTGTGGCAGGATCAAGCATAGGGAAGGAAGCTTAAAAGAAGAGTATGTTGAATCTGATCGTGAAGATGGATTTCAATCGCATGGTTCAAAGATCGGATTCTTGAACTACTACTTAGGAGTTATGATATATTACTAGGAAATATGTAATAGCATATGTTTTCATTTAAAGTTGCATTGTAAGGAAAAGTTTTTCTGCATTTTATAAATAAATAAAATTTTGTTTAACTTTATTTTGTATCTCCTTGAAATGGTATTTGTGGAAAATTGATGTGTGTATGTTTCTAGAAATATTGGAAATATCAATTTGATTCTTTCTTTTGTGTTAGTGTCTAAATTTACCAAATAAGGAAAGATTCTCATCACCCAAGTTTCAATTGGACCAAAACTTGGAATCATGCAAGTTGTATAATATGATGAATGAGAATTTTCATCTTTGGAAAATCAAGACTAACTCCTTGTTCACATGTATATTTGAGTCAAGTGAAGGACTAAGGGATCGAGTACACATTCTTGTGCACTGGTCAAGTCCACCACAAAAGATCGATAAGACTATTCGTCATGATTTACTAAAGTTTAGTAAATATGGTTATACTTACAAGTTTAAGTATAATTCTGAAGCATTGGAAAAGTTTCGATGTATGGTAGAACGAATGAGAATAATCAAATTTGGCAGAAATATAAAAACTTTCTCAACTCTGAAAAGATGGGAGAGTACTTTAGTATCATGTTTGATGATCATCTTAATGATTGTGAGACCATATCACAATTCATCCTCTAAGGACATCTTAGTTCATTCTTATGGCTAAGAAGAGATGCCATGAATTGTTGAAGTACTTAAATCAAGATGATGAATCATACTTCGTTCCAAAACAATTCTTAGAGTCCTACTCCAAGATTGTAACTTGAGTGACATATCTTAAAGAAGGATTATAACACTTGTCAAATGTAAGAGTAAAATGTTTTCTACTCTTGTACATTTGAAATTAGTAAGTTGTGATGTTTCGGATAAAAAAAAGACCAACTAAGGCCAATTGTGTGAAGTTTTTGACTTGATAAGAATCCGCACTATCTCTTGAATATTTGTTTGTCAATGAATGGGTCTTGGAAAGAGAGTATTATATGTCAAGAGAACAGTGGGAGTCTAAAGATCCTGAAAGAGTTTCAAGATCTAATCAAGAGTAAAATTTGTTGTTTATCACTAACGCGTGACTTAAGGTTTATAACCAATCGTGTTGACATATTCTTATTTATGTGCCCATTCCAATTAAAGTTAGCTTTGCATCTCATTTCTACAAGTTCTTAGTTATTTGCATAACTACTTGGAAGCAATGGCAGACCCTTGTGCTACCAGGTGGCAAGAAGTTAAGGTTGCACAAGTTCGGTTCATATGAGTTTGGATTTGTCAAATTCACATGGATAAGAACACATAAAACCATAAAATCTAAGTGTCATAAGGTTTCTCTCCGATTCATGAAAATGATGGTGAGGAAACGATTTCACTAAGTGGTTTTAAGTAGATAGAAATTGTCATATTTGCATTATCAAAGTCGTTAGTGGAGCATGTGTGGTTAACCTACACACTAACATGGACTTGTGAGGAATGACAAAAGTCTAAACAATTGAGACTATGATTACGACATCCCTTTTCATAGTTCTGAAATTGTTTAGACACACATGTGTGCTATCTAAGGAAAGGTGTATGATTTTTATAAAGTTTTTTTTATCAAAGCATCTCGTATCAGAAGTATGAAGTTTGGTAAGAAAGTCAATAAAGTACTGATTTTTAGAAGTCCAGCTGATTTTCTGAGTACATGTCAAAGCTAGTAGGAGCATAAGTGTTATGCTGATAATCATCATGTTAGTGGGGGCATGATAATTATAATAAGTGTTGCAAGTTATTAATGTTAGTTATAGAAAACAAAAGTTTCAATTGGGAAAAGTTCTTTTGCTATAATTAAGGGAGAGGAAATTATACTAAATTTAAATTTTAAAAGCTTAGATTTAGATTTTAATCATCTTTAGTCAAGGATATATATATATATATATATATATATATATATATATATATACACATATATGAATTTTATGTTGGAATGGCTCAACTAAAGAAAATTCTATATATATTGCGTTCTCAAAAATTGATTATGATTACAACACCTCGCTTCATAGTCGAATGATGAAAACATGGCAAATAGAAATATTGTATCAAAAGACTGGTCTAGAATCATGTCTTTATGTAAGACATCATGAATCGTGTTTCAAATGCTTCGGGTATAGGATCGATTGTATGTGCTATAATATGTATCGTTTCTAAATTTTCCAAATGTCTGGGGGAATTAAGAGGGGAAAAGATCTAGAATTAGATATGACTAAAATGATTAAGCAATTATCGAGGACAATCTAAGGTTTACCAAAGATTGGTTGCTCAAGGATAGTTGGAAGTATAATGTTAATTTTGGAAGGACCATACTGACATATTCTGAAAGGAGGCAACTCTTGTTCAGAAGTGATAGTCAAAATAGGGAATATGGATATATCTCCATAGATGGCAGTTATTCAATCTATTTAAGATTAGAAAAATTAATGCAAGAAGGATTTTTAAAGCAATGTAGTTTGAATATGAGACTTCATTTCCATGGAGTTGAGCTTTATTGGAATACTTTGTAATGATTGTTAACAAGTCTTTGTGACTTTGTGCCTAATCATTACAAGAGGATCAATACATATAAGTTTAAAATCTAACAGATTTCGGTAAATGGTAGAAATTTGGAATTCTTTCATTTACGATAAAGATTTGGGATTGTGAAATGAGAATCATTGAAATTATGTTCAATCGATCTATTCCAAAAAGTAAAGATCATAGACAAACAGAGTGTGCATACTTGGTGTATAGCACGACTAGTGTTTAGAAAAACATAGTGTACATGCTTGGAGCATGTGACAACTATTATTTTAATTCAAGTATTAAGTTGATAAATTTGAAACATTATACAATGAATAATGTGTAATCAATACGGTGATAAATAAAAAGTGTTCTATTTATATTCATAAGCTCTGAGACCATATTGGATTCGACTATTCTTGTGTTTCACTATTCATGTTTAGACTTCCAGAATAACTAGGTCATTCTTCTGAATGTCTACGTTATTCAAACCATCCACAGTCGATAATATGTCGGAAGTAGGTATTAAGGCAAGACTATCATGAAGTTGGTTTGTAGATGTCTAAGATGTTGGACATACAGAGTTTCTACAACATTCGTGAGTGCTCATAAGTTCTAAGTATTGTATTAAACTCATGCTTATTTGACTCACTTCATGGATTTTATCACGAGTGATCATGAGACAATAATGTCTTGTATTCTTCAAACCTAGAGATATAAGATGTTGACTATGAGTTGGTTATACATTAACAGCACAAAAACGCATTGGTAACTCGATGTTATAAAACGTTCCTTTGTGTATGATTCAACAAGTAGTAGGACAAACATATGAGTCGAAGTTTATCAATTCCTTTTACCCTTGAAGGGATAAAAGAAAAATCTGTGTGGCCCTCGATGATTTAGTGATGACACTCCTAAGTGCTTGGCCAAGCCTAGACTGATTTGATTTGTTCAATTAGCCGATCATCATAAATAGGAAATCGGGAAACAACAAATGGACAGAGAGAATGATTATAATCCATGTCTCAGTCAATATGATATCTAGAATGGAGGAATATATGATCCCTTATCTAATGGACAACGTCATTGACTAGATCAGAGTTCGACATTGGCTTTAAGAGCTACGATTGCTAGTCATGTCATGGAGTCATACGCAATAATAGTTTTAGATTTATCCAAGTAGGAGACTGTTGGACTAGTGTCTAAGTCCATAACTAGGATTGGTATGTATTCGACCCGACTTGGCATGGTCCATATGGGTTACATGGCATCAGAACAATTGGATAGACATAATGAGAAAAATGATACTAGTGATTTATATTAATATATTATAAGTTCTAATATAAATATGAAATCATATTATTAGATTAGTATTGATCAAGAATTAATTTGGAATTAATTTAGTGATCAAAAGGTACTAATTAAATATGGACTCTTATATATGTGGCGGCTCAAATTCATTTAGGTTGGGCTAAGCTTTTATGGATAGTCCATGGAGTGTTTAACCCATGGATCCTATGGAAATGCAAGGTCATGTGTATTAGGGTTTACATGAATGTAACCCTAATCCTCCACACTATATAAAGAGGTCTCTAGTTCATGAAATGGTACTAGTGTGTATACACAAAGAGGGTAAACCGATTTCATGAGTATGAACCTAAGTATCCTTATTCTCTAGTTATTCCAAGAGTTCTTGGTGTTGTGTGAACCATTTGAGGTGCAACACTTGAGGCACTCGACTCTTAAAGGTTCAAGACTTTAAGCTCCATTAAAAGGTATGTCATTCTACTAGATTCTTGTAGTATAGTTTCTTCATAGTATGCTAGTTAGGATGAAACCTTGGAATATTGAATATTTGCATGTATAATAGAGAAAACATAGATCCAATGCTTATAAGGTTGCATGTATTAGAATGCTCAAAACCCATCAGTATGAAGGTCTTAACGAATTAAGACCATGTGTTAAGAGTTTTCTAGACGTCCAAAGTCTTAAAGTTTACGACTTTATGGTTGAAAGACACATTTGGTCGATGTATCTGGAATTTGGGCTTAAGTGCTTAAGCCATTAAGCACTTATTAGGGTTTTAGCAAAACCCCGCACACGCCCCGTGTAAATCCTGTACGCCGAGCGTACTGAGTCAACCACCTCGATGGCGATCAACATCAGGAAGAGTACACTTAGCGTACCAGAGGAGTACGCCTCGTGTACATCCTCTGTTGGTCCTTTATCAAATTGGGCTTTGGGATTGGGCCACCTTTGGTCTAGTTAGACTTGGGCCTTGATGGGCTTTTTGAATAATGGTGTTTTGGGCCAGTTTGGAATATGGATCTTAGAATAAGACCCAAATAGGGAGTTAGGCCCAAATTGGTAAATTGGGCCAATAATGGGCCTTGTAAATGTGGACTGGTAGATCATGGGTTGACATTTGGCCTTGGCTCAAATTGGGGAAAAGGAAAAATGGTTTATTAATAGTTTTAAGACTCTTGGTCAAGATTGATATTCCCATTTATTTACTTAATATTTATTATTTGAATAGTTCAGGATTTTCGGTGTGACAACAATTGGAGGCTTTCTGTTCATTTCAGCATTACTTGCGAGGTGAGTTATCCTCACTATACGAAGGGGTCGAATGTACCAATACCGGCTCGTTGGATATGTTATCCTAGCAGTTGGTAATATGTTGAGTATGAGTTAGAGTTGCTTGCTAGTTGATATGCCAGTTTGGTAGATCTCTAAGACTACCTGTATTATTATGTGATTATCTGTATGCGCATTAGTTGTGTTATATGTCGACATATTATGTGGGTTGGGTTGAGGTTATAATGCACCATGCGGGTGCCAACAAACCCTAGAGTATTCCAGATATGAGCTGAGGGTCGGGTGGGACATGCTAGACTCATACTGAGGACTTAGGAGCATTCCAGATATGAGCTGAGGGCCGGGTGTGGCATACCAGACTCGTATTGTGAGCTCGGTGGCAATCCAGATGTAAGATGTGGGCCCGAAAAGCAATCTAAAGTCACAATGTTGTCCCAATGGTAATCCAGTCTGTAAAGTTGTGGACCCAGTACATGTTGTTATTTGTTTATATGATATGTGCAATGTATCGATATTTTGGGGGAACATACTAAGCTTTGACTTACAATTTTAATTTTTTGTTTCAGGTACATTAGATGATCGCAGGAAGGCAAAGGCGTAATCGTACAACTCCTCATATTTGTATTTATGTTTCTGTGATACTCTAATATTATATTATTTTGAAAACAAATTTGTAATAATTAATGGTTTTGAAATGTTTTGAAAATTTTTAATTTGACATGAATTATATAGCAATTGAAGCAATTTTGGTGTGATAGTTAGGGTTCAAATTCAAAAGGCCCATAGATTCTTGTTCTTAGAGAGTTTTTGTGGGATTCTTCTAACCTTTTAGGTCTTCTTTTGGAGAAAAATACTCTCTCTCTCTCATCATCAATAAGAAACCTAGGCGGCGTTGGAGAGATTGTTATGTAACTTGTTTTAGTGCATTAACTCTATGTAATATATTTTTTTCAAGCCTTTTGCTTGGTTCTAATATACGTCTGCCGTCCAAAAAAAAAATTGAAGCATAGTAGTTTTGTTGGTCGAAAGAAATGCTGTTTTATATTAAAAAAAAATGCAAAGGATTTTTGGGTTGTCTTAGAAAATATTAATTTTTAAAGGAAAACTTCAATCCAGAGGCTTAAGTTAATATTATATGAGTAACTATCAAGTATCAACTACCTATTTTCAATAACAAGTAATATTTACTTTATAATTAATCATAATTTATAGTACAAAATGACTTCATGAATGAGGTTTTTGTTTTTTTATAAAGAATCAAAATCGTCAATGACCTCACCGTTATCTTTCTACTATATAAAATATACAAATATCTATAACAATAAGATTCTTACACCATTCATGTTAACAATTATTATATAGAAGTTGAGTTCCAGTTATTAAATCATATATGAAACGTATATGTATTATTATATTTCTTCATCTAAACCTATTAATGTAAGCACATGTATTATGTAGGTTATTTAAAAAAATTAAATATAAAATTGTAAATATTTATGAGGTCTGAATTTATAATAAAGATAAGAAAAATATCTAAATTTTAAAATTAACGTAGTTTTTCTTTTTTTAAATTTAAACAAACAATTTAGATAAATAAACAAAAGAAATTAATAATGATTTAATTTAGATATTTTGAAATTAAACGGAAAATCAATCAATTAACTTGATTTTACCTATTATTGTATTTAAATATTATATGAAATTTAATAAAGAGGAAAAATGATAAAATGACATATGAAAAAACTAATTTACTTTAATAAATAAAGAAATTTTTTATTCTATATCATATTTTTATTTATTTTGCAGCATGTAGAATTTAATAAAAAAAATCATAAAATAATATTTGAAAACAAAACTAGTTTAAAATATCATAAAAATAACATATATCAAAATAAATAAGAGTATGATATTTGATAAAAAAAAAATCTTTTATTTATTAAAATAAATAGTAAAATAATATCATTCTAAACATTAGTACTAGAACCTAGTGGTTTTAAAATAAAAGTTTATATACGGTAACTATATATTTATATCATATTAAATACGGTAACTATATATTTATATCATATTAAGAACTTGTTCATAAATAGATTACAAAAATAACGGAAAAAACAAAAGAGCGTAGCTTAAGATAGATTGCGACAAAGATGTGTGCTTGTTTACATCCACATTATTATTTAAGATTTATTTAATAAAACTAGAAAGTGCTTTTTTGACAATTAAATTTCATCACTATCATTGCCATGTGAAACCAACAGATACGATATTTATTTCACACATTTACGATAGCATCCCTTCTACTTTTTCCTCTTTGTCAATTTACACCTCTAAAGAACATTCTACACATTATTAGTCTCTTTTGTTTTTGGTTTTGATATTATTAACACAACGGATAAAGTATGAAAAGAGTAAACTTTCATGATGCATCAATAGATAAACCTAGACATATTTTTCATGATTTGAATGTTCTGCTAACGAATAAATTTTCATACGAAATAATGTGATCAGGGCCGGACCAAGACGATTGGAGGTCCGGGGCAAAATAAAAAATGGGACCTTTTCGAAAATTTTATGTATTCGTATATTACATTACTTTATACATACATAACAATATATTTAAATTCGTATACAATAGAATGGGGAAAACTAAAAATACAATGCTATTAGAAGTACAAAAATACTAAAGTCTCGTCCCCTTCTTTTCTACATTAACTTTTTCAGTTCTGTTCCTGTACATAAGTTGTTGACCTCCAACTGAAGTAACATTTATCATCGACAAAAAATTGTTAGGTGAATTGCTTAAATCCAGAATACTTGTTGTTGTTAATAACCTGGAAGTAGTTGAAAAAACTATTCAACAACAGAAAATTCTATACATATCAAAAACATAGAAATAGAAATAAAAAAGAGTACCATTCATAAATCAAAAATAAGAATATTAACATTACAAATCGAAATTAAGCAATAAAGTTCAAGAACTGTCTC
Organism: Lactuca saligna; assembly: GCF_052625555.1. Lineage (NCBI taxonomy): Eukaryota > Viridiplantae > Streptophyta > Magnoliopsida > Asterales > Asteraceae > Lactuca > Lactuca saligna. Next base: position 179,091,361 of record NC_136421.1, on the reverse strand, counting down.
TAATTCAAAAATATTAACATTTGATTATGTGTCTAACTTGAACACCCTCATAAAAATCGAATATAAAAAAAGAATAAGAAATTTCAAGAGCGATAGAACATACAGAGATTCACAGTCATATTATCAGAAATCAATTTCACCTCTAACAGTCGATTCTGAAAACTGAACCTTCAAATTTCTATAAATTGAGAAAGAAATCCAATTTGAGGTAGTGACTGGAACTCTTGATTAAAACCTCTAGGCCAGATTCCTAAAAATAAATCAAATAACCTGATTAACTTCCCATTGGTGCTATATCAGAAAAAGGAAATCGACAACAAGAAGGGAAACAATAGAGTTTCCCGTTTTTTCTGAAATCGTGAAAAGAACGAGACACAATCAGTTTCTCAATTCTAAAATAACATTCGATTCACTAACGGTTGTTGTGGACGAATTCAGGAAATCAGAAAAGAATGAAAGAAAACAATTAACTTGAAATCTTGAATAAGAAATAGAAGAATGATCGTTAACTCTTGCTTTTGGAGAAGACGTCGTTTGGATTTTCTATAGCAATGTTTGGATTTTCTATAGAAATCTGACTGTTGAAGAGTTACGACACCTTGGAATTAGGACGCATGTCAGGTAAGTCTCGTTCTCTCCCACGCTACATCTTTTGGATTAATTCCTGATCAAAGTATTGGGGTTTGAAATAGTCCAATAGGCTAAAAAGTAATAGGTTGTTAATATATAACAAAAATAACAAGTTAAAATTGGGGCCCTGTAGCATTTGGGGGTCCAGGGCGGTCGCTCAGCTTGCCCATGCCCACGGACCGGCCCTGAATGTGATGATGCCATTAAATCCAACCTCAATGTTTTCACATCATTAATGTTACTGTCTTCATTTTAATTCAATATATTTCTTAATTTTAACTTAATATATGCATTTAATTAAGATATTTATGTTTAAGTTCTTATAATTTTAAGATTCTATAATGGAAAAATGATTTCGATCATATTAAAACCGATTATAAAGCTAGTGTATACATGGATATCGAATCCCGATTAAGATCATAAATTTTTTATTTCAATCCGATCCCACCTAATACAGAGATATCAATGTGTACACCTGTTCCTTGGTAAGAAGATCATCTGGTGGTTGGTTAACCGGTGAGGATCATTGGTGTATAAATCGTTTAGCTATCGTTTCTTCTCAAAAGAAGATTGTTTGGCTCTATCTTTGGCAGTTTGACACATTAAGTCCCTTAATCAAAATTTTCGCAATTTCACCTCTGAAATCGAACTTAAAACTTATAAATTTAGTTCAGTAATAAAAACTATGATTATATTAGGAAAAAAAATAAAAGACACAAGTTTATGACATATCTCTACATCATTCGAGTGATTGTAAAACAACACGTAATATCAAGATATGTAACCAAAATCATTGTATAATTACGAATCCTAGGTTCAATCATGTAACACACAATTGGAAATTCCAAATAAGTTCCGACTTTAAATGAAACGCTAATAAGGAGATCACGAATTCTAAAATTATACAATAAGAAATCAATAGAAAATCAATATTAACATCTCACATATGCATAAAATTTTTCAAACATTTAAATTTAAAGATATAATTATATTTAAGAAACTAAAACGTACAAAATTAAGATAAACTTATCGAAATAAGAAGTGTCTTAGCCTAAGATTCGCCCAAGAAGATAAAGAATTGTGCAATTAATGTTAAGGAACTAGATTTCCTTGACAAAATCCAATATACGGATTAAATATTAAAAACATGTCGCTAAAAACCATACACATAACATAACCATGCAGACTCAACATGTTTTTTGCATGTTCATGCAGTCCAAATAGATTGTTATTTTGTTCTTTCCATGACCATGTTGAACAAATTGGATGACAATGCATATTGAGTTCCATTTTCAAGTATCTTATTCTTCTTTAAAACTCTTTTTTTTTTCTTTCATTAAGCCAAGGTTTTTATCCATTTTTTCGTAAAGGGCCCTCAGTACGAACTTTTGATGTCGAGTACTCGCTTCCGAAAATTATGCAGATCAAAGCATAGAACATATATCCCAAATTGTGTGAGGAGTGTTACAATTTAGTATTAGAGATAATGTAAGTTAGCTATGTACTAGGAATAGTTCTTAGAATTAAATGATAGAGTTAGGATTATATCTTGTACTTTTGGATTTGTATCAGATTGGTATATTATTTAAGAATGGTAGTTTTATCTAGCATAAGTACTAGCTACTATTCATTGGGATTTTGTTTAATGATGTCTATATGTCAAACACATAGTAACAAAATCATTTGCGACAGTCAACCTATAAGTGTAACCCCTACTTGGGGTTATATCGTATTTAATGAAAAAAATGGAGAAGCAATCCGGACGAAACTTGTTGATTGAAATATAGATAATGATTTAAAAAGGTAATATATTTTTTAATTTGTATACATTTAGTAACTGATCTTTTTTTCGTTCATATTTAGCTCTTAAACTTGTTAAACTGTATATATTTAATCCTTATGAGTAGCTGGTAAAAATTACTTAATATGGTAATATATTTCATAATTTGTACACATTTAGTCCTTAATATTTTTTTGTTGCAAAATAAGTCATTTTTATTTTAATACTCATTTCGTACTTACAAATGATTTCTTTAGAATTTTCTCACAACATATTACGTGGGATAGCCATATGGTGGCAAGATAGGTAAGGTGGTCCTGTTGTATGTTGTAGGCCAAGATACCTGGTGTCGGCCGACTGTAAGCTGTAGGCATGGAGGCTCGAGAAGAACGGTTGGGTTAAGGCGGCATGCCGGCAAACCGTGGGTATTCCAGTCTGATGACTGATTGGACCTGTTGCGTGTTGGCATTCCAGTCAGATGACTGGTTTGGCCAATGTATTCCATTCTGATGAGTGTAGACCCGTTATGCCTGATCATACGTTTGTTGTATCGGACATTTTGGGGGGAAACTCAGTAAACTGTGTGCTTACCCAGTTCTTTATATTTTCAGGTTCTATCGTTGATCGTGGGAAGGGAAAGGCATGGCTATACACACTCATCAACAGTATTGAGGATTCCGTATTTCTTATATTACTCTGATTTTCGATAAATATATTTTGGAATAAACGTTTTTTTTCTTAATAATGGATATATAATTAGGGAGTTTTGCCTTATTTAAAAATGAAATTTTTTTGTTGTGGAAATAAAATGTTACATATAAGCATCAATAGCCCCACACTCTTCATCAATAATTGTCTTACGTAAGATATCATGTGAAAAACCTAAAGAAATCATTCATAAGTATTGAATGAGTACAAAAACAAAAATGACTTATTTTGAAACAAGAAAATATTAAAGACTAAATGTGTACAAAAATATTAAGGAGTAAATGTGTACAAAATAAGAAATATATTACCCTATTAAATCATTTTCCCTGCTAACCTGAAGTAATCAGTCATAAAAACTGAATGTGTACAGTTTAAGAAGTTGAAGGGGTAAATACGAACAAAAAAAAACTCAACAATAAAATGTGTACAAATAAAAATATATATTACCCTTTAAAATCATTATCCCTTTAAAATATCGCCTTTTCAACTAGAGAATGAATTTATAACGCCAAAGTTTAATTTTTTGAGATTAGTTAAAAAGCATACATTTTGGCATGTAATTTTAAGATGGAGTTTACCGTGTTGAAACTAATAAATATTTTTGGCTTGTTTAGTTTTGGCAAATTATGAGAGTCTCCAAAATTTTCTCAAATTTAAACTCGTATTTTAATTTAAGTTTTTATTTCAAGTGTATTATGTTTTTTAAGTGTAAGTGCGTATTAGTTTAATTTCAAATGTGTTTTGTGTTTAGAAGTGTAAATATGTGATTTTATTTGAAGTTAATGAAATTAAAGTTTTTATTAAAATAATATATTTATATTGATTTCTTTATATTAAATAAATATTAAAAAAAGTAAAATTACAAACGTGGCAACCAACGTCATGTAGGTATCAAATTTTTGTTGTAGTGTGGCAAATATGATGTGATGCATATATGAACCGTGAAAAATATGATACTACTCCCCCAACCTTATTTATGTAGCCAACAGCAAATGCCAAATAATGAGAAAAACAAACTAATATTAAATTTTATGTGTTCCTTAAGTTTCATGTAATATCTAAAACTAGCTTTTTTAACTGTCATGTTTCATATTAGTATTTGAAATATTTAGAATTATATATGGATTTTTTTAATAATATATTTTTTTAAGCATTATATGTTTAATAATTTATAAAACTGAATTTGGAAAGAATATCAATCTTAGTCGTAAATGAACCAATTTTCGCAAGGTTTCTGTAAATTGTCATGAATTCAAAAAGAATTAGCCGAAAATTATATTTTTCAAATAGGAATATTGATTTGAATTTAAATTGAATTTAACACATTAACCGACAAATTACATGAGAATTTATGGACACATTTAAGTTTCCTTATTCTCTTTATTATATTTTTAGATTATATTTGTTTATAATTTAACTAGTTTATAACCTGTGGGAACTACGGTTATAAAATTAATTAAACTTTTATAGTAAAAACTCAAAATTATTAATCAATTATTTTAAATAAATTATTAATTAAGAGATGTTTTTATTAGTTATATGAAATTATAATTGTTGATTCAAATAAATATGTAAAATTAATTTTTAATATATATTAGACATTTTTTATTTGTAAATTAACGAAAACAATAATATAAATTTAAAATTTAAAATAGAGAATAAATACATTAACAAATAGCATCACATTAATGATGATGTCTAATAAATTTAAAATAGAGAACTAATTGATTGACAAGTATCAACACATTAATTAAGAGGTCTAATATGATAACACATGACAAAAAACTACTCTTTTATTAGTATAGAGAAGATAACAAAACCGAAAAAATCAAATTTTGCCAAGTGGATTTAAATGAAATTGAATATATATATATATATATATATATATATATATATATATATATATATATATATATATATATATATATATATATATATATATTATGTGACATATTAAATTAGGTGATGACATGTGACAAAAGAATCTCCATTTATTAGGTATGATATGTTGATCTAGAAGTGTGAAAATATTGTTAAGCAAAAAGACAAAGTTTTAGGAAACGTTACTAAGGAGGTGTTTGGCTTAACTTTTTAGAAGCCAAAAGATCTTTTACGAAAAGATAAAAAGAAAAAGATGTTTGGCAAATGCACTTTAAAAGCTACTTTTGGATTTGGATACAAGTAAAAAATGAATTTTTTGGAAAAGTCAGGAAAACCTGACTTTTTGTGACTTTTTCAAAAAGAACTTTTGCCCCCTGAAAAACTAAGCCAAACACCCCCTAACCATTCATTTAGTGATATAAATTCATGAGGTACAACCTTGAAGTTGTCATTTGTCCGATATTTACAAAACTACAAAATTGATCATTGTGGTGTTTATATAAAAAAAAAAAAAAAAAAAAAATTAACTTGCATGGAATGTCTAAAAAAATTTTGGTTTTAGTCTATTTTAAACTTTGAATTAATATTTTCGCCCTTTATTTTCTTTTTTGTATATATATATATATATATATATATATATATATATATATATATATAGACACACACACAAACACAAACCCATTCTTTTAACATATAAACACCAAATTTCCAAATTCATGTTGGGTTCTCTTCCATCTATCCTTCATCCCTCTGGTCCACCATCCTAATTTTCACCACCACCAACACACTCCTCCATCTTCACCACCCTTACCTTCATCATTTCCGGCAACCCACCACCACTGTCAACCTCAATTGATTTTGAAGATAATTGTGACACCTCCTTCGTCATTGTTTTCATTAAATCCATTGTCAAGTCAATCTATGACCTAATTTCTCATCATCAAGATCATACGCGCAGACCAGTCGCAATCAACAACTATCACAAAACTCTCTGACGATGATCCTTCACAGATTTTAGAGGATTAAAGAGCTTGAGATCAATTTACCAATGGGATATCTAAGGTTACAGAAAAGAGCATGAATCAAGTAGAAGACAGAGTTTGGAAAGGCTTTGACGAGTTGAATTATCTTAGTCCATCTTGGAGATGACGTGCAATTCGTTTTGACTAAATAATGTCAAATTTGAACTTTGATTTGAATAGAGGAGAGCAACAACCCCCAGATTCAAACATCAACACCAACAACGTATACTCTGATTAGGGGATCAACGTCCACGTTATGAAGATGTCCATTGATCTTCTTCAGCTTCATCTATAGTAGCTTCAACTTCAGAAAATAGCGTATAACCATCAGTGTATCAGTCTTCAGTGTATCACCTGATTAGTGTGTTATTAGTGTAAAGACTTCAGCATATGGACATATTGATCAGTCATCAGTGAATAGTGTCTTCGTGCCTTTAGTGCCGATAGTGTCTTCAGTCTCTTTTGGTCATCTGCGGGTGATCTTTAGTTTTTGACATATAAAATTCCATCAGCATATCTTCAGATTAACTAACTAAACAAAATGTTACAGATCAAATTGTCTAAGTGTGTTATTTACACATCCTTAGACAAGTCTGACTTGTGTAAGTAATGTAATTCTTTTACATCATCAAATCTATACAAATATGTGTCCTAACAAATTTAATGAGAGGTATTAGGTTGTCATCTGACCCTTTTATGACACACATTGTGTGTCATTAAAGGGTTCTTTTCTATTACTGTTCGCCTCATTAGGGTTCAACTTCCTTGAAGCGTAAGCAATCACATGGTACATCTGCATAAGAACTACACATAAACCTATAATCACCGCATCACAATAAGCCACAAAGTATCCACCCCCTCAGGAAGGGTCAATATCAGAGCCTCACATAAAATCTATCTCAAAGTCCCAAATGTTTCCTGCTACTCAGTCCCTCATTGAAAAATGAAAATTTTCTTCATCAATTCGGTGAAAGGAGTAGCAATCTTAGTGAAATACTGGATGAAATTTTGGTAACCACTTGCTAAATGAAGAAAACTCTAAATATTAGGTAGAGACCTCGGAATCTCCTATTGCATCACTACCTTGATCTTGGCCTGATCGACCAAAATACCATCCTAGTTGATGAGGTGACCCAAAAACTACACCTGATGTAACCAGGACTCGTATTTATAGAACTTAGCAAAAATCCTCTCCCTTCTCAAATTCTCCAAAGTTCCTCCTCATCTCGCTCCTTGGTCATCGAATAGAACAAGATATCATCAATAAATACAATCACAGATCGAACATCGGCTCGAAAATCCGATTTATGAGATCAATGAACGTTTTCTGTGTGTTGGTGAGCCCGAATAGCATCACCACAAACTTGTAATCACCATAAAAAGTTGTGAAAGTCGTCTTCTATACATCCTCATCCCTGAACCTCATCTAATGATAACTTAACCTCAAATTAATCTTAAAGAACCAAGACACACCCTGAAGCTAACCAAGTGAAACGTCAATCCTCGGGAGTGAATAACAGTTCTTCACGGTCAACTTATTCATCTCTCTGTAATAAATATATATCTTGTATGAACCATCCATCTTCTTCACAAACTGTAACGCCTTGTTCCGGGTCATTTCTTGAATTTAGAGATGTGATGTGAAATTCGTTCATGTAAAGGATTTAGGATTTGAGGAAGTCAGTTTGGAACTTATTGAAGCTTGATAATATTAGTTATGAGATCGAAGTCTTTGATTCGCATTCTGGAACTAAAGGGAAGAAAGGGAAAGGTTATGAATTATGGTATTTAGTTCGTCATGTGTAGAGCCAAAGGTAACAAGATATGATTGTGGGGTTCGTCATTACCTCTCTGTGTATATATAAAATGTTGGAAATGAAGTTGAAACGAAGAAGTTATGGCTATTTGAAGTTGAGCTGGAAGATGGAAGCTTTGCCCTACACAGGGCGTAACATAGCTATGAACGATGTAGAGGCTGATGGAGGAATGCATCCTTAATGATCTATTCATGGGAAAGATTTTGCTATGCAGGACGTAGCTACTGCTAACCAAAACCCTTATTTAGGGGTTGTGAGCCCTATTTAAAGGCTCTAATCCCTTGAGAGCCTTCCCATACCCAACCTCCACCCTCATTTGAAGTAACCTCGAAACCCTAGCCATCTTGTGAGGATTTGAAGTATTTGTGTGTTCTTTTTGTGCTTTGTAAACAAGGAGTCCATTGAAGAAGCTCTTGGGAGTCCATATCTTGTATATCTAGACCTTTCACTTCATCAACATTCTCCCGGAGGTATATAGTTTGCATCTTGATGCTCTATTATGAGATATCTAGTTAGCTCATAAGTTATGCTTTTGTCCCTTAATCTTGGTTTTTTTGGATATAATCTACTCCAGACCTTATGGGTGCCATTTATTAATCTCTCTGAGCTTGTAGAGTGATCACAATGGGAGCTTGGTCACTCCCATCATTCCATGCATGAGTTTTTGGGCATTGGGGTATGTTTTGGACATAGGGTTTGGTATTGTTCTCTTTTAGGCCATGCAAAGGCATAAAGTTTAAGACTTTTATCACTTATTATGTATATTATGTCCAAATATGAGAATTGGATGGTTGGTCTTATTGTATTAAGAGCTTAATAAGAAGTTGGTGATTTATTAATGTCTAATCCATTTGGGTTGCATGGCATCGGGATAACTGGATAAACAAGATGAGGAAAAGGGATACTAGTGATTTATATTAATATATTATATGTTCTAATATATTAATATATAATCATATTATTTAATTAGTATTGATCAAGAATTAATTTATAATTAATTAAGTGATCAAAAAGGAACTAATTAAATATGGACTCTTAGATATATATGTGTGATGGGCCAAGTTCATTTAGGTTGGGCTAAGCTTCCATGGATAGTCCATGGAGTGTTTAACCCAAGGATCATATGAAATGAAGGGTCATGGGTTTAACCCTAGTCTCCGCACTATATAAAGATGTCCTTGGTTGGTGAAATGGGCACTAGTATGTGTACACATGAAGGGCAATGCTGATTTCACTAAAGAGAACCAAAGTATCCTTATTCTCAAGGTTATCCCAAGTGTTCTTAGTGTTGTGTGAACCATTTGAGGTGTCACACTTGGGGCACTAGGCACTTAAGCTTCATGAAGACAAGCTACATCAAAAATGTATGTATTCTAACTTGTTATATTACCCAAGTATCGAAAGATTGTATGCTAGATAGGGTAATACCTTGGAATATTCATATTTGCATGTATAATAGAGAAAACATAGATCCAAAGTATTTAGGGTTACATGTACACCATAGGAGTGTTAGAATGCTCAAAACCCAACAGTGGTTTCAGAGCCTAGGCTTGTTTTCTTGTTATACTTGCAAAATTGGCTGAAAAATCGAAGTTTGGTGCTGTCTGCACAGCAGACTTGCCAAGTCCATGAAGGAACTCGACGAGTTCCAAGCAAAAAGCATCCAACTCGTCGACTTTGTTCGTGCACTCAATGAGTTGGACCCCTGACAACATATATTCGATTGTTTTGGCTGCAATTGGACTATGAACATTACCCTAAGCTGTTTTTGGACTTATAAACTTAATTTTTATGTGGTAATGTTCATACTAATCCAATTTCAAAGATAATTGTCAATAGATTCATGTTTTGTATTAGTTTAAAAGTTATGCTAATTACATTAAAAAGTTTGATGTGAATTATCTTTGTTCATATGAGTTGCTTAGATTAATAGAAATGTTGATTGATTATGTATCTTTAATCCATTTTAATCTAAGAGTTGATTCTAAAATGTGTTTTTGTAACTTGTCCTGAAGTTACATGAAAGGTTACATTTAAGTTTCTTAAAACTCATAAAAGTTGGGAAAGGTTACAAAAAATGAAGAGTCTTGTCCTCATTAAATGGTTTTATGACTCCATAACTTGTCCTCAAGTTATGGAAGTTCAAGAGCCTCTTCATTAAATAATAAAAATGTGTAACGTTAATTAGTTCCATAAGTTAGGAAAGAAGAAGAGTTACATTCTTTAATAGTTTAAAGTCTTCCATAACTTGTCCTCAAGTTTTGGAATTTGAAAAGTTTTCTCTTATGAATACTTTAATTCCATGTTAAGCCCTTAGAATTTTAAAAGTTAAAATTCAACCCTTATACTTTATAATATTATAAGTTAATAATATTTATATATGTATAAGGGCAAGTCGTCTCACCATTAGTAGGCCTCATTCATGAAGTTGGTCTATAAGGGGGTATAAGGTTACTGCTTATAAAATGGCAGTTTAATGGGTGTCCACTCTCACCCACCACTTCCTTGACTGGTGGAGGGTCGTTAGCCGAACAGGTAGTACATGATTATAATTCTCCTTTCATTAAATGTACTAATGATGAATACTAAGTAAATAAACTCTTAATAATACCCAGTCTTAGTTACTTAGGAAAATGTGAATAAGGTGCTAATCCATGAAATTACACTTTGCACTTTGTTTAAGTCGGTTAGTGGAGCGGGTGTGGTTAACCAACACACTAACTCGTATTTAACAAGGTAGGAAAATGGTAACTTTATGTTTAACGTAGTATCGAGGGAGCGTGTGTGGTTAACCGACACATCGATTGAGGGGTAAACACTTAAGGGTACCAAGTAAATTGCATGGTTACTTCACACCTTGTTTTGTGATCCTCGGCATCCCAGTCACAAAACCTGAAGGGCACACTCGAGATTGAAACATGCCATTAACAGTTCAATGAATCTCAAAAGATCTAGGAGTTTCAAATCCAAGTAAAACCTAATTAAATTATTTCGTTTTCATGGTGGAAATTGGTGAATCGTCATTCGCCTACCTTTAAATATTCTATAGCTTGGATTACGACATTCCTCTTCCAAGTTATATAATATTGTATTGGGTCCTAGCCTTAATATTTCATATTGGTTGTTATATTAAGAACTTTAGATCAACTATCTTGAATATTTCCCAAAAGATGTCTAGTTCAGACATCTATGATCTTCCCAAATCTCTTAGAATGTCACTTCCTCCACCTCCTCCAATTATCCTCCCTAACCCACAAGTTCAAGGTCACTCAATCCCTAATGGCAAGCAAGGTCTATGTGTACTCACATCTTGGAGATGAAGTCACATATTGAAAAGATGGGAGAGTTGGGTGTCAAAGTCTTAAGAAAATTGGATATTCAATCACTTTCTAAGTCACATAGTGAGTTACTTTGGGTCCACTATGGAATAGACTATGACATGACCCTTAATGATCTTATCTATTTGCTTGGCGGTGCTGAATCAACAATGATTTGGAAGGCCAATAAAGCAAATTTGATTAGAAGACCGACATCCCAAAACCTTCAATGGACATTGACAATGGTTGCATTGGATACCCAGTAAAAGCTTTCTCTTCCCAATTGAAAGGGATTGACCATAGACAACTCGGTTGACCAAATGGTAAAGAGAAAGGCTAAGTCTGAGATTATCCCATCTACCATTCCCAAAGGGCTCATATGGTTCTATTTCCAAAAGGAAAAGGGCATTGGTTGCGAAGCTGCAAAATTTACCTGAAAGATCATAAGGCTGGTAAAGTCAATAAGTTTAACTCTACTTCAGCTAAAGTCCACTATCTAACTCGATTAAGTTTCTATTCTAAAATTCTTATTACATGATGTGACTGGGTCACATGTTGATGTTTTAAGAATCAAAGGAAAAGTGAAGGAAACTTAAAGAAAGAGTGTGCTGAATCTGACCGTGAAGATGAATTTCTACCCCTTGATTGAAGATCAGATTCTTGAGCTACTCATAAGAGTTATGATAGATTGTTAGGAAACATTTAATAACATAGTTTTCATTTAAAGTTACACTGCAAGGAAATTTTTTTTCCACATTTTGTAAATAAATAAAAGTTTGTTTTACTTTATTTTATATCTCCTTGCAATGGCATCTAAGAAAATTTTGATATTTGTATGTTTCTAGAAATATTGGAAATATGAATTTGATTCATTCTTTTGTGGTAGTGTCTAAATTTACCAAATAAGGAAAGATTCTTACCACCTAAGTTTCAGTTGGATAAAAACTTGGAATCATGCAAGGTGTATAGTATGATGAATGAGAACTTTCAAGCATTGGAAAACACTAATTACTAGTTCACATGGATGTGTGAGTCAAGTAAAGGACTAAGGGATCGAGTACACATTTCTTGTGCACTGACCAAGTCCACCATAAAAGATCTATAAGACTATTCGTCATGATTTACTAAAGTTTAGTAAATATGGTTACACTTACAAGTTTAAGTGTAATTCTTATACATTGGAAAATTTTCAATGTGTGGCAGAACGAATAAGAAGAATCAAATTAGGCAGAAGGATATGAGTTTCTCAACTCTGAAAATATAGGAGAGTACTTTAGTATCATGTAATATGATCATCTTAATGATTAAGAGACCTTATCAGAATTCATCCTCTAAGTGCATTCTGATAGCTACGAAGAGGAGCTATGAATTGTTGAAGTGGTCAAATCAAGAAGATGATTCATACTTCGTTCCAGAAAACAATTCTTAGATTCATACTCAAAGATTGTAACTTGAGTGACATATCTTAAAGGAAGGTTTCTTAACACTAGTTAAATGTAAGAGTAAAAGTATCCTACTCTTGTACATTTGAAATTGGTAATATAACACTCCCCTCTGGCACGTATCACAATATTGTCCGCTTTGGGCCACTCGACACGAGGACTTCCCAGGGGGTCACCCATCCCGGTACTACTCCCGCTTTGTGATAGGGAAAGTATTCACACCCCTTATAAGGAATGCTTAGTTCTCCTTCCCAGACGATGTGGGATCAGATCTAACCCACTTTCACCCCCCATTATAGGGTTCGACGTCCCTGTCGAACACATCGATCCGTGCCCTAGCTCTGATACCATTTCTAACACCCCCCTCTGGCACGTATCACAATATTGTCCGCTTTGGACAGCTCGGCACGAGGACTTCCCAGGGGGTCACCCATCCCGGTACTACTCCCGCCCGAGCACGCTTAACTGCAGAGTTCTTATGGGATCTGCTGCGCTCACGGCTTTAAAACGTGTTGTGATAGGGAAGGTATCCACACCCCTTATAAGGAATGCTTAGTTCTCCTTCCCAGCCGATGTGGGATCAGATCTAACCCACTTTCATAAAGTGGGTTAGATCTGATCCCACATCGGCTGGGAAGGAGAACGAAACATTTCCTTATAAAGGGGTGTGGATACCTTCCTTGTCACAACGCGTTTTAAAGCCGTGAGGGCAGCAGATCCCATAAGAACTCTGCAGTTAAGCGTGCTCGGGCGGGAGTAGTACCGGGATGGGTGACCCCCTGGGAAGTCCTCGTGCCGAGTGGCCCAAAGCGGACAATATTGTGATACGTGCCAGAGGGGGGTGTTACAGGTAAGTTGTTATGTTTTGGATAAAACAAAGACCAAATAAGACCAATTGTGTGAAGTGTTTGTCTTGATAAAGAATCCAAAATATCTCTTGAATATTTGGCAAGATAGTCTTATATGTCAAGAGGACAGTGGGAGTCTTAAAGATCCTGAAAAGAATTTCAAGATCTAATCAAGAATAAAAACTTGTAGTTTAACACTAGCACACGACGTGAGGTTTATAACATATCGTGTTGAGATATTTCAATTTCTGTGCCCATTCCAGTTAAAGTTGGTTTTGCATATGAGTTCTTAGAGTTCTCAATTGGTTGAGCTGTCAGGTGGAAAGAAATTAAGATCCAGTTAAGTCCATCTGTGTTTGGATTTGTCATTATCCTTGTCTTGTGACTATGGTTTTGACAAATTCACATGGATAAGAACACATACTCCATTAAATCTAAGGGTCATAAGGTTCCTCTCCGATTCATGAAAATGATGGTGAGGAAACACTTCCACCAAGTAGATATGAAGCAGATAGCAAAGATCTAAACAATTGAGACTATGATTATGGCATCCATTTTCATAGTTCTAAAGTTGTTTAGACATACATGTGAGCTATCTAAGAGAGGTATATGATTTTGATAAACTCTTATCAAAGCAATCTAGTATCAAAATCTGAACTTTGGTAAGAAAGTCAATAAACTATTGATTTCTAGAAGTCCAGTTGATTTCTGAGTACATGTCAAAGCTAGTGGGAGCATAAGTGCTATGCTAATAATCATCATGTTAGTGGGAGCATGATAATTATGATAAAGGTTGCAAGTTAGCAATGTTAATTATAGAAACAAAAGTTTCAATTTGTGGATTTTCAGGGGTTGAAAAGTTGTTTTGCTATAATTAAGGAAGAGGAAATTATACTTCATCTCAATTCTAAAAGGCTTAGATTGAGATTTTAATCATCTTTGTCAAGAATATATATATATATATATATATATATATATATATATATATATATATATATATATGAATTTTATGTTGGTTTGGTTCAACTTAAGAAAATTCTATATATTGTGTTCTCAAAATTCGATTATGATTACGACATGCATCTTCATAGTCAAATTTTGAAAACATGGCAAATAAAAGATATTGTAGCAAAAGACTGGTTTAAAATCATGTCTTTATGTGAGGCATCATGAATCATGTCCCATTTGTTTTGGGTACAAGATCGATTACATGTGCTATAATATTTGTCCTTTCTAAATTTTCCAAATGTCTGCGACATTAAGAGGAAAATGTTTAGAGTTGGATATGGGTAAAATGATTAAGCAATTGTCGAGGACAATCTAAGGTTTACCAAAGATTGGTTGCTCAGGGACAGTTGGAAATATAGTGTGAATTTTTGGAAGGACCATATTGACATATTCTGAAAACTGGCAACTCTTGTTCAAAAGTGATAGTCAAAATGGGAATATGGAAATGATTCCATAGGTGGAAGTTGTTCAATTTTTGTAAGATTAGAAAACTTAATGCAAGAAGGATGTTTCCAAGGAGTTTTTCTCCACTGGAATACTCTGTAATGTCTGTTGACAAGTCCTTATGACTTTGTACATAGTCATTACAAGAGGGTCTGTGCATATGAGTTTAAAATCTAACAGATTTCGATAAATGATAGGAGTTTGGAATTATTACATTTTCGAGAAGGATTTGGGTGTGTGAAATTAGAATCATTGAAATTATGTTCGTTTGGTTTATTTCACAAAGTAAGAATCATGGACAAACATAGAGTTCATACTTTGTGTATGGCAAAGCTATTGTTAGAAAAACATAGTGTACATGCTCGGAGCATGGGACAACTAGTGTTTTTAATTCAAGAATAAAGTTGATAACTGAAACAGTATGCAATGAATAATATTTAATCATATGGTGATAAATAAAAGGTGTTTTATTTATGTTCATAAGTTCTGAGACCATATTGGATTCAATTATTCTTGTGTTTTATTTTGCATGTTTTGACTTCCAAAGTAACTAGGTCATTCTTCCTGAATGACTAAGTTATTCAAACCATCCACAGTCGGTCATATGTTGAAAGTAGATATGAATCAAGACTGTCATGGGTTGTGCTTGTAGAGGTCTAAGATGTTGGACAAAGTGGTACTACAATACTCATGAGTGCTCATAAGTTCTGAGTATTGGATTCAACCCGCACTCATTGGAATCACTTCATGGATTTTATCACGAGTGATCATGAGATGATAATATCTTATATTCTTCAAACCTAGAGATATGAGTTGTTACTATGAATTGGTTGTACATTGATTGCACGAAATCTCATTTGTAACTCGATGTTATAAAACGTGACTTTGTGTATGATTCAACAAGTAGTAGAACAAGCCATATGAGTTGAAGTTTATACATTCCTTTTACCTTCGAGATAAAAGCGATATATGTGGGCCCCTTGATGATTTAATGATGATACTTGTGAGTGCTTGGGCACACCAGGACTGATTTGATCTGTTCAATCAGTCAGTCATCATGAATTGGAAATCAGGAAATAACAAATGGACAGAGAGAATGATTTATAATCAATGTCTCAGTCCATATGATATCTAGAAGGCAGGAATATATGATCCCTTATCTAATGGACAAGTCATTGACAAGATGAGAGTTCAGTTAACACATCAGAGTTCGACAGAAGCTTTTGAGAGCTACGATTAATAGTTGGGTTTTGAAGTCATCCTCAATAATAGTTTAAGACTTATCCAAGTGGGAGACTGTTGGATTAATGTCTAAGTCCATAACTATAATTTGTAAGACTTGACCTGACCCAACATGGCCCATTTTGGTTGCATGGCATCGGGATAATTGGATAGACAAGATGAGGAAAAAGGATACTAGTGATTTATATTAATATATTATAAGTTCTAATATATTAATATATAATCATATTATTTAATTAGTATTGATCATAAATTAATTTGTAATTAATTAAGTGATCAAAAATGAACTAATTAAATATGGACTCTTAGATATATATGTGTGATGGGCCAAGTTCATTTAGGTTGGGCTAAGCTTCCATGGATAGTCCATGGAGTGTTTAATTCATGAATCATATGAAATGAAGGGTTATAGGTTTAAACCTAGTCTCCACACTATATAAAGATGTCATTGGTTGGTGAAATGGGCACTAGTATGTGTACACATGAAGGGCAATGCCAATTTCATTAGAGAGAACCAAAATATCCTTATTCTCAAGGTTATCCCAAGTGTTCTTGGTGTTGTGTGAACCATTTGAGGTGTCACACTTGGGAAACTAGGCACTTAAGCTTCATGAAGACAAGCTACATCAACAAGGTATGTATTCTAACATGTAATATTACCCAAGTATCAAAAGATTGTATGCTATATAGGGTAATACCTTGGAATATTCATATTTGCATGTATAATAGAGAAAACATAGATCTAAGGTATTTAGGGTTGCATGTACACCATAGGAGTGTTAGAATGCTCAAAACCCAACAGTTGGCACATAAGGCCATTATCGGGTGTGTCTGAACTCAAACTGAGGAATAAATAAACTTTTTGTAAGAAAATAAGTTTTCAAAAAAGGCTTTGACAAAGAGATAGGTGGGATATATGCAATCAGCCAAGCTCGTGTAAGTGATTCCTAAAGTACCCATACATGTTGATATGTTATATGTGTTATGTAGTGTTTAGTATGCTAGAGGTTAGCATAAGGATACGTTAGGAGTGCCTACTAGAATTCCTATTAGGAGATATGGCTATTAGGTAGGATGCAAGTTGATGTTTTGTGGTCTATAGAGTTCTACTGCTCGAATGTTGCGTGCTTTTGCGTTGTATGACTCATATTGATGTGAGTTAATTATTACATGAATATTTTAAGTTGCATGTTTCAAAGGTTAAATAATATCAGAGTGATTGATTTGGCCATATTGCAGAACTCTTGTCTGAGTGCAAATGTTGTAGGGCTTAGTCTTTTTGTCGAATGATTATTTCAACTTTGTTACATGTAATTGTATTCATAAACTAGTTAGTTGACATTTGTAACAACCCAATAATTCTTATGTTAATGTCGTTAGATTTCCGTTACCCGAAGTAATATTTATGCGAAATATTTTAGATTACGAGGTTAAAATTGACTTTGACCAAGTTTAACCTTAAGAGGCTATTTTGGGATTTTGATTGAGATTGGTTGTTTAGTTGGAATAGGTGTCGATTAACGCTGAGATTCGGAGTCGAGACGTCATCAACTTTTGTCCAGTTTGCGAGGTAGTTTTCCCTTATTGTACTTATGGGTTGAAGGCATCAAGGCAGACCCTCTAGATTTGCTATCCTATTATGTGATAGTATGTTATCGTGCTATATTGATCTGTTAGATCGGTATCCTGGTATATAGGATGATTTATTCTTAGTGATATGTAGAACTACATGACTGTCTTTTGGTTGTTTATATGTTTATCTATTATATGTGCACATGGAATTGGTTGTTGGTTAAGGCTTGATTGCGTTGTGCGTGAGCCAACAGGCTGAGGACATTCCAACTCGATGGTTAGTCAAGGATGATAGGACCCGTTGTATATTGCCATTCCAACCCGATGGTTGATTGGTCCTGTGGTATTACAACCTGATGGTTGATTGGACCCATAGTATATTTGCATTCCAACCCGATGGTTGTTGGGCCTGGGGTGTTCCAACCTGATGGTTGATTGGACCCAACATGTTGTTATTGTATATGTTATTTTTTAATGTGTTGGTACTTTGGGGGAACTCACTAAGCATTAACCTACAGTTTTGGGCTATGTTTTAGGTACTTTAGATGACCATGGAAAGGAGAAGGCGTGGCTGTACATATCCTCTTGTTTATGACTTATGATTTTGGGAGGCTCTGATGTTTGTGTAAGAGTCAAAGTATGTTGTAATTAGTCAAAGTATGTCAAATACCCTTTGTATGTTTTGTAATGTATTTACTAAGGTGCTTTTATACGAAGCTTATTGTCAATGCCTTAGTATTTTTGTACGCTTTCTGTTTCCTATAAATAGAGACATTTACTAGAGTTAGACAAGAGTTGTCTTATAGAAACCTGTCTTTGTACGCTATAAACATTCAAAAGCGTAATAGAGCTGAATAAGGATCATATTTACATCTGTGGTTCAATCTCGCATTCTTATATACTCTGATTTGTTACTTACTTGATTCATTGACTCATCAATTGGTATCAGAGCAGGAATCATATTCCTTGATTTGATTTTCATGTTATTCAAAATTTTTTGAATCGATTTATTGGTTCAAAAGTTTACGCACTTTTTAAAAGTGAAAATTTCTCTTAGATTTGAGGTTGTGATTCGATTCTGCATTGAAATTGTGGAGTCGAGTGTTATTCTTTTCATTTCTAAGTGATTCAGTTAGCTTGTTATCAAATTTTCAATTATCATTAAAAATTTCTTTCGTACAATAATAGCGAGTTTCAATCTCAATTCGATGACCTCGTTTTCTCATTTGTTAAGATCATCGATCAAAATTCCAATGCTAATTCCGGAATACTATGATCAGTGGGTTGATCGTATGCATGATTATCTGAACGGTGATGAAGAATTATGGTCGTGTATCTCTGGAAATGTCAATCCTCCGACGAATGTTCAACCAGTTGGATAATCTTTTAAAAGTTATGTTATTGGAAATCAAATTGATCATCTGAAGAAACTGGAGAAGAGGTGTATGAGAGAATTTAGAGGAACTTTAACTCCAGATGTGTAGAATTACGTAAGGAGTTGTACAACTACTAAAGAGATCTAGAAAAATCTAAAAGATAAGTTTCAAGGAAGCGAGAAGACAAATATCAATTCAGTTAAACAGTGCTTGGTTGAGCTGAAAGATTTCAGACAAAAAGAAGGTGAAACAATTGAAGCATAATATGATCGTCTGAACGAGTTAGTGTACCGCTGCAATCTCTATGGAATTACTAGGCCTTCAATGGAATTCAATCTCATTTTAGTAATGGGTCTTTGAAAAGAATGGAGAAGCGTGTGTATGACGGCGAAGAGTCAACAAAGTTTTGATACATCAACTCTCAATGATTTGTACAATCAGTTGAATACACACGAAAATGAGGTAAATGAAATAACTGAGGAATCGAAGCTAAGTTTGGGAGGTCTGTTAGCTTTATTCTCAAAGGTGTTTGAGAAAGAAACATACGAAAATGGTGATTCAGAGGAGGAAGAGGGATTCATCGTGAATTCAGATGATGAGGCAATAACATTTTACTCAAATAATCGTGTCAATAAATTTTTCAAAAAGCTGTTCAATTCGAAGGCTAAGCAAACTAAGGTGAAAGGAAGTGTTGTGAGTAAAGTTGTTGGTGAGGAGAAGAAGAAGGTTGACAAGAATGATACGAAGGTGTCTGAGGGGATGAATGAGAAGAAGCTTAAAGGTGACTCAGGTGTAGATTGTCACTACTTCAATGGAGCCAATCACCTTGCAAATGACTGCATGCTTAGAAAGAAGGATGAAAGGAAGAATAAAGTCAAAGATGAAGCTTATTACTCTGAGAAGCTAGTGGAGGTTCATGCGAAAGCGAAGAATTTGTCTTTGATAGCAATAGGTGAACAAGAAGAAGATGGAACCTATCAAATCTGGTCATCTGGATCTGATGATGAGCAGATGAGGAATCCTACTCATGGTGCATTGTATGCGAAAATGGAAGTGGATTCGGATGGAAAAGAGTTTGAAGTGAAAGGTCGGTGCTTAGTATCAAATACTACTTACAAATCTCCTATGATGACAAAGGTACGTTCTATTCTCGAATCTTTTAATATTACAGTAAATGCTTATAATTCTAAATTAGTATCTTTTGATGAGCTTGTTACTTATTTTGATTCAGTTGTTATGTCTGCTAGCAATGAGGCAAAGAAACTATCCGTCGAGTTGTTAGAGACCAAAAAACGTTTAGATATGAAAATAAGTAAAGTTGAATGTTTAGAGTTACAAATCACAAACATTGATGTTTGAAAATATTTTGAAAAATATGATTGTAAACAATATATGAATTTGGGTTGGTTTTAAAAGTTTAAAATTTCTTGTGATTTTAATGGATGTTACAAATTGGTATCAGAGCCTTGGTTTGAGTGAATTGGAGGAACACTTGTGTGGATCTAGTCTCAAACTAATGGAAAAGATTTTTAAAATGATTTTTATTTTTTTTTCAAAATAATCAAGGAGGATGCGATGTGTATGCTTAGTCAGAGCCAATAAATAGACCCAAAATTACCACACCGTTATATGATATTGTGATATGTTAGAAAAACATGCTAGTGATAGGATATGGATTTTCAAAAATTTCATGATTATATGATGCCTGGTAGCCTAGGGTTCTTCTTTATATGGAATTGTCATCATAACTATAGTTGCTTAGTGTATACATCATAGTTGTACATCACTAAGATTTTATAGCCTGA
The DNA here is from genome assembly GCF_052625555.1 of Lactuca saligna. Taxonomy (NCBI): domain Eukaryota; kingdom Viridiplantae; phylum Streptophyta; class Magnoliopsida; order Asterales; family Asteraceae; genus Lactuca; species Lactuca saligna. The sequence continues at coordinate 179,070,469 of NC_136421.1, read as the reverse complement.
GAAGTTTTGGGTTGGCCTTATTTTATGTTCTTTTTCCATGAAGGGATTAGGTTATGATCAAGTATTCTACTGTCTATGGGATCCAATGTTATGTGTTATTAGCATACACGAGTGTTGCAGGGTTGGTGTAAGTTTCATGGATGATTTGTGTGGGGTCTACCGACCAATCACGTAATGTTTACCCTTCCTCTAAGAGTGAAGATAAAGTGTATGTGTAGGCTAGTATGTATGGTTAGGGTCGTTGTGATGGTCCTTTGAGACAAATACGGGTAGGTAAGGAACGTAGTATGGGCACGTACTACTAGAAGCACAAGACCCATACACATAGCATGGAAGTCACAACTCCAAGAGCTTTGTTGGGAGTTGGTTCCCCTAGTATGATATGTTTTTAATATGATATCTCCCAATTTTATTTTTAGTATGGTGATGACGAGATGATTTAAGGTAGGATTGGTATCAGGATCGGAAGCTGGTAGCCTGATAGGCTAGCTTTGACTGAGGAGCGATTTAGGGAGATAATGCAGTGGAGGTTATTTCCCTATTTTGGGCATAGTTGCCAGAGATGTTTGGATGTATTAAGACTGCTATGGTGGAGCACTTTGACAAGCGATATGCTGCACTCTCTGAGGCTGTTGCTACTGCTACCACCGCAATCATTGCTACTGCAAGGATTGGCATTAGGAGAGCCTTCCAGTATCAAAACTTCGACAATACAAAGCCCCCGACATTTGATGAATTTCAAGATCTGATCATATCCATGAGGTGGTTGTCTAATATCGAGGGATGCTTCTTCACTTGCTCTTTCACAGATGACCAGAAGGTCAAGTGCCCTCTTAACCTTCTTCGGTGTAGAGCGAAGGATTGGTGGAGACTTTTTACCAGCTCGTATTCTACTAAGAAGAAGATTGCAGTGACTTGGGAGCAGTTCTCGGAGATGTTCCATTCTAGATATGTTCTGCTAGTGGAGCGTAAGAGTTTGGCCCAGGAGTACTTGGATTTGAGACAGGGGACTGAGTCAGTGATATAGATCACCAGGATGTTTACGGAGAAGGCCATGTTTTGTCCTGAGTTTGCTGCTTCTAAGCAAGCTCAGATGACCGGTTACGTGAGCATGCTCAAGACGGACATCACGTAGTTTGTACTCACTCAGTGTTATGGGTCATTGTTGGAGTTGCAAGATCCCGCTAGGCAGAATGATATTGAGATAGAACTCCAGACGAGGGAGCAAAGACCGCCCCGACATAGTCGCAACCTGCACCTGTGGGAAGTGTGGAAAGGTTCATGATGGAGCTTTTCGATCTTCTTCGGGATGCCACAAATGTAGCAAGTAGGGCCACATTACGGGGGATTGCTGACAGCAGGCCCCATTATCCGACATCAGGATTTGTTATCATTATGATTAGGTTGGGCATCTAAAGGCCCAAGGTCCCTTTCTTCTTGCTACACTAGTGCAGGCTTTAGAGCTAGCTAATCTGAGGATCACGGAAGGGAATTGTAACGACCCGATTTTCACGTCCAAAAATATCGTTTTTAAAACATTACTTTAGAAAACGTTAATAAATAAAAACATTGTTTGATCAAACTACATCACAACATAAACCATGTTCAAAAGTCAAGTCATACAACCAATCGAAACACCAAAGTATAAATCCCAGAGAAATCTAATAAATGCGGAAACCCGTGTGTGTGCATGATGTGCCGCTACCAAGCCAGCTCCTTCCCCTTCGATAAAGAGATACCTGAAACCAAAACTGTAAACTGTAAGCACAAAGCTTAGTGAGTTCCCCAATTGTACCACATACCATACAATAAATATCATACATACTGCCAGGCTATTCTGGGGTGCCGACTACCCATGCGGCCATTCTGGGGTGCCATCCTACCTGTGTGAAGCCATTATGCGGTGTTGACCTACCCATGTCGAGCTATTATGGGGTGCTGACTACCCTTCGGTCCTAACGACCGAACCTTGGGGACTATTTCACCACGTACTACTACCATCACATAAATCACAACACAACATAATATCAGACATATCTGGGGTGTCTGACTAGCCTTCGGTCCTAACAACCGAACTCTACTACTATCACATACAACATATCATGCCAACATATAACATATCAGGTAGTAGCAAACGTAGATGATATCACAAAGACAATCATCTAACATACAACTCCTACTGGTGGGCCGGCATTGTGGCCTTAGACCCACCCCTACTGGAAGGCAACTCACCTCGGAGTAGCTACTGATCTTCGTGGGAATAGTCTTACTGCTGCTGCTGCTCCGGAAATCCTCCGGCTGTAATTCCCACCAAACACTTAGTCGAAAACTGCTAACTGACCTTTGGGTAAAATGACCATTTTACCCATGATCATGCCCTAAGTCAAAGATAGAGTCAATTCCCAGTTGACCCGACTCGCCGAGTTGGCTCGCCAACTCGTCGTGCCAATGACCAAACGACTGACCTAAATTTTGTTTCTACTCGTCGAGTTAGGCGTCGACTCGACGAGTTCTCCTTCCAAACTGATGTTCAAGTCCTTCATCCTACTCGCCGAGTTGTATGAACAACTCGTCGAGTTCATCTTCATCCGATGAACAAGTTATACTGTGACTCGCTGAGTTGTATGAACAACTCTCCGAGTCTGATCTTGATCTAAGGAGATTGCCTTGAACTCGTCGAGTTTGTGCATCGACTCGCCGAGTTCCACTATGGGTGAGTTTTGGCTTCCAACTCACCGAGTCCCTCCTGGACTCACCACACAACTCGACAAAGCTAAAAGGGGACAAACTCGGAGACTTGCGACTAGACTCGCCGAGTCAGATGAACGACTCACCGAGTCCGCTCCATGCAAGAGCTATAAATGTGATTTTGCTCGAATCCAGTCCATGCCATTTGTAGATCTAGGCTCCTAGAGCATGAATAACACGTAAAGTTTCCAACTTTACGTGTAAATATCCAACTATGGGGTTTTTAGGGTTCAAAATGCACCAAAAGAGTAGATCTAAGGTTTTCATGCAATATGGGTTCATAAAGGTAGTAGATCTGAGCTCCTGGAGCTCAACCATGCTTAGATCTAGAGGCCAATCAAGTTATTTCGAAATATGATGCACATACAAGCTTGGAAATGAGTCATGAAGGACTTTAATGCGGCAATAAGCATGGAGACAAGGGGGAAAACGAGCCATACCTTAGAGATCACTCTGAAATAGCTCACAAGTGCTTGACCTTCTCTTCTTCTTCTTGATCTCCTTCCTTATTCACTCCAATCTTCAAGAGGACACACCAAATGACTTCAAATCCACAAACAAAAGGCTTAGAACGAGGTATATGGCTCTGAGGGTGAATGGGGGCTGGCTTGGGAATGGAAAGGGGGATTAAATAGGGTGCAAACCCATGAAACTTAGGGTTTCATCCAACAATGGTGACTCGCCGAGTCCAGGATATGGACTCGCCGAGTCGCCAACTTAAACGTGTCCCGGGTCCCGTCCCTACTCGGCGAGTCGGACCTATGACTCACCGAGTCCAAGTCTTAAAATGGAAAATATTCAATTAAGATTTACATACTAGGAACCAGGTGCTACAAATCTCCCCCACTTATTTTAGACTTCGTCCTCGAAGTCTGCTGCTCGATCCTGGAACAACTCGGGGTAATGCTCCATCATTTCATCCACCGGCTCCCAAGTCCACTCCGAATCCTTGAGGTGCTGCCATTGCACCTTCACTAACTCCACCCTTTTGTTTCTCAATTCCTTCGACTTCCTGTCGAGGATTGCGACTGGGCGCTCAATGTAATTCAGGCTGTCGTCAACATGAATATCCTCCAATGGCACTACTGCTGAATCATCCACTAAGCACTTCCGTAGCTGAGAGACATGGAAAGTGTTGTGGATCTAGCTGAGCTCGACCGACAGATCCAATTTATACGCCACCTTGACCACCCGGGCTACAACCCTGAACGGCCCGATAAATCTCGGGCCCAACTTGCCCCGCTTCCTGAATCAAATGACGCCTTTCCAAGGAGAACCTTCAGGAGAACCATATCCCCGACTTGGAACTCCAAGTCGGATCGACGCTTGTCGGCGTAACTTTTCTGCCAACTCTGAGCAGTCTAAAGCCTGCTACGAACCTGCTGGATCCTCTCGGTCGTCTCGAGCACCACCTCGGTGCTCCCCATGACCCTCTGGCCAACTTCACCCCAACATATTGGGGTCCTACACCTCCGTCCGTACAACATCTCGAATGGGGGACAGTCAATACTCGCGTGGTAGCTGTTGTTGTATGAGAACTCATCCAAGGGAAGATAGGTATCCCAGCTACCACCGAAATCTAACACACATGCCCGCAACATATCCTCCAAAGTCTAGGTGGTCCGCTCACTCTGATTATCCGTCTGCGGGTGCAAGGCGGTGCTAAAATGCAAACGAGTGCCCAACTCGTCATGAAACTTCTTCCAAAATTTGGAAGTGAATCGCACATCTCGGTCTGATATCACTGACACTGGCACCCCGTGCCGCGCTACTATCTCCCTGACGTAGATATTGGCCAACTTTTCGGCCGAGATGCTCTCCTGAATCGGAATAAAATGGGCGCTCTTGGTTAATCGATCCACGATGACCCAAATCGAATCTACTCCGCGCGCAGTCTTGGGAAGCTTTGTGATAAAATCCATCGTGATGTCTTCCCATATCCACAACGGGATGTCCAACGGCTGCATCTTCCCATGCGGTCTCTGATGTTTGGCCTTGACCTTCCTGCAGGTCAAGCACCGCTCGACATACCATGCCACATCCCGCTTCATGCAGGGCCGCCAATAATCTAGATGAAGATCCCTATACAGCTTCGTCGCCCCGGAATGAATAGAGAATCGGGACTTGTGCGCCTCCTCCATCAAGATCTAGCGTACGCCTCCGTGATACAGCACCCACACCCTGCAGTGTAGTGTCAATAGTCCTCGACTCACCACACGCTCGCTCTTCCGATGTTCCTCCTTGATAGCCTCCTGTTGAGCCTCCCCAATCTGCTACAACAGGGGAGTCACCACAGTCATCCTCATGCAAATATCCCTGATCGGCTCCGCCTTGCGGCTAAGCGCATCGGCCACCACGTTGGCCTTTCCCGGGTGGTAAAGGATCTCACAATCATAATCCTTCACCACGTCCAACCACTAAAGCTGCCTCATGTTCAGATTCGGCTGATCTATGAGGTACCTCAAACTCTTGTGGTCTGTGTAAATGGTACACCGAACCCCGTAGAGGTAATGCCGTCAAATCTTGAGGGCGAAAACCACTGCCCCCAACTCCAAATCATGCGTCGGGTAGTTCGCCTCGTGAGGCTTGAGCTGCCTCGAAGCGTAGGTAATGACATGCCCCCTCTGCATCAATACCGCGCCCAACCCTAAAATAGACGCGTCATAATAAACCACAAAATCCTCTACGCCCTCTGGCAGGGCTAAGATCGGCGCCTCGCACAATCTCTGTCTCAGTGTCTCAAATATTGCCTGCTGCTCGGGTCCCCACCGAAAGACCACGACTTTCTTCGTCAACCGTGTCAGGGGTATATCTATCTTGGAGAAATCCTAAATGAACCTCCGATAATAGCCTGCCAATCCTAGGAAACTCCGAATCTCAGATGGAGACTTCGGAACCTCCCATCTCATCACGTCCTCGACCTTGGCTGGATCGACCAAAATCCCGTTCTGATTGACAAGGTGTCCGAGAAATTGCACCTTGCTTAACCAAAACTCACACTTGGAGAACTTGGCATACAAGCTCTCCCTCCTCAGGGTCTCCAAAACCTCTCTCATATGCTCCTCATGCGTCTTGGAATAAACCAAGTTATCATCGATAAAGACTATCACAAAACAATCCAACATCGGTCTGCATACACAGTTCATGAGGTCCATGAACGCGGCAGGAGCATTGGTGAGCCCAAACGGCATCACCACGAACTCATAGTGGCCATAGCGCGTACGAAACGCGATCTTCTGCGTATCCTCCTCCCTGACCCTCATCTGATGATAACTCGAACGCAAATCAATCTTGGAGAACCAAGATGCTCCCTTAAGCTGATCAAAGAGATCATCAATCCTCGGGAGTGGGTAACGGTTTTTCACCGTTACCTTATTCAACTCCCGATAATCTATACACATCCGGTGCAACCCGTCCTTCTTCTTCACAAACAGAATCGGGGCTCCCCAGGGTGAACTGCTCGGTCTAATCAATCCCTTGTCTAGCAGCTCCTGCAGCTGCGTAGACAACTCCTGCGTCTCGGGAGGACCCAGCCGATATGGTGCCTTGGCTATCGGAGCTGCACCAGGAACGAGGTCAATCCGGAACTCCACCTGTCGCTCCGGAGGTATCCCAGGAAGCTCCTCTGGGAAAACATCTGTGAAATCTCGCACCACCGGAACCTCTCTCACGGTCGCATTACCCGCCTCCCGGGTATCCATCACGTACGCGACATATCCTGCGCGTCCCTGCTGAAGGTAACGTCTAGCCCTCGCTGCTGAACTTACAGCGGTTCCGCGCTGTGGCCTCTCGCCATGAATCACTAACACCCCCCCACCTGGGGTCCTGACTCGCACTAGCTGCTGCGCGCAATCTATCACCGCCCCATTAGGGCTCAACCAGTCCATGCCTATGATCACCTTGTTCCCACGCAACGGAATGGGAACCAAATCCACCAAGTAGCGCTCCTCGAACAAACGCAATATGCAGTCCAGAAATACCATCAATGCTCGCACCGATTGATCATCAGCAATCTCTACTTCCAAAGGGCAATCCAGCATGCCCGCAAACTTAGGAAACTTCTTGCTAAGCGCAAGGGACACAAACGATCGGGATGCACCCAAGTCGAACAACACCTGAACTGGGATACCGTTCGCATGGAACGATCCTAACACATATACGTATACCGAGCCCATATCAATATCATAACATCATATAAATAAATGAGAGGGAAAGAATCATACCTGTCACCACATCGGGTACTGCGCGTGCCTCCTCGGTGGTCAGCTGAAATGCCCGGCTCCTCACCACTGGAGCCTCTGCCTTGCCCTGCCGGCCATCTGTGATCCGCAGGGTCGCTGGAGCTGGCCCCTTCACCGGCGCTGAAGCTGTCAACTGGGGGCAATTGGCCTTCTTGTGGCCCCTCTGGTTGCATTGGAAACACACCAACTCCGATGTCTGAATAACTGTTACCGGAGCAGTGCAATCCCTGCTATAGTGCCCAGTCTTGCCGCACTTGTAGCAGCTTGATGATCCCATCCCGCACGCCCCTCGTGCGGCCTGCCGCATTTCCTGCAGCGGCTCGGTCCTGACTGGTCTTTCGGCCTACCATCTGATCCCTTGGGCTTCTTCCCCGAAACCCCTCCTGCCTGTCCCTCCTCTGACTTCCATTTTCGGATATGCTCCAAATCTATCTCCCTTTCCCTCGCCCTGGCAATCATGGAGTCCAGGGTGGGGCAAGCCGAAAAACTAACGTGCTCCTGGATATCATCCCGAAGCATGTCATGATAGCGGGTCCTCCTCATGTCCTCATCACCCGCATATTGGGGCACCAACAGTGCCCTCTCCCGGAACTTGGCGGTGATCTCTACCACAGTCTCAGTCGTCTGCCTCATATCTAAAAACTCCCTGGCCAGCTGCTGAAGCTCGACAGCCGGCTCAAGCTCTGCCCTGAACCTGGTCACAAAGTCCCACCAGGTCATAGCCTCGATAGCTGAGTCTCCCAAAGAGTCACCCACTGACTACCACCAATCTCGAGCTCGGTCTCGTAAACACCCTGTTGCATACCTCACCTTCGACCCCTCAGGGCAGAAGCTAGTCAACTGTGCAGACTCGATGTCTGCAATCCACCGCCTGGCATGTAACACCGTAAATTTCAAGACAAAATTTTCATTTAAAATAATCATTTTATTCTTAGAAACACTTGTTTAAAATCTCATTCATAGTCGGTTTACAAAACATGATTCCATTTTCACTTGCATAGAAAACCAGGATCCTCCAAAATATGACTCTTTCTCTGGTGTGTACAATCAAGCCGGTGCCGTCCCGTGATACTGAAAGAGACCTGAAAAACATTACACAAAATATTGTAAGCACGAAGCTTAGTGAGTTCCCCAAAATACCACGCATAACACATATTAGCCACTCGAGGCTATAACTCTATGGGTCCGTGCACCCAAACTCTGTGAACCCTCAGGTTTCAACTCTAGGAACCTTCCGGTTCCAACTCTATAAACATGCACAGCATAAATCACATAGAAATGATGCAGTACAACACACCACATACAAATAGCATACAAATACTCTGATCACATAACTCTGGTTACCTACTCAAGGTAAAGTATAGTGAGAAGACTCACCTGGCAAGCAGAAAGCAGATATCCCCACACTTGAATCTCGAACTCGCCACCACCTAACACGTAAGGCAAATACTCTCATGAATATAAATCTCGAGGCTAGAATAAATCCTCTCATAACACCCTCTTATGGGTAAAAGACTATTTTACCTCTCTCTTGGCCCAAAGGCCACATCGCTGACCAAACCCTAAAAGTCAACGGCCAACCCTTGGTCGAAACCAAAGTCCTCAGTCTAAGTCACCCCTAACTAACCCTACTTGCCGAGTCATCCCTGTGACTCGTCGAGTTCCCATAATCAGAACTTCACTCAAGCTGCGACCTAACTCGCCGAGTCACCCCGAGACTCGTCGAGTCCAACAACTCTAAGTCCACTCGCACACAACTCACCGAGTCATCCCTCAACTCACTGATTCTCGACTCAACCAGAGAATATTTGGGACTCTTCGACAAGACTCGTCGAGTCCAAGAACAGACTCGCCGAGTCTATGGCTATCTTCAACCTACTCGCCGAGTTGTTCATACAACTCGCCGAGTTCCAGGCCATCTCCATCCAACTCGTCGAGTCCACCCATGTGACTCGCCGAGTACCACCGATCTGAATACATTCCGAAGCATTCCAGGCCATGCAACTGCTCCAAGACATAGATCTAGTCTCCTACCACTCATCCATCACGTAAAGGGGAAAACTTTACGTGAATCCAAAGAGATCTAAGCCGTTTGCACATTGGGGCTAGGGTTTGGGACATGCAAGCTTCACTAAACACTCCAACACAGGGACTTTCATGCTCTCTGATTCTTCTCCCTTCCAAATCTGAAGTAGCAACCTCAGATCTAACCTCTAGACTTCCCATTTCATCCATAGACAATTTCTCACAAACCCCAAAATGAAGAAACAACATAACAACAGGTCAAAAACGAGATATTACCTCTAAGTGATGCCCCAACTGCAATGCAATTCGAATCCAAGCAAAGCCCCTTGCTCCAAGCCTTCAATCTTCCCAAAATTCCTTCAACCATTACTTCTCCAAGCTCCAATCCACTCAACAATGGTGCTTCTCCGCGATTTAGGGTTTTCTGGGGCTCAAGGGGTGATAAAGAGGCTGGGAGGAAAACATAGTGATCGTTATATAAGGCTCAACCCCGAGAATTAGGGTTTTCTCCACTCAGCGCCTACTCGCCGAGTCCATTACACTGACTCGCCGAGTCGACCACTTAACACGCGACCAAGTCGCGACTCTACTCGCCGAGTCCGCACATGGACTTGCCGAGTCACTCTTTTCCCTATTTACTTTTTTTAGCCCTTCAACTCTACTCTTGATATTCCGAGATGTTACAATTCTCCCCCACTTAAATTAGGCTTCGTCCTCGAAGCCTACAACAACTCAACTCCGGAAATACTCCCACAACGTGCCACCTGGCCTTAATCGTACCAGATCTCACAAGGCATACCCATAGAAACTTGAACACACTTTCCCTTTCCTTACGGTGTCCTGACCACTGTCTCGAATCGGGCACCGGATGTACCCTCTGATAACCACACTTAACGATCCGAGAATTACCCATGAAGCATCACTGTCCCAAATCTCAACAATCACTCGAGCCATAAGGGTTAGAAGCCATGAACCATCGGATTCCCAATCCGAATCCCATTCTATCCAATCCGTGACGACAGAAAGGCCCACTCTTCAATCCCAGAGCAACTCTCATGAGTCCTCTTCTTGCAATCAAGCACCCAAGCCGCACCAACCTTCGCACTCTCAGGTTAGGAAACCCATCGCACTGATGAAATCTCTAACATCCCCAGGAGAAACCACCACTACGCACACGGCCCTTGATCAGGATCAAGCTGGGAGTCCCAGACTCCATCCCTACATCCAACCTGAGACTCTTGGCTCTACACCCGCGGAATCCCTTCCGCATCCTCAGCAGACATCCCATCATGATGTCATTCCATACCACTGTCACAGACACAATGTTCGACCACCATACTCCAAATCATCCATTCTCACTACAACTTCCACTTCCGCGAATCGACACTTTCCTCAGCAAATGAGGGTCCGACACTTCCTCCCATACAACAGCACAAAGGGTGGCATACCAATGCACTAATGATGGCTGTTGAAATAGGATAACTCAACCAAGGATAAATACGTGCCGCAACACCCTCCGAAATCTAATACATATGCCCGAAGCATGTCTTTGAGTGTCTGAATCGTTCACTCCCTCTGAGGTGTCCTCAGACATCATCATGATAAGCTCTAGCTCATCTCATATCCCTCTTCGAGACTGGGCACCAGGTCAGCTTTTGACTCCACAGTTGAGCCTCCAAAGGTCACCCAAATCATGATCCAAATATCCCACTAACTTCCTCTCCGTGACCACTATCCCGGCCCCGTGACACGCAAGTCACGAAATTCTCTTTTCCTTATGTAGGAAAGTACAATCCAACTGAGGATCGTCTCCACTCTGATCTCTGGTTTCGGCTGCGCATATCCCTTGCGCATCTCATCACATTCCCTAACAGAGACGGGGACCCCAGTCTCGCCCCCGGTCCAACATCCAGGCTCCAAAAACTCAATACTAGGGCTACTCAAGCCCAAAACTCTTCCACATCATACACTGATAGGATAACATTCCATCATCACACTCCCTTGCCATCTAGTGAGTAGTACGGCTCCCCGCGGTATCACAACACCCTCTGACTAGTGAGTACTACGGCTCCCCGCAGTATCACAACACCCTCTGACTAGTGAGTACTACGGCTCCCCGCAGTATCACAACACCCTCTGACTAGTGAGTACTACGGCTCCCCACAGTATCACAACACCCTCCGATCCCACTAGCTTGTGCTCCGCAGACTATCATAGGCGGCTATCCATACTCGTTTCGAATGTTCATCACAGACTCTGGAGGCAATCGACATAACAGATGCCCACCCTTGCGAAGATCCACTCTCTCAAATAATCTCCCTGGATGCCCATACTTGAAGGGCTCTCACTAGATCCATAAATACCTGATATACCACAAGTCATCTCAACTCAAGATTCACGAGTAACTCCGAAATAAAGATATTAATACCCGGATACCTCGGAACACCCCTACCGAACATCACGAGATCCTGCCACAACCACCGATCTCCTGCCCCAAGCACCATATAGATGCAATAATAGATTCCCTCTGAACCCCATAACTAGATCTTCATTTTTCCCAAGTTTCAACTTCGGTGTATTCAATTTCTCAATTGCAATACGAAGAAACGCTAACTCTACGAAATACGCTGATAATTCTCCGAAACCCTATTTCCCACCGCTCAAAATCCAAACAAGGATACGCATACCGACCCGGGATTTGGCTGCCCAATTATTCTCTATCTACTTGCCCCAACACTGACCAATACCAGATTCCTGACTAATAAACACCTGTCGTGGAGACATTCATCCTTCTCAAACAAGTACTTCCCGCATTAACTCACTCTGACCCCTTTCCTCGATCACCAACATCTCTGGTCTCATGATTCCTTATTGCATATCTCTATACTCCACTTATAACTGCTCTTGACAAATCTCTGCTTTCTTACATACGGCACCCGGTTCTCCCCCACTTAGGGTTCGAACCATCACCAAATAGCACACAACCAACCCATAACTATTTTCTCCAGCAAAGTCGCACCTGCCCCCGGAAAGTGCTACACAACGCCCGATAATCCCCCTTAAGGAAATGAATCGACCTCATATACTCTGAACCTCTGATGAACTCCTCAAGAACTTCTCGTCACGTCTGCCTCTAGTCATTCCAAATCTCATACCAATCTAGTACCAAACAACTCAACTGCTCAATAACATCCCTGGCTCATAGACTGAACCATAAAATCATCGTACCCCTCACCTCAACTCATCAACCAACACTCCAACACCGGGATCATCCCAAGAACAAGGACCTACTCCCATATTCAACACCCCATGGATAGAAAACTCTCTGCACCGCTAAACTCGACTGAACTCCCCACTGATACCACTACCATACACCCGACTAAACTCAATTAGGTATAGCATGGCCCTCGACTATCTCAGTCCCAAATGACTATCTGCTCATGATAGATCACTGCCTCGCGGCACACATGCTACCTGATACTCTGGTGGGAAATCATCATCAATGGCGACCTACAGGGTTTACCCCTAAACCCAAAACCAAAACATCATGCTCCTCATATTTTCACACGTACATAATCAGTACCTCCCAGATCATAGGAGGTGACATCTCCTTTATCGACTGATCGCTCAACTCAGATCGAAATTCTCCCTTCTCACTGACTCCTTACTAAAATACTCTGAGGGAATCTCGATCTCCCTCTCAAGGGACACCTCTTCGAACTTACTCATGACCGAATAACCGGAGAACCACAAACAACCTTTACTACGAACCGTGGTACTCATTCCATGACATCTCTTCTCAATATGCCCCGGTGTATGGTACCCTAACCATAACATCACTCCTCCATCTGCTCCGATGTATGGTATCCGGACCATAACATCACTCCTCAATCTGCTCTGATGTATGGTACCCGAACCATAACATCACTCCTCAATCTGCTCCGATGTATGGTACCCGGACCATAACATCACTCCTCAATCTGCTCTGATGTATGGTACCCGAACCATAACATTACTCCTCAATCTGCTTTGATGTATGGTACTCGAACCATAACATCACTCCTCAATCTGCTCTGATGTATGGTATCCGAACCATAACATCACTCCTCAATCTGCTCTGATGTATGGTACCCGAACCATAACATCACTCCTCAATCTGCTCCGATGTATGGTACCCGGACCATAACATCACTCCTCAATCTGCTCTGATGTATGGTACCCGAACCATGACATCACTCCTCAATCTGCTCTGATGTATGGTACTCGAACCATAACATCACTCCTCAATCTGCTTTGATGTATGGTACTCGAACCATAACATCACTCCTCAATCTGCTCTGATGTATGGTATCCGAACCATAACATCACTCCTCAATCTGCTCTGATGTATGGTACTCGAACCATAACATCGCTCCTCAATCCGCTCCTTAGAACCTTCAGAATACTCCCTGTATCAAGTATGGGTCCTCTGCTTTCAGTAGTACGGGCCCATACTACCTGCCACATCTACCCATACTTTCCACACGGACCATCCCAGAGCTTCTAAGTAACTGCTCGACCTGCCCTTTCACTAATCCCATCGCGCGTGCTTGCTCCCTAGCGAAATTCTCTACTCTACAAGCGCACTCATCTGGCTAGGGTTACTCCCTAGGCTCTTCCGTTGTCCTCCCCCTTCTTTGCTATCAGCTGCTAAAGAGCTCCTAATGATGCCAACCATCTACCTCCTGAACATCGTCATATTCACTTGGTAGCTGACTCCCATCATCGAGAGTTCCACAAAGCACAAAGCAAGTAGCATTCGAGCATCGAAGAATACATAGGACTCCCTCTCTGTGATAACTCCACCTTCTCGGCTCATCCTCGAAAGTACCACCGAACTCTGTAACTCTACCCCTCATGGGTTCTAACTGGATACTCTCATTCATCACATACTCAAAAGCATAACACATATAACAACGAGTCCTAGGTTAAGGCATCACAAATCAGGCCACTCTAGTCCTAACATATGAAATACCTAGCCTGTCTCTATCATGCAATAATATCTCATAAAGTGCATCATACATATCTCATAACAAAAAAAAAAATAAGGGTATTTTGGGAATTCACCGTTCGGCCTCTGGCTGATTGTACACACTGCTCCTTCTTGCTTTCTCTTTAAACTCTTATTCATTTTTTTTTTGAAAATTATTTCCTTAAAACTTTTCTTACTTCCTCATTTTGAGTCCGAATTTACCCGAAGGCGCATCCGAATCCCTCAAACCAAGGCTCTGATACCAACTTGTAACACCGTAAATTTCAAGACAAAATTTTCATTTAAAATAATCATTTTATTCTTAGAAACACTTGTTTAAAATCTCATTCATAGTCGGTTTACAAAACATGATTCCATTTTCACTTGCATAGAAAACCAGGATCCTCCAAAATATGACTCTTTCTCTGGTGTGTACAATCAAGCCGGTTCCATCCCGTGATACTGAAAGAGACCTGAAAAACATTACACAAAACACTGTAAGCACGAAGCTTAGTGAGTTCCCCAAAATACCACACATAACACATATTAGCCACTCGAGGCTATAACTCTATGGGTCCGTGCACCCAAACTCTGTGAACCCTCAGGTTCTAACTCTAGGAACCTTCCGGTTCCAACTCTATAAACATGCACAACATAAATCACATAGAAATGATGCAGTACAACACATCACATACAAATAGCATACAAATACTCTGATCACATAATTCTGGTTACCTACTCAAGGTAAAGTATAGTGAGAAGACTCACCTGGCAAGCAGAAAGCAGATATCCCCACACTTGAATCTCGAACTCGCCACCACCTAACACGTAAGGCAAATACTCTCATGAATATAAATCTCGAGGTTAGAATAAATCCTCTCATAACACCCTCTTATGGGTAAAAGACTATTTTACCTCTCTCTTGGCCCAAAGGCCACATCGCTGACCAAACCCTAAAAGTCAACGGCCAACCCTTGGTCGAAACCAAAGTCCTCAGTCTAAGTCACCCCTAACTAACCCTACTTGCCGAGTCATCCCTGTGACTCGTCGAGTTCCCATAATCAGAACTTCACTCAAGCTGCGACCTAACTCGCCGAGTCACCCCGAGACTCGTCGAGTCCAACAACTCTAAGTCCACTCGCACACAACTCACCGAGTCATCCCTCAACTCACTGATTCTCGACTCAACCAGAGAATATTTGGGACTCTTCGACAAGACTCGTCGAGTCCAAGAACAGACTCGCCGAGTCTACAGCTATCCTCAACCTACTCGCCGAGTTGTTCATACAACTTGCCGAGTTCCAGGCCATCTCCATCCAACTCGTCGAGTCCACCCATGTGACTCGTCGAGTACCACCGATCTGAATACATTCTGAAGCATTCCAGGCCATGCAACTGCTCCAAGACATAGATCTAGTCTCCTACCACTCATCCATCACGTAAAGGGGCAAACTTTACGTGAATCCAAAGAGATCTAAGCCGTTTGCACATTGGGGCTAGGGTTTGGGACATGCAAGCTTCACTGAACACTCCAACACAGGGACTTTCATGCTCTCTGATTCTTCTCCCTTCCAGATCTGAAGTAGCAACCTCAGATCTAACCTCTAGATTCCCATTTCATCCATAGACAATTTCTCACAAACCCCAAAATGAAGAAACAACATAACAACAGGTCAAAAACTAGATATTACCTCTAAGTGATGCCCCAACTGCAATGCAATTCGAATCCAAGCAAAGCCCCTTGCTCCAAGCCTTCAATCTTCCCAAAATTCCTTCAAACATTACTTCTCCAAGCTCCAATCCACTCAACATTGGTGCTTCTCCGCGATTTAGGGTTTTCTGGGGTTCAAGGGGTGATAAAGAGGCTGGGAGGAAAACATAGTGATCGTTATATAAGGCTCAACCCCAAGAATTAGGGTTTTCTCCACTCAGCGCCGACTCGCCGAGTCCATTACACTGACTCGCCGAGTCGGCCACTTAACATGCGACCAAGTCGCGACTCTACTTCCCGAGTCCGCACATGGACTCGCCGAGTCACTCTTTTCCCTATTTACTCTTTTAGCCCTTCAACTCTACTCTTGATATTCCGGGATGTTACATGGCAACAATGGGGTCCTTCACCCCGTGGAAATCTGGTGCACCACTGCCCTTGAAGTCCATCAGCTCGATGATCCCTTCCTTGATCGACCCGAAGATGAGGGGGGTCGACTCAAGGATACTTCTCGTGATCTCTGACGCGATGAACTCGCGTAGCCTCTCATCTACTGGCTCGGAACCTGATCCCGAACCCGATCCCTCTCCTGAACTGCCAACTGCTGGTCTCGGGCGTAGTGCCACCATTATGAAATACAAAGAAATAACAATTGTTAGCGATACTGATACCCCTGGAGGGATTCCACCCACTACTAGTTCCCTAGTCTTATCTTAGCCTTCCTCGGTTCGGGTACGGATCCTCTGCTTTCAGTAGTACGGGCCCATACTACCTTCCACATCCATCCGTACCTTCCCCAAGGACCACCTCGACTCGACCAGGTCCCTTCCCTTACTGCTGATCACTTCAACTCATTATCCTAGGCTTACCCTAGGAAACCTCTAACTCCACTCAACCCAGTCCTCAGCTGTTGAAGGCCTCTTGGCGATGCCAATTAACTATTACCTGAATACAATCACATGTGCTGAGGCTCGGATAATCCTTCGAGTGAGGGACTCATCTCTACAACGGTTAACACCCAAACAAGAGCTACGCAATAGAGTCAAATCCAACACTCTGAGATTATTCAACCCTGATCACATGTGACTTAAACGTATTCACCTAATAGTTAACTCCCATCACTTCAAGGCCCACATAGCACAAAGCAAACAACATTTGGACGTAAGAAATACAATCTCAAGCAACTCTATCCTCAAAGAGAGAACTGAACTAGCATACAATGCTAAACTCGTACTATAAGGAATAACCTAAACAGGCTACCCTACTACTGTCTACTCAGCTCTAGCATGCAGCTCTTTCATATACTGAAGCACATAAAGTAGGCACATAAGGCATCACTCCTAGATCCTTAATCCTATTCTAGCATGTTGTTCTACAGAAACTGATAAACATAAATAAACTTGTATGGGTACATTAGGGAATACTTACTTGAGCTTGGCCGGTTGCGCACATCACACACATTGTCCTTTCTTAAAACCATTTACTTAACCCTTTTAGAAAAAAATTTCTCTTTCCAAAATCTTTTAATCCATCGATTAGAGTTCAAACACCCCCGAAGGTGTGTCCGAATCCCTCAAACCAGGGCTCTGATACCAACTTGTAAAGACCCAATTTTCACGTCCAAAAATTTCGTTTTTAAAACATTACTTTAGAAAATGTTAATAAATAAAAGCATTGTTTGATCAAACTACATCACAACATAAACCATGTTCAAAAGTCAAGTCATACTACCAATCGAAACATCAGAGTATAAATCCCATAGAAATCTAATAAATGCGGAAACCCATGAGTGTGCATGATGTGCCGCTACCGAGCTAGCTCCTGCCCCTTCGATGAAGAGGTACCTGAAACCAAAACTGTAAACTGTAAGAACAAAGCTTAGTGAGTTCCCCTGTAGTACCACATACCATACAATACATATCATACATACTGCTAGGCTATTTTGGGGTGCCTGACTACCCGGTACGACTTTTCTAGGGTGCCGACTACCCGTGCAGCCATTCTGAGGTGCCATCCTACCCGTGTCAAGCCATCTTGGGGTGCTGACCTACCCATGTCGAGCTATTATGGGGTGCTGACTACCCTTCGGTCCTAACAACCGAACCTCGGGGACTATTTCACCCCCTACTACTACCATCACATAAATCATAACACAACATAATATCAGACATATCTGGGGTGTCTGACTAGCCTTCGGTCCTAACAACCGAACTCGACTACTATCACATACAACATATCATGCCAACATATAACATATCAGGTAGTAGAAAACCTAGATGATATCACACAAAGACAATCATCTAACATACAACTCCTACTAGTTGGCCGGCATTGTGGCCTTAGACCCACCGCTACTGGAAAGCAACTCACCTCGGAGTAGCTGCTGATCTTCGTGGGAATAGTCTGACTGCTGCTGCTGTTGCTCCGGAAATCCTCCGGCTGTAATTCCCACTAAACACTTAGTCGAAAACTGCTAACTGACCTTTGGGTAAAATGACAATTTTACCCCTGATAATGTCCTAAGTCAAAGTTAGAGTCAATTCCCAGTTGACCCGACTCGCCAAGTTGGGTCGCCAACTCGCCGAGTCCATGACCAAACGAATGACCTGAATTCTGTTTCTACTCGTCGAGTTAGGCATCGAATCGATGAGTTCTCCTTCCAAACTGATGTTCAAGTCCTTCATCCTACTCGCCAAGTTGTATGAACAACTCGTCGAGTTCATCTTCATCCGATGAACAAGTTATACTGTGACTCACCGATTTGTATGGACAACTCGCCGAGTCTGATCTTGATCTAAAGAGATTTCCTTGAACTCGCCGAGTCTGGGCATCGACTCGCTGAGTTCCACTATGGGTGAGTTTTGGCTTCCAACTCACCGAGTCCCTCCTGGACTCACCACACAACTCGACAAAGCTAAAAGGGGACAAACTCGGAGATTCGCGACTAGACTCGCCGAGTCAGATGAGCGACTCGCTGAGTCCGTTCCATGCAAGAGATATAAATGCAATTTTTCTCGAATCCAGTCCATGCCATTCGTAGATCTGGGATCCTAGAGCATGAATAACACGTAAAGTTTCCAACTTTACGTGTAAATATCCATATATGAGGTTTTTGGGGTTCAAAATGCACCAAAAGAGTAGATCTAAGGTTTTCATGCAATATGGGTTCATAAAGGTAGTAGATCTGAGCTCCTGGAGCTCAATCATGCTTAGATCTAGAGGCCAATCAACTTATTTCGAAATATGATGCACATACAAGCTTGGAAATGAGTCATGAAGGACTTTAATGCGGCCATAAGCATGGAGACAAGGGGGAAAACGAGCCATACCTTAGAGATCACTCTGAAATAGCTCACAAGTGCTTGACCTCCTCTTCTTCTTCTTGATCTCCTTTCCTACTCACTCCAATCTTCAAGAGGACACACAAAATGGCTTCAAATCCACAAAAGAAGGCTTAGAACGAGGTATATGGCTTTGATGGTGAATGGGGGCTGGCTTGGGGACGGAAAGGGGGATTAAATAGGGTGCAAACCCCTGAAACTTAGGGTTTCATCCAACAACGGTGACTCACCGAGTCCAGGATATGGACTCGCCGAGTCGCCAACTTAAACGTGCCCCGGGTCCCATCCCTACTCGGCGAGTTGGACCTATGACTTGCCGAGTCCAAGGGTTAAAATGGAAAATACTCAATTAAGATTTACATACCATGAACCAGGTGCTACAGGAATCAGGGCAGGGCAGAGCTCTCGGGGGCTCAAGGTCACACTTTCCAACTCATGGAAGAGGAGGCCAGGGCGGCGCCAGTCATCGTGACTGGTATGTTTCTATTTATTATTTTGTTGATTATGTGCTATGTTATGCTCATGTATAGGTTCCTAAAACCCACTCTTTAGTTATTTGACTCTGGCACAAGTCGGTCCTTTATATCTCGATCATTCAATAGGGGGTTTGATATGTATATTAGGTAGTTAGAGTGTCCATTTTGGGTTTCTATTACCAACGAACATAGGGTTTTCTGCATCCGTATTGTATCAAGCTTATGTATTGGATATCTTCAGGGTGCCTTATCCGATTGATCTGATCCATATCCCCATGTGGGATGTATACATGATAGGAGGCATGGATTGGCTAAGCAGGTTTGCTACCATGATTGATTGAGAGCCAACAAGTGGTTGTTCATACCACTAGTAGGGGGACAACATGTTATCTATGGAGAGGGTACCAAGGTTGGTTTAGGGTTTTATTCGGAAGTCAGGGCTCGACACTATACTTAGCACAGGTATGTAGGTTATCTATCTTATGTGGTTGATCCTCGGGTTGGGGAGCAAACTTCATTCTCATAGGTACCATTTATTAGGGAGTTTGCTAATGTTTTCCAAGAGTAGTTACTCAGTGTGCCTCCTGAGCGTCAGGTTGAGTTCAGGATTGATCTTGTGCCAGGTGCGACCCGGATTGACAAGGCATCGTACCAGTTAGCCTTGCCTAAGATGCAGGAGTTGTCATCTTAGCTTCAAAAGCTGCTAGGCAATCATTTGATTAGATTGAGCAGTACTCTGTGGGGAGCATCGATATTGTTTATCAAGAAAAAGGATGGTTCACACTTGATGTACATTGATTACTGGGAGTTGAACAAGTTAACGGTGCAGAATCGTTCTCCCTTTCAACGGATTGATCGCCTCTTGATTAGATACAAGGTGCATCTTGGTTGACCAAGATAAATCTTAGGTCTCAGTATCATCAGGTGAGAGTGAGAGAGGAGGAAGTGGATAAGACCATGTTCCAAACTTGTTACGATCATTACGAGTTCATGGTGATGTCATTTGGGCTAACCAGTGGGCCTGTTGTCTTCATGGATTTGATGAATCGAGTATGTAGGCCAAAGCTTGACCGATCTATCATTGTGTTTATTGGTGATATCTTGGTGTATGTGACATCCCTAAAATCACGGTCATTTTAAAAATTTTATTTATATTTATTTGAAAATCAGAGTATCCTTTTTAAAGAATAATATTGCAGAATTTGTTCCCAGTAAAACATGATAAATATGTTATCAAAGCATTTTCGAAGAAATGTATTTCATTTATATTAAAACTTTGGGGATGTCATCGTTAATACAAAAACATAAGCATAAACAACATTACATTCATTTACACTAGTGATTTACATGTCCTTCAATCTCTCAGTGTAATGTAGCTTCGTATCGATACTTGTGATACAAAAAAACTGAGTGGGTCAAGTTGGAAAACTTGATGTGTACATAGGGTTTTCAACCAACAATAATAATGTTATTATGTTTTATCATCAAACAATTAACCCAATTACCCATCCACATTATCTTCTTTATTATTAAGCATCTTCCCTAAGAATCATCTATCATTCACTCATTCAATCCTAAGGAATGTCCTAACCAATAGGCATGAAGTCCATCGTTGCCGAGGTTTGTATAACAGGCACTAAGTCCATAGATATTGATGTTATCTGTTAGGCACTAAGTCCATAACTGCCAGGGGTTATCTCTTTTATTGACAATATTATTTTAGGAAGTCCACTAAAAATACATTTCAATGGTTTTTTAGAGTACATCTAATGAGCATAACATTCACAATACCTACTGGTTGCGAGCCTTCTAGTGTTCCACTGGACTGTCTAGAATAGTCTGTGGTTGTCATTTATACTCTGCTAGATGACTGGGCCATCGCTTTTGTCATTGCCCCTCATCATCTTTCACCTTTCATCATCTATAACATCTTTCATTTCACATCATTCATCTAGTCAATCATCTCTCATCTCATCTCATCTTTCATCTACCCATCTTTATTCATCATAATTATAGGTATAAAATATGTATCCAGATTAAATCGAATAAAACATGTATATTTTGTTCATCCAATATATATATATATATATATATATATATATATATATATATATATATATATATCAAGAAAACAGATAATATGGACACATAGAACATAATACGGATTAAATACTTCATGTCTATGTATAAGATGAAAGTAACTATGCACTCACTTGTTAAACTAATGACTTGAAACTCGAACAATGTTTCGCTTTAAAAATAATCTTTTCCTTCGACGAAACCTAATATCATTATTAATAGATTTTAGTCTAATATTTATAGTGATTATTTATGAGCAATATTGTTATATAAGTGTTAAACTATACTTTTCAACCATTATGTATAGACAGGGGCCAAACATGAAACACCAGAGGGCATGACCATTTTGGCATGATAACACTTCTAAAATCCAACAAACCTATGCTTAAAGTAGGGTACCCATAACTCTCTTACTGGGAGGTTTGGCTAGGAACCGGGCTCTGTGTTGGCAGAACTTCTGAGCCAAAAGCTCTTCTTCTCGGAGCCTTCTGGCACTCCGAGACTCGCCTCTTAGCACTTGGGAAGTACTAAGGATTGGGAGTGGTTTAGAGAGATGTTTGAGAGAGAAAGAATGAGAGAGGTGTGAAGAAAATGAAATATTTGCGCCTTTATTTTATAGGCTGGGAAATGGCCAAACTGGGTGTGTTAAGTGCCAAGTGTCACAATCTGGTGGCAATGCGTGTGGAGGAAGCAATTGTTAGGATTTTGCCACATGTCATTCGTAGATTACTCCAAAAACTAATTATCTTCTAAAATCCGTTACTTTCGCATTCGACCTCCAATTTCAATGTTCTTTATATCCATGTTTAGGCGGCGATGTACTCTACAACTTTCGTTTAGAATCTATCGGCTAATTTTGAGTTTATTTTTAAAGTTATAATTTAACAGATTTAGATAGGTAAAGTCCGTTAAAAATTCAAAACTTGGTCATATGACCTCCGTTTTCGACTGTCTTTATATCTTTGAGCTCCTATTACTGGGATGTTCAATTCTCATTCAGGTTGTGTTGGTTAAAAATCGATCGGTCTAAAATTTGATTTCCGGGCTGTGTACTGCTATACTAAATCTTAGAAAAATAATAACTTCCTCAAACGAAGTCCGATTTAGACGTTCTTTTTCGTACGATCTTGGTTTAGCATATACTACAACTTTTGATTACATTTGTAAGGCTAAAAAGTAATTTATCAAAAAATCACTTTTTACATTACACGGTGTCATATCGGTTTAGCCGTAAAACTTCGACGGATCATAACTTCTTCGTTATAACTCGGATTTCAGCGTTATTTATATGTATGGAACCCTTGTGACATATAATATAACTTATTCAAGAATATTTATCCTAAATAATCTTCTATAAAAGAGTTATTTTTAAAGCTTATTCTCTCTAATTGACTAGCCCGAATCTGCGGGTGTTATAATTATCTCCCCCTTAGGATGATTACGTCCCAGAATCAACAACGAGATAGGGCATGTATAATGATTCCATACGTTATATCTTCATCCTAGGTAATAAACATAACTTCTATGTTCCTTTCAATGAGTATCTAACTCTTAGACTTCTTGGCTACTGGTGGTGCTCAATCTTGCACCTGCTCTCTATCTCGGGTTTAGACTTTCAATCGTAACCTTCGATTTACAAAATCAATCCTTATTGAAGACTCTAACTTCTTGTTAAATGAAGATAATTTCTTTACTTCGATTATCATGAAAGAACGATGGGTTATGTTCTAATGACCTCACGTTGTATGATGCAACGTTTAGACACATGTCTTTTAGAGTCAAATTCCAGAATAAAAGATACCTTCCTTCATGTTCTAATGTGATATTATCACATTCTAGCATGTAGCCCTTCTAGCTATAGGATTCTTACTTTAACAACGATCAGGATACTTCTATTGACCACTTTGATTATCTTTCACTTCAATCTTTTGGCTTAACGAAGATGTTACATCGAACTTGGTTCTCTGAACCACGTAACATACATATCTTAGCTGGACTCGGTTTGACATGACCACTGGGTTCGGAATAAAAGTTATCTTCTAAGTCTTTACCGAAACGGTGGTAACGAAATACATGAAAAAAAGAAAATCAATTACTAGCACCTTGGCAACCTTGTGACTTTCCCTAATCCAAGTACGAGTCGTGTGCTTCTAGTAGTATAAGCCTCCATTACCTTTCACACTTACTCATAATCATCCCAAGTATTGTCTCGCAGTCCCCATGTTCTTATTTCCTAAAATCACAAAACAATTGAACACATACAAATGTGTCCAAATAATCATAAAAAATTCCCTAGACTCTACTAGGAATTCTTCCATGCGTATCTTCAATCATCAATTTTACTTCAACTCGATTGATCAGGGAAATGCCAGACGATGGGATAACTTCATGGATTACACCAACCGTTCTATCATCCCGCCAATCAAATGTGTACATTCGGATGTATAGTACTTCTCTAGACGTACTATTATTTTATCAGACATATTCTAAAGGCAAGATATCACTCTCATGATATCTTTCGATAACTATCATTTACTATCGTCAGCCTTCTCATTTCCTCGATTTACTCAATTCACTACAAGTCTTCACCACGATGTTCTATACACCAAAGCTGGCGTTCGGTGTATCGACACGAGAATATAGATACAGGATGTTTAGATGTGTATTCCTCCTAATTACTTTGAAAAGTTACATTCCAGTTCTAGTATGGTAATTAAACGTTTAGAAATCTGAACACACAAATTTTTTAGATCCGGTCGGCAATAGACCATGGATCCGATAACATAATCACATCATAAATCATATAATACGATAACATGAATCATTTAGAACACAAAGGAAATTTAGGCATCTAATCCTGAAGTAAGCTAATGCTCGTGTCAATTCAGGTGTACTACCTAAAATATAATAGACACACTCCTCACGATCATCGCTTTGCATTCTAAGTTTAAGTCTAGAAATTTCCTACATATTCCTAGTTCTCTTAAACAAATGCTCTGATACCAATTGTGAAATCCCTAAATTCATAGTCATTTTAAAAATTTTATTTATGCTTATTTGAAAATCAGAGTATCATTTTTAAAGAATAATATTGTGGAATTTGTTCCCAATAAACATGTTAAATTTGTTATCAAAGCATTTCCGAAGAAATGTATTTTGTTTCTATTAAAACTTAGGGATGTCATCTCCAATACAGAAACATAAGCACAAATAGACCTTCCATTCATGTACACTAGTGATTTACATCTCCTATAATCTGTCAATGTAGTGTAGCTTCGTATTGATACCTGTGATACAAATAAACTGAGTGGTCAGGTTGGGAAACCTAGTGGTAACATAGGGTTTTCAACCCACAATAATAAAGTTATTATGTATCATCATCGAACAATTAACCCAATTACCCATCCCTATTATCTTCTTTATTCTTAAGTATCTTCCCTAAGAATCATCTATCATTCACTCTTTCACTCCTAAGAAATGTCCTAAGGAATAAGCACAAAGTCCATCATTGATGAGGTTTGTATAACATGTACTAAGTCTATAGCAACTGATGTTATTTATTAGCAGCTAACTCCATAGCTGCCAGGGTTTATTGCTTTTATTCACAACTTTATTTTAGAGAGTACTCCCACAATACAAGTCAATGGGTTTTTAGAGTACCTCTTATGAACATATTGTTCTAAACACCTACAGGTTGTGAGAATCCTAGTGTTCCATTGGACTATCTAGAATAACATGTGGTTGTCATCTGTACTATGCTAGATGACTGGGCCATCGCTTGGGTCATCGCTTCTCATCATCTTTCACCTCTCATCATCTATACCATCTGTCATCTCTCATCATCCATCTCATCTCATCTTTCATCTACCCATCTTTACCCATCATAATTATAGGTATAAAATATGTATACGGTTTAAATCGAATAAAACATGTATATTTTGTTCATCTAATATATATATATATATATATATATATATATATATATATATATATATATCAAGAACATAGATAATAAGCACACATAGCACGTAATTTATACTAAATACATAATATCTATGTGTAAGATGAAAGTAACTATGCACTCACTTGTTAAAGTGATGACTCGAAACTCGGACAATTCTTCACTGCTAACAATCGTCTTTTCCTTCCACGAAACCTAGTATCATTATTACCATATCTTATTCTAATATTTACAGAGACTATGTACGAGCGATATTATTTTATAAGTGTTAAGCAATACGTTTCGACCACTATGTACAAACAGGGGCTAGACATTAAACACCGGTGGCAAGACCATTTTGGTATTACAACACTTCTGAAATCCAACAATCCTATACGGCCCTTCAAACCAGATAACCCTATATCGCAAGTAGTTAAAAGATATTATAATAACACTTTATATATTATATTTTATAATATATATCATTTATAAGTTCATAATAATGATATTGAACTTAAACATAAGCTATACTTAAAGTAGGGTAATCATAACTTACATACCGAGAGGTTTGGCTATGAACCACGCTTTGTTGGGGAGGAACTTCCGAGCCAAAAGCTCTTCTTCTCGTAGCCTTCTGGAACTCCAGGACTCGCCTCTTAGTACTTGGGAAGTACTAAGGCTTGTGAGGGGTTTAAAGAAATGTTTGAGAGAGAAAGAACGGGCGAGGTGTGAAGGAAATGGAAGATTTTCGTCTCCATTTATAGGCTGGGAAATGGCCCAACTCAGCGAATTCTGAGTCTCCAATCATCATGTTGAGTGCCAAGTGTTACCATCTGGTGGCAAGGCCTGCAGTGGAAGAAATGGTCAGGATTGCGCCATGTGTCACTCGCAGATTGTGCCATGTGTCACTCACAGATTACTCCAATCATTGACGTTCTTTATATCCACGCGTAGGCAACGATGTACTCTACAATTTTTGTTTAGACTCTAGCGGCTAATATTGAATTTATTTTTAAAGTTTTATTTTAACAGGTCTGGATAGGTAAAGTCCGCTAAACTTCATAACTTTCTCATTTGGCATCCGTTTTTTACTGTCTTTATATAGTTTAGCTCCTATTAATGAGATATTCCATTCTCATTTAGATTGTGTCGGCTAAAAATCTATCAGTCTAAAATTCGATTTCCGGGTTGTGTATTGCTATGCTAAATCTTAGAAAAATCATAACATCCTCAAACGAAGTCAGATTTGCACATTCTTTTTTTTATGCTCTCGGTTTAACATATACTATGACTTTTGTATAGATCTGGAAGACTAAAAAGTAATTTATCACAATTCACTTTTTACGTTATGAAGTGTCGTGTCGGTTTAGCCGTGAAACTTCGACGGGTCATAACTTCTTCGTTATGACTTGGATTTCAACAATATTTATATGTACGGAACCCTTGTGACATATACTACAACTTAGATAAGATTATTTATTCTAAATCATATTCTATCAAAAAGTCATTTCTAACGTTTATTGTCTCTAAATTGACTAGCCGGAATGTACGTGCATTACAGCGTATTCCAAGACTAGAGAGTCGCATTAGACGCAATATGCCACACATGACCTGGAGTTGAGAGTAGTGGTGTTTTCACTCAAGATTTGGAGACATTATCTATATGGGGTCTATTGTACAGTCTACACGGATCACAAGCGTCTGAGAAATCTTATGTATCTACCGAACCTAGATATTAGGCGGCGCAGATGGATGGAAGTGGTCAAGGATTATTACTGCAAGATCCTTTACCATCTGGGTTAAAAGAATGTTGTAGCAGAAGCTTTGATACGCAAGTTATTTGCATCTTTGTTGGGGAGGTGTATTTGAGGATATCCGTTGATTCTTCGTTTTGGGATTGATCACAGATGCTCACGAAGAGGGAGTTTGGAAAAAGAACTGAAAATAGGAAAGGATCAGGGGTGAGATCCATAGGTTTATCATGGATACTAATGGGTTGTTGACCCGGTGTGGCTGGTTTTGGGTTCCAGTTTTTGGTAAGATCGGACAGACACTGTTAGAGGAGGCTTATAGGTCTTGCTTGTCTATACACCTAGGAGCCACCAAGATGTATCGGGATTTGAGATTGAGTTATTGGTGGCCATGTATGAAGAAGGAGATATCATGGTATCACGAGAGGTGCTTGACCTACAAGATGGTCAAGGCCGAGCATCAGAGGCCACATGGAAAGCTGCAGTCTCTGGAGGTTCCCATGTGGTAGTGGGAACAAATCACCATGGACTTTATCACCAAGTTGCCGAAGACGGAAAAGGGTTCCAACGCTATATGGCTCATCATGGATTGATTGACCAAGAGTTCCCAATATTTGGCCATTCGGTAGAGCTCTTCAGCCGAAAACGTTGGCCGATGTGTATGTACGGGAGATTTTTGCTCGTCGTGGGGTTTTGGTCTCTATTGTTTCCGAACGAGACGTTCAGTTTCACTTCTCGTGTCTAGCAGAAGTTCCACGAGGAACTGGGTACGAGGTTACCTTTTAGCACTACATATCATACGTAGACCGACGACCAGAGTTAGCGAACTATTTAGAACCTTGACGATATGTTGCGGGCTTGTGTTATAGATTTTGGTGGGAGTTGGGAATCCTACCTACCTTTTGCAGAATTCACCTATAAATATCACTTTAACATTGGTGCTCTGCTATTTAAGCTTTTATATAGTCAGGGATGTCATACCCTGTATTGTTGGGGAGAGGTTGGTCATAGGTTCATAGGAAGGACCGAAGTAGTCCTTCAGACCATGGAGCATATCTAGATCAAGGAGAGATTGTAGACCGCTCAGAGTCGGTAGAAAAGCTATGCCAACAGGCGCTGATTAGAGTTGGAATTTTAGGTTGACGATATGGTGCTCCTGAAGGTCTCACCCAAGAAAAGTGTGATACTCTTAAGGAAGCGAGTTAAATTAGGTCCCCCATTTACTGGATCTTTTCGGGTGATTTCCAGGGTTGGCGATGTGGCTTATAGGTTGGATTTGTTGAGTGAACTCAGTTAGATCCACAACACCTTCTATTTCTTTAGAGATGCAGAAGTGAGTGTTGTACAACGAGGTAGTGGTTCCATTGGATGATATTTGGGTTGATGAGCACCTGAACTATGTAGAGAGGCCAATATGTATTATGGGAAGGAAGATGAAGGTCATGCGCAACAATGAGATATCTTTGGTAATTGTATAGTGGCAGCATCGGATAGGCTCCGAGTTGACTTATGAGCCAATGACTGAGATGCGGGAGCATTATCCCGAGTTATTCGACGCAACCAATTTGAGGACAAAGTCTAGTTCAAGTGGAGGAGAATCGTAACATCCCGATGATGAGGTACTTCTAAATTTGGTCATATAATTGAATTATATTGCATTTTCGTCCCTGAGTGTTAGAATGTGTGAAAAGGGGACCCATAGTGGCAATTTGGTAAAAAATGGGAATTAATGAGTGTGTCGTGCGTATGTGGGTGTACGTTGGGTGTACATTCATATGTAGGGTGTACATAGCTTTCATGTAAACCCTAATTTTTGGGTTTGGCTCCTATTTAAGCCACATTATGGACTCTTATCCTTTTCTTACCTAGCCTCCTTCTTTGATTTTGACCTTCAAGCAACCCTAGACTAAGAGAGAACAAACTTTAAGCTTTAAAGTGAGTTTTAGAGAGGTTTTGGAGAAATAAGAAGGTGTTGAGAAGATCTTGGAGTTGAGTGAACATTGGGTTTGGGATTTCTTCTTGGTTTTCAACATCTTGAAGGTATAAAGCTTGCATCTTTCTCACTCTATCTTGTAGATCTAAGTTTTTGCTATTTAGTTCACCTTTTTGGTCCGAAAATGATGATTCATGAAGAGAGTATGTTTTTGATCCATTAACATCCTTTCAAACTCTTGGAAGGTTTTTGAGTCATAAAAATGGTTTCAACTGGTTGTTTTTGCTCCATGTATCATTTATAAGGTCTTAATGGATTAAGAAGTTGAGTTAAGCTCTTAATGGACAAGCAAAGTCATAAAGTTGGAAACTTTATAAATCTTGAGGGTATTTTAGCTATGGATATGAAAAATGGATGTGAGTGCTTAAGCCATTAAGGACTTAATGAGTTTTAGGACTTATGGGAGTACGCCCCGCGTACTTGGAGTATGCCCAACATACGACGTTAATCACCTCGATGGTGGTCAACATGCGAGTACACCCCACATACTCACTCTAAGTTGACATAGCTGAGCTGACTTGGTTGTGTTGACTCGGATGCATTGACTTAGTTGTTTTAAGCAGTTTGACTTTGATGTTCACCAAGTTTGACAAAATTTGACCTTAAGGGTATTTTGGGATTTTGATGGAGATTGGTCTTTTGGTTGGAATAGGTGTCGATTAAAGCTAAGATTCAGAGTTGAGACCTCATCAGCTTTTGTCTAGTTTGTGAGGTGAGTTTCCCTCACTGTACTTATTGGTCGAAGGCACTAAGGCCAACCCTTTATATTTGATATTGTATTATGTGATAGTATGTTACCGTGTTGTACTGATATATTAGATTGGTATCCTGTTGTATAGGATGATACTATGCTTAATGATCTCTAGAACTGCCTGACTATCTGTAGGTTGTTTATATGTTTATCTATTATATGTGCACATATATTTGGTTGGTGGTTGAGGCTTTACTACTTTGTGCGTGAGCCAACAGGCCGAGGGCATTCCAACCGATTGTTAATTGGGATTGAGGGTATTCCATCCCGAGGATGATAGGACCCGTTGTATATTGACATTCCAACCTGATGATTGATTGAGCCTGGGGTATTCCAACCTAATGGTTGATTGTACCCATAGTATATTGACATTCCTACCCGATGACTGATTGAGCCCGGGGTAATCCAACCCGATGGTTGATTGGACCCAACATGCTGTTATTGTATATGTTATATATTTATGTGTTGGTACTTTGGGGGAACTTACTAAGTGTTGGCTTACAGTTTTGGGTTACGTTTCAGGTACTTCGGATAACCGTATGAAGGCGAAGGCGTGACCGTACACATCCTATTTTTTATGATTTATTATTTTGGGAGACTCTGATGTTTGAAAATGTTTTGAAAACTATGATTGTAAACAATTTATGAATTTGGGTTCGTTTTAAAAGTTTAATATTTCTTGTGATTTTTATGGGTGTTACATTTATTTAATATCTAAAAGAATTATACAATAATTAAGAGCAAACAATTCAATTAAATGGATTTGTGGGAAAAATAATATATGTGAAGGTAAAAGATAATTCAAATAAAAGAGGAAGGGTGGATTATAAAAAAAAAATAATGATGATGAAGGGTAAATGTTGTAAGTTGCCTTTATATTGCATTACGGTATCGTATTGATTTTTACCAACAAAGCCTTTTTGAAAGTAGGGAAATTGAGAAGGTACATTATGTACAAAAGAGGAAATTCTAAGTGCTAATTACGTAACTTGGGAATTAAATCAACATTAATCGGGCCTTATGAAATGTAGCTTTAAACTCTTCACATTATACCAAGTAAATGCCTCGTCTATTTCTTTTTCACATTAGCCTACTACGTACGCATCTTGAAGACCTCTCCAACATGTTCTTGGGCTGCTGGAGCATTGCAAAAGAAGAAGAAGAAGAAGAAGAAAGGAACGATCGAGCGATAATGAGAGGGAAAGGTAGAGAAGGAAAGGAAGTAGTGACTAGGGAGAACAATGGGGTTAAATCGAGATTATTGCCTATCCTTCCATCTATTTCCTATTCATTTCCTATTCTCGAGTTAGCGATAAACAATGACCATAGCCATCGTAGGCAGCTTCTATACTGTCGAGAAGGCACCACAATGCCGCCTTGGATTGATGGCTATGATGTAAACGAATTTCAGCTCTAGCAGTGCATTTTTATGGATAATTTCTTCGTTATTAATGAATTTACATAAGACCTATGCATGTTAGGTTAATGAGCAGTGAATTTGTTGGTAATGAGCCATCTTTTATCCCACCTGCAAATGACCCTAGAACATACACCCTCATAACAACTCTCATGTATTGCTTACGGTTTTTGGGTTTTCTTACTTCTATATTACTTTCAAAAAAGAGAAACTGATTACACTATAAAACAAATGACAACCTAATCTATTTATAAACTATTGTACCTATAAAATAGGAACACATGCTACCAGAAACGTGGGTATACAAGTGTCTGAAGTTATGACCCATTCTTTTTTATTCAACTCAATCTTCCAGCATCAAGATTATACCCAATAATCACCCCCCTAATATTGATGCTCTTGACCTTGCTTCTCTTGCTATAATCTTACTCAAACTTCTTGACTGCTACTTGCTACTACTTGCTACATAGTTCTGGTTTGCTACTTGCTACAAACCTCTTGCTTGCTATCTTGATTTTCTTGCTTGCAACCGGCCATCTCCTACTTGTTACTCACTTGCTACTTGCTTCTTCTTTCTTACCTGCTAACAAACATCAATATTTTGTTGCTTCATCTTTCTTCTGATTAACAAACATGATTAGACTTGTTGCTTGCTTTCATTCTTTCTTCTTTCTTATATCCTTCTTCTTTTCTTTCTTTCTTTCATTCGTTCTTTCTTTCTTTCTTAAATCTTTCTTCTTCTTTCTTTCTTCCGCTTTCTTCTTTCTTCTTTTTACTTTTCTGTCTGTCTTCTTTTTTCTTTCTTCATTCTTCTTTCTTCTTTCTAATTTGTTGTTGTACAGTGGTATTTCTTTTTGCTTACTGCTTACTTTCTTTCTACAGATCAATTGATCCTCATATCAGCAAACTTGTTGCTTTCATTCTCCTCTTTTGCTGAGAACCAGGTGTGAACCTAGGTGCTTTGATACCAATTGTTGGTAATCAACCTTCTTTTATCCCACCTACAAACGACCATAGAAAATACACCCTGATAACGACTCTCATGTATTGCTCAAGGTTTTTGGGGTTTCTTACTGCTATATTACTTTCAAAAAATAGAAATTGATTACACTATAAAACAAATGACAACCTAATCTATTTATAAACTATTGTACCTATAAAATAGACACACATCCTACTAGAAACGTGGGTATACAAATGACTTAACAATCTCCATAATACCCGATCCATTCCCATGCATATCAGTCAAAGTTATGATCCATTCTTTTTTATTCAACTCAATCTTCCAGCATCAAGATTATACCCAACAGAATTAAGATCATATTCATGTCTCAATTTTTGCTATGAAACTCATTATTCATGAACTTGACTATAACATCATTTTTCTTCACATTGTATCTACAAATGAGACTTTCATAAACCTAAAAAAATATGAGAAATTTTCTAATGAACGGTGTTGGGGGGGGAGTGGGTGATGGCCTAACAATGGAGTAAATCAAACCTAAATTGTGTTTCCTATTTTAACAATGAACTCTGTTTTTCTCATAAAACAATGTGCTTTGAATCATGATTTGGGGTTAAAAGTGTTATTTTAACTTCATGATATTTTTCTACTGTTAAGAACTCAATTTCCATCTTTATAGTTGATTTTGGTTATGGCTTAATGGGTTAAGTTGTCAATTAACCCTTAAAATGTAATGTTGGGAAATTCTTAAAAATTATCAATCTTACCCTAGTTTGAAAAAAATCTTGAAAAATCATCAGGAGGCGTATTGGGGATCCGTAAACTGTCAAAGTTTTTGTTTTGAGTCTAGTTTGTCCATAATTTTTATCAAGACCTAATATTGTCCCTAACCAAGGTGAAAATTGTCTTTTTCACTGACTGGTTGGAAATTAGCTGGACGGATATGTTGTCTTCTAAATTTCATTGAAAAATCATATGCACTTGTGCAAGTACTTTGTGAAAATCTAGAAGTCTAATATAATAGAATATGAAAAAATATCACAACTTATTCAGGTCTAAGTGGGGATAAACTAATCTTGAGCAGGCTGCTATTTTAGGTCAAAACATGAGAATTTAACCTAATAACCAATTTGCATGTTTGCATAGTAAATTGCCATAATTTGGTTTTGTAACCTTCTAGTGATCCATATATTTGTGTTTAACTAGTGGAAGTTTTTATACGCCGGGTTCCATAAGATTTCAAGTGTGGAAATGGTGCTTGTTTCACAAAGGTGAGTCAATCTTTATGGTTGCTTAAAGTACTTGTTACTTGTTACGGATTCCAGGGACTGGAATAAACCTAGGTTGTTTAGGTTGCATGTACCCCAATTGTGAATAATATTTTAAATAGAATGATGTTGCCTTCATGTTATAATTTTTGGTTGATATTTGGATGTGAGGGTGTGATAGGTCCATTATAGAAGGATAGATTTGTATTGATTGTGTATGAATATATGCATGCAATAGTTTAATGGAAATATTTGTCTATTTTGCTTAGGACAATGCATGCAAGCGGTATAGTATGCCTTAATGATGAAGTGATGATATGAACATTATTATATAAAAGATGTAAAATACCTTAACTTGTAATACCTTGTTGCATGTTTACATAATGTGAAGTATGGAAGTAATACGCCATCTAATGTTATTAATTGAAATTGAGCATGATTACTTAAGGAGGTTTGAAGTGTAATCTTTATGTGATGAATGAATAATTTATTAACTAAAAATGGGAATACACTTAGTAGGGTGTAAAGGGTAGCAACCTAGACTTAGGTGTATGTACCCTATCCAGATACTTGTGAGGGCCTTATAGGTTGGAAGATACCTAGAGGAAAAGAGCTTAAGCCAAATGGAGATGCTGAGTGGTTTTCTAGACCACCACCTGGGAGATAGTTCATGGACACTAAAGTGTTCGAGGACTGGAGTGATATTGGTGTAGTGATGATGCTCGATCAAATATCACGTTTGGCTTATAAGTTTCTAGTGATGGGAAAAATGAGAAGTTTGAAGTTTCTTGTGATGGGAACAAATAACAAGTACCACTCTCGAATGACAACACACATACTTATATGTGCAATGTTGGAGTAGCGAACGCAACTAACCGGGAGAAATGTAATGAGTGACAGTCACGCCTCACTTAGTGCATTGGGTCGAGCCTATCACGTTAGTAGTGAATGTGGTTTTCACCTCTCGGGTTAGTGATAGACCCAGAGTTAGTGATGGACATAATAGGGTAGAGTTGGGCTGATCACTTAGTAATGAACGACTTTTGCCTTTAAGTAAGTGATGGACTTGCATATGGGGTGTCGACGTTACGAGTCAGTGATGGACTCATGTATAGGGTTTCTACCTTATGAATCAGTGATGGAATCATGTATTTAGTGTCTACCTTACAGGTTAGTGATGTGCCTAGGGTTAGGATGGGTATAATTAATAATTATCTAAAATTAAAAGATAAATATTAGTGGTAGACCCTAATGATACTCTAATGATGAACATGAGATGTATGTGATGTATATGATGAATACGATGTATGTGCTGATATGTTATGTGTGTTTTCCCAACATTGTACTTATAGTTGAGTTACATAGCATTTGCTGACACTTGTTTATTTCCTTGTTGTTTCCTTGCATTGGTATAGGTAGCATAGTTTGTTAGCTTAGTGAGGATGGAGATTTTGGGTAGTTATATTCCTAGTGTATGTCTTAGTATTCATACAATTTAGACATGTCGTTGAGTTTTCATGATGCTTGTTTTTTATAACTTGTTTTGGATTGGTTTATGAATTATAACTTTGATAAACATTGTTTTTGGTAGTAAAAGTAACATTGGTGATGTTTTCGATTAATTCAAAATAAGACTTCCGCTAACGTATTATGTTAAATATATGTTTTAAAAAAATAAAAATATTTTGGGCTAAAAATCACTATGATACAACATCAGTAGGGTCTTTCAGCAGCTGATGGCAGGGTGAGGTGGGATCCTAGGAGAGTCGTGTTTTGGTGGGTTTATTGCGTTGTATAGCAAGTACTTAGAGTATCAATATGAGAAGGTGACTTAGAGGATTCAATATTATTCTGGATGAAAGTATGTATATGTATGGAAGGTATTATTGGGCCCGTACTATTGAAAGCACATGATCTGTACTTGAATCAAGTAAAGTCACGAGGATTCTAAGAAGCATGTAGAATGAGGAGTTTTCGGGTATTTTCTAATCAGTTTTATGGTTTATTTTCAGTATGGTGATGAGCACTCATCGAGAAGGATCTGGGTCTAGTTCAAGTTCAATTTCAGGCTCTGGTGTTGATCCGATTGATGAGAGGATTCTCGAATTCCTTTCGTCTGTGATCACTCGTGGTATTTTTGAAACATCCGGATTCCCAGGTATATTATTTTATTCATTTTTTTTGGAGTTTGTAGAGCGACTCGGCGAGTTGGTGCTTAGACTCGCCGAGTAGGGTCGCAGATTCTCATCCGGGTTCATGACCGGACTCGGTGAGTCCACGCTGTTTAATGAAACCCTAATTTCCCAGGTTTGGGACCTATTTAAAGGCCCTTTGGGCCGTCATTTGCAGCTACCAAACTGTGACATCCCCAAAATGACGGCCAGAAAGACCGGTTTTGTTTATACTTTATTTCAAAATTCAGAGTAATCTTTTTAATAAAAGAGTTGCGGAATTTGTCCCAAAACAATATTAGGATAAAAATTTATCAAAAGCATTTCCTTAGAAATGTATTTCATTAAAAAGACTCGGGATGTCATGTTCGATACAGTACATAAGTATAAACAATACAACATAGGCCTTACTACATTATTTCATATCTACAGGCCTATATCCGTAATCCCTCGTCATAAACATCACATCTATGCTCATGCGCCACTACCTGTAATACAAGAAACTGAGTGGGTCAGGCTTGGGAGCCTGGTGAGCACATAGTGTTTTTAACCCACAATAAATAAGTTTATTAACTTTATCAAACCAAACAAACCCGATTACCGTTCCCGTTGTCCTCACTTTACGTCCCTAAAACATCAAAATCAAGGGACCTAGTCTAAGGACTATCATCGGGATGGATACTACTGCTAAGGGGATTCCTCAGCAATAAATGTCCTTAAGGAAACCATGTGTGGGATGGAGTACATCTTGTGAGCACACAGTTCAAATAAACACATAGTTCAAATAAACACCTACAAGTTGCGAGCCTGCTAGTGTTCCACTGGAATGTGTAGGATAGTCTGTGGTCGTCATCTATACTCCGCTAGATGACTGGATCATCAATAACATCTATAACGAGGCCTCTCATTATTTTATTTTGTTACACAACAACTATTACATCTACCCATGTTTTACCCAACACATTTTGTAGATATAAAATACATATACAATTTAAATCATTGAAAACATGTATAAAACGTTCATCAAGCATAGATAGCAAGTATTCAGATAATATGCACACATAACACGTAATTTATATAAAATACTTCATATCTATGTGTAAGCTGAAAGTAACTATGCACTCACTTGATTAGGTGGTGATTCGGTACTTGAACAACACTTCGTTATCTCAAAACAATTTTTTTCCTTGACCAAAACCTAGTATTAATACCACTAGAGTTTAGTTTTAACATTAATCATGACTAATTAATAGTCTAGCTATTATTACTATTATATAAGCGTTAAATAACACTCAATATAACTCATAATAATAGCCCAAATAATTATTTTAAGGTCATAATAATGTTACTACAATTAAATAAAAGCTATATTTAATATAGTATAGGCGTAACTCACTTACAACGGGTTTTTATTAAAAACCGGGCTTCGCTGGTGCAGTGTTTCCGAGCTGAAAGCTTTTCTTCTCGGAGCCGTCGGCGCTCCGGGGCTTTCTTCTCATGATAGGGAGGTTCCCTAGACTTGGGAGGGGTTTAGGGAGGTTAGAGAGAAGTTAGAGAGAGAAAGAAAGGTTTGAAGGTGTGAGGAAACTATGAAGAGTTCATCTCTTATTTATAGGAATTGTATTGTAATGTAGTCTCCAAGATTTGTCCGTAACTTTTGCATACGAGCTCTGATTTTGTCTTTCTTTTTACCGTTGAGTTCCTATTAATAAGATCTTCAACTTTCATTTAGACCTCATTGGCTGATTCTCATTCTATCTCGGATTTACAAAACTGTATCGAATTCGCCGCGCTCGAAAAGTAGAGACTAAGCTTCGCCCATAACTTTCGCATACGAGCTCTATTATCAACGTTATTTATATCCACGCGTTGGTATTTACGAGTACTAAATATTTCATTTAGATCCCGTTGGATAATTCTCACTCTATCTCATATTTACAAAATTCTATCGAATTCGCAATGCTCGAAGAGTATGGACTAAGCTTCGTCCATATCTTTCGCATACGAGCTCCGTTTTCGACTGTCTTTTTATCGTTTAACTCCTATTAAGGATATCTTCACTTATCGTTTAGATTATTTTGGCTAAAAATTGACCGATCTAAAATTCAGATTTCGGCTTGTGCACTTGTATGCTAAATATTAGAAAAATCATAACTTCCTCATACGAAATCAGATTTGGATGTTCTTTTTATGAACACTATCAGTTTAACATATACTATGACTTTAGTTTAGATCGCTAAGTCAAAATCTTGCTTTATCGTAAATTCACTATTTACGCCTCCCGGTATTGTGTCGGTTTTGTCACGAAACTTCGACGGGTCATAACTTCTTCGTTATAACTCGGATTTCGACGCTCTTTATATGTACGGAAACCTTGTAACATATACTAAAACTTGTTTGAGATTATTTATTCTTTATAATATTTTGTTGAAAAGTCGTTTTCGACCCCTATTGCCTCAAAATTGACTAGCCTGAATCTACGGGAATTACACAAACCCCAGAGAGAAATCCTAAGAGATCTAGAGCGATTGTGATGATGGAGAGGCCACTTTTGATCATTTTGTTGGTGTGATTGCAAAAAGGAGATGACCAGGGCAAGAGGAGGCTGAACGAGGAGCGATTCTGGTGATTTCAGAGTTCAAAGACTTCATCTTGAGGTATTTATTCGGACCTTCTTCAGTTTTGGTGTTGATTCTTAGAGTTAGGGTTTTCTAACCCCTTTTAGAGAATGGATATGTGGAGCAATTGGTCCCTTCTCGAGTTTATGCTTTGGATCTGGACTCAAAGAGGTCCAGAGACTTTAACCCTTGGACCTTTATGGGTTATTTTGGGAGCCATGAATTTAGGAGGTTATTTTTGGGGCTAAATCACCAAGTAGGACCATCTAGATGTTATATGAGTGTCAAGGTCTGAACTTTACATGATTATCATGCTTGGGAAGGTCATATATATGGATTTAAGGAACAGATCTGACCTCAGGAGGTCAATGGAGTTTTTGCATGGCATAAACTCGCCGAGTCCAAAGAGTAGACTCGACGAGTAGGGTTAGGGTTTCCCGTAAATGACTCAGTGAGTAGACCCATCGAGTTGGGGAAGAACTCAGTGAGTCAGAGAGGGATTAAAGGACTGGAGTTCAAGATGGAACTCATCGAGTTGATCTTGAGACTCCGTGAGTTAAGTCGGGGTAGCCCCGCGATTCATGCCAGGTGTGACTCATCGAGAAAGGGGAGGGACTCGACATGTCAAGCGAGACTAGGGAGTTAGTGGACACGTGTAGACTCGCCGAGTTGCCCAAGTGCACTCGACAAGTCGGGTCAAAATTTGACTGTTGACTTTGGTTGACTTTTAGGGTTTGGTGAAGAATGAGGGCCTTTGAGCCAAAGGAGGGGTAAAATGGTCTTTTACCCTTCTGAGGGTGCTAAGAGAGGGTTGAGTCTAGTCTTGAGAGTTATATTTATGAGAGTATTACTTTATGTGAGTAGTTGGAGGCTAGATCGTATTTCTACCTAGTTAGAGATTTTCCGAGACATCTAAGGTGAGTCTTCTCACTATACTTTACCTTGAGTGGTAATTAGAGTCATGTGACAGAGTTATTGTATGCTATTTATGTGATGTGTTGCACTGCATTATTTCTACGTGATTTATTCCATGTGTATATCAGAGTATATTAGAGTTAGAACCAGAAGGTTCACAGAGTTAGGACCAGAGGGTCCATAGAGTTATGGCCCAAGGGCCCACATAGTTATAGCCTTGAGTGGCTAGTATGTGTTATGTATGGTATTTTGGGGAACTAACTACGCTTTATGCTTATAGTGTTACGTGTTATGTGTTCAGGTACCAGTGATGACCGCGGGAATGCGCCGGCATGATTCGTACACACGCATGGGATTTGTGTATTTTGATCTTGGGAAATATTTTGTGAAACAAAGTTATGATACTATGGGATTTTGTTAATAAATGTGTTTTGGAAAATGTGTTTTAAAATGAAATTTGTTTTAAATTTTACGGTGTTACAATTTGGTATCAGAGCCATGGTTCGAGGGATTCGGATGCATCTTCGGGCGTATCTGAACTCAAACTGAGGATTTGAGGAAAATTTCGATAATAAAGTAAATTTTTTAAAGAGTAAAAAGAGTTTTAAGACAAACAAACCAGAGCCGTGTGTACGATCAGCCAGCGCCCAAACGTTGATTTCCTAAAATACCCTTACAATAAGTGTTAAAAGATACGTTATGTTATGCTATATGATGAATTATATTATGCATGCTAGAGTAAGACTAGGTATTCTTATTAGGACAAGAGTGGCCTGATATATGATGCCTTAGTCTAGGGGTTTTGCTACTAGAGATGCTTGAGAGTGTTTAGATAGCAACAAGCAGCTTATGAGAGATCTACTAGTGAGTAGCACATGATTAGAGAGAATAGCGTACTTGGGATTTGGGACTATGGGAGGAGGACTTGGAGTGAATGCTGAGTCTGTGTGGTCGGTAGTATTGGGCCCGTACTACCGAAGGCACTAGGTCAGTGCACAACCCAAGTAAGAATCCTTAGGGTACCAGAGATCAAGTAGTGTTGGGATATCGGGTGTGTGTATATCCGAGCAAATTACTGATATCTTATGTTGTATTTCAAAGGGGCATCATGGTAGGGACACGCCATAGACCAGGGACCAGTGGAGGGGGTGTGAGCGACGAGGAGCTCCGCCAGATGATTCATGATGAGGTGGCTGCTGCGATCCGCGATGAGATTCCAGAGATGATCGGGTCTATCAAGACCACCCTGATAGAGACATTCGACGAGAGATACACTTCTCTTTCTGATGTTGTTATTGCTGCAGCCACTATAGATGTAGTTGCGGCTAGACCGCAAGGTGGTGATGCGTTGCTATTCCGGGAGTTCAGCAACACAAAACCACTGGAGTTTGATGGGACCCAGGACCGATTGCAGCAATGAGGTGGATATCATACATAGATGGATGTTTCTTTACTTGCTCATCTCCTGAGCATTTGAGAGTTCGGTTCGTGCTAAACCAGCTTCGCTTGGGAGCGAAGGATTGGTGGAAGTTTGTGACGGTGCATTATTCACCTGTTGAGCTTGCTGCAGTGACTTGGGAGAGGTTCACTGCTATGTTCCGAGATGAGTACGTTCCCCAGGTGGATAGGGAGCGTATGGCACATGAGTTTCTGACCCTCAAGCAGGGTACTGATTCTATCACAGTGATTATGAGAAAGATCCATGAGCGGGCGATGTTTTGCCCAGAGCACGTGTCCTCCGAGCAGGCATGTATGAGCTGCTATCTGAGTATTTTGAGGAGGGATACACGTACCAGACATTTGTTGAGCTTCAGGCAAATGCCCTGAAGAGAGAGAGATAGAGCTGGAGACCCAGGCTAGGGAGGAGATTGAGTCTCGGGGGAGGTATCGGCGACCAACACAGTCTTAGCCGATAGCCAAGCGGGCTAAGCCCACTGATTCGAGATCTGGGAGTCAGAAGGGTTGCACTTGTGGCAATTGCGGCAAGAGCCACAATGGGGAGTGCGGAGCGGGGTCTTGCTACAAATATGGCAAGGAGGGGCATATGGCCAAGGATTGCCCGAAGGGGTTTGTAGTATGCTTTCACTGCAACCAGACCGGACATCGCAAGGCTACAGCCAGTAAAGGCCGACGTACTGAAGGCACGAGGGAGAGCTTTCCAGTTGACTGCGGAGGAGGTCCGCGCAACGCCCGATGTCGTGGCTGGTGAGTATTCTTTCATATATTTACTTTTATGTTGAGATATTGTTCTTATATTATGATATGCGTAAGGACTTTTCTTGTGAATTATGTACCTGCCTTGGTGTTATTTGACTCGGGTTCGAGTCGGTCTTCTGTATCTTTGGCTTTTAGTCAGCACATCAGTATTAGTCGAGAGGCATTGAGTCGACCTCTGAGATTTTCCATAGCTGACGAGAGAGCGGTGTATGCCACCGAGGTGATCCGAGGGTGTGTACTCGAGATTTTTGGCGTTGAGTTTCCGATTGATCCAGTTCCTATTGAGATGGGAGATGTCTGTGTCATC
This sequence comes from Lactuca saligna, assembly GCF_052625555.1. Classification (NCBI taxonomy): domain Eukaryota; kingdom Viridiplantae; phylum Streptophyta; class Magnoliopsida; order Asterales; family Asteraceae; genus Lactuca; species Lactuca saligna. Next base: position 179,028,525 of record NC_136421.1, on the reverse strand, counting down.
GTGGGTATGGATTGGTTGGGAAAATTTGGAACGGTTATCGACTGCGAGAAACAACTAGTGACCATACGAGACCCTAGTGGAGGAGTTCTTACAGTGTACGGTGAGGTTACGCGTTCTAGGTCGACATTTTGTTCAGCCGCTAGAGCGAGGCAGGGTCTACAACAGGGTTGTCAGGGATTTGTAACGTATGTCATGGATACGAGGATTGATTTAAAGAGACCAAGGTCAGTAGATGAGGTTCTGATAGTGCGTGAGTTCCCGGATGTATTTCTGGAAGAGTTACTGAGTGTGCCTCCAGAGAGGCAGGTTGAGTTCAATATCGATTTGGTTCTGGGGGATGCGCCTATCGCCAAGGCGCCTTATCGCCTTGCGCCTCCGGAGATGCATAAGTTATCCTCGTAGCTTCAGGAGCTTCTGGGGAAGGGGTTTATTCGACCAAGCAGTTTGCCATGGGGAGCGCCTATCCTTTTTGTTAAGAAAAAGGATGGCTCACACCGGATGTGCATTGATTATATGGAATTGAACAACCTGACGGTCAAGAACCGTTACCCATTGTCGAGGATCGATGATTTGTTCGATCAGTTACAGGGAGCATCTTGGTTCTCCAAGATTGATTTGAGGTCGGGATATCATCAGGTGAGGCTGTGAGATGAGGACATCCAGAAGACAACGTTTAGGACTCGTTACAGGCATTACGAGTTCGTGGTGATGCCTTTCGGGCTCAGCAATGCACCGGCGGTGTTCATGGATATCATGAACAAAGTGTGTAGGCTGATGTTAGATCGCTCGGTGATCGTGTTCATTGACGACATATTGGTGTATTCGAGATCTACAGAGGAGCATGAGGAACATTTAAGAGAGATCCTCGGAGTTTTGAGATCGGAGAGGCTTTACGCCAAATTCTCCAAGTGTGATTTCTGGTTATGAGAGGTCCAGCTCCTAGGGCATCTCGTTAACCAGAAAGGGATATTGGTCGATCCGGCCAAGATTGAGGCAATGATGAGTTGGGAGGTGCCGAGGTCACCTACAGAGATCAGGAGTTTCCTAGGATTGGCATGCTATTATCGGAGATTTATCAAGGGTTTCTCCAAGATCGCCGTGCCACTCACCAAGTTGACCCGGAAGGGTGTTGCTTTTTCATGGGGCCCAGAGTAGCAGGCCTCCTTCGAGACACTTCGCCAAATGCTATGAGAAGCCCAGGTGTTAGCCCTTCCAGAAGGAATGGAGGACTTCGTGGTATATTGTCACGCATCGATATCAAGGTTGTGAGCGGTGCTTATGCAGAGGGGGCACGTGATAGCATACGAATCGAGGCAGCTGAAGCCTCATGAGATGAGGTCTCCCACCCACGATCTAGATTTGGGAGCAGTAGTGTTTGCCCTCAAGATCTGGCATCACTATTTGTATGGGGTCCGGTGTACCATATACACGGATCACAAGAGCCTGAAGTACTTGATGGATCAGCCCAACCTGAATATGTGACAGAGGAGACTGTTGGACGTGGTAAAGGATTATGATTGCAAGATCCTGTACCACCCGGGTAAGGCTAACGTGGTAGCCGATGCCTTGAGCCGTAGGGCGGAAAGCGTCCCGATGCGGGATGTTTGCATGAGATTGACAATGATGACTTTGGTGTTGGACACCATTCGAGGGGCCCAGGCTGAGGATGTGAGCCCAGAAAACCAAAAGAGGGAGCGAGTTATCGGGTAGGTACCGGAGTTCATTACCGATAGTCGGGGGCTTATGACATTTCAGGGTCGGATTTGGGTATCGTTTGTGGGAGGGACGTGTACCATTTTGATGGAAGAGGCACATCGATCGAAGTTCTCGATCCATCCCGGGGCCACTAAGATGTATTTGGATCTGAAGAAGGAGTATTGGTGGCCCTGTATGAAGAGGGACGTCGTATGGTTCGTTGAGAGGTGCCTAACATGTCGTAGGGTTAAGGCCGAGCACCAGAGACCGCATGGTAATTTGCAGCCGTTAGAGGTTCCCGAGTGGAAGTGGGAACATATTACCATGGATTTTATCACCAAATTGCCGAGGATTGCGATGGGCGTCGATGCAATTTGGGTGATTGTAGATAGGTTGATGAAGAGTGCTCATTTCCTTGCTATCAGTGAGATCACTTCTGCAGAAAGATTGGTCGAGATGTACGTGAGGGAGGTAGTATCGCGGTATGGAGTACCGATCTCGATTGTCTCAAATCGAGATGTGCGTTTCACTTCTAGATTCTGGAAGAAATTTCATGAGGAATTGGGTACGAGGCTGCATTTTAGTACCGCATATCACCCACAGACTTACGGTCAGAGTAAGGGGATGATTCAGATGCTCGAGGACATGCTTCGACCATGTGTGTTGGATTTTGGTGGGATTTGGGACACGTATTTTCCCTTGGCAGAGTTTTCCTATAACAACAGCCATCATTCAAGCATTGGTATGCCACCCTTTGAGTTGTTGTATGGGAGGAGGTGTCGGACCCCCATTTATTGGGGAGAGGTAGGGCAACGTGTGATGGGTAGTACAGAGATCGTGCTTCAGACGACTGAGTAGATACAATAGGTCTGACAGAGGTTGTTGACCGCTCAGAGTCGTCAGAAGAGTTATGCGGATAGGCACCGATCCGAGCTCGAGTTTCAGGTCGGTGACTTCCTGCTCCTGAAGATCTCTCCTTGGAAAGGAGTGTTCCGATTCAGGAAGAGGGGCAAGTTGGGGTCTCGATATATTGGACCTTTCACGGTGATCGCGAGAGTAGGCAGGGTAGCCTACCGTTTGGAGCTACCCGCGGAGTTGGGTCAGATTCATGATACATTTCACGTGTCGCAGTTGAGAAAGTGTATAGCCGACGAGTCGATAGTGGTACCATTAGAGGATATTCCTGTGGTTGTAAGCCTGAACTATGTTGAGAGACCAATGGTAATTAGAGATCGGAAGATCAAGGTTCTGAGGAACAAGGAAGTGCCTCTGGTGCAGATCCAGTGGGAACATAGGAAAGGGTCAGAGCTGACTTGGGATCCGGAGCACGAGATGCAGAGTGAGACTACGAGGGTGAAGTCTGATTCTAGTGGGGGAGAATTTTAACATCCGGATTCCCAGGTATATTATTTTATTCATTTATTTTGGAGTTTGTAGAGGGACTCGGCGAGTTAGTGCTTAGACTCGCTGAGTAGGGTCACGGATTCTCATCCGGGTTCATGACCGGACTCGGCGAGTCCATGAGTGGACTCAGCGAATCCACGCAGTTTAATGAATCCCTAATTTCCCGTGTTTAGGACCTATTTAAAGGCCCTTAGGGTCGTCATTTGCGGCTACCAAACCCCAGAGAGAAACCCTAAGAGATCTAGAGCGATTGTGAGGAAGGAGAGGACACTATTGATCATTTTGTTGGTGTGATTGCTAAAAGGAGGTGACCAAGGCAAGAGGAGGCTGAAGGAGGAGCGGTTCTGGTGATTTCAGAGTTCAGAGACTTCATCTTAAGGTATTTATTCGAACCTACTTCAGTTTTAGTGTTGATTTTTAGAGTTAGGATTTTCTAACACCCTTTAAAGAATGGATCTGTGGATCAATTGGTCCCTTCTCGAGTTTATGCTTTGGATCTGGACTCAAAGAGGTCCAAAGACCTTAAACCTTGGACCTTTATGGGTTATTTTGGGAGCCATGAACTTAGGAAGTTATTTTTGGGGCTAAATCACCAAGTAGGACCATCTAGATGTTATATGAGAGTCAAGGTCTGAACTTTACGTGATTATCATGCTTGGGAAGGTCAGATCTATGGATTTAAGGAATAGATCTGACCTCAGGAGGTCAATGGAGTTTTTGCATGGCATGAACTCACCAAGTCCAAAGATCAGACTCGACGAGTAGGGTTAGGGTTTCCCGTAAATCACTCAGCGAGTAGACCCACCGAGTTGGGGGAATAACTCAGTGAGTCAGAGAGGTATTAGAGGACTGGTGTTCAAGACAGAACTCACCGAGTTGATCTTGAGACTCGGCGATTTGAGTCGGGGTAGCCCTACGATTCATGCCAGGTGTGACTCGTCGAGAAAGGGGAGGGACTCGACATATCAAGCGAGACTATGGAGTTAGTGGACACGTGTAGACTCGTCGAGTTGCCCAAGTGCACTCGACGAGTCGGGTCAAAATTCGACCGTTGACTTTGGTTAACTTTTAGGGTTTGGTCAACAATGAGGGCCTTTGAGCCAAAGGATGGGTAAAATGATCTTTTACCCTTTTGAGGGTTCCAAGAGAGGGGTGAATCTAGTCTTGAGAGTTATATTTATGAGAGTATTACTTTATGTGATTAGGTGGAGGCTAGAGCGTATTTCTACCGAGTCAGAGATTTACCGAGACATCTAAGGTGAGTCTTCTCACTATACTTTACCTTGAGTGGTAATTAGAGTCATGTGACAGAGTTATTGTATGCTATTTATGTGATGTGTTGCACTGCATTATTTCTACGTGATTTATGCCATGTGTATATCAGAGTTAGAACCGAAAGGTTCACAGAGTTAGGACCAGAGGGTCCATAGAGTTAGGGCCCAAGGGCCCACAGAGTTATAGCCTCGAGTGGCTAGTATGTGTTATGTATGGTATTTTGGGGAACTCACTAAGCTTTATGCTTACAGTGCTACGTGTTATGTGTTTCAGGTACCAGTGATGATCGCGGGAAGGCGCCGGCATGATTCGTACACACGCATGGGATTTATGTATTTTGATCTTGGGAAATATTTTATGAAACAAAGTGATGATACTATGGGATTTTGTTAATAAATGTGTTTTGGAAAATGTCTTTTAAAATGTAAAAATTTGTTTGAAATTTTACGGTGTTACAATTTTTGTTGAGACTCCTGTGATGTTTGGTTATCAAGGTGGGGATCATGGAGCTATCCGATGAACATCTCGAGGCTTTTTGGGGAGAAATTACAGCAGGACAATTAGAGGTTTGACTTCTCTCTTCTTAGGAGTTAAAGGCTTGTAGAGCTCCAGAGTTCTTCGGGGTGATGGACCCTATTGCTATCCGACCATGGATCGTTGTCAAGAAGAATGCAGAGCGAACAAGCTTCTTCCCGATGGGTTAATGGTGGGATTCGCATATTGGCTTCTAACGGACTGAGCTCATGATTGGTGAGAGGAGGTTGGTCAAACTGTGGGATCAATGGCTGTGTCGGCCATGTCTTGGGTTGATTTCATGATGAGGTTCGGGGAGGAGTTTTCATCGGCCATTGAGGTGCGAAAATTGGTGAGGAAGTTTCAGGAGCTTTTCCAGGTGACTAAGGCTGTGGCGGAGATCACATCCATGTTTAGGGAGAAGGATTTATTGATTTCATAATATGTTGTTGATGAGGAGCTAAAGAAGACAAGGTACCTAGATATGCTGTGGGATGACATTCGTGAGTTTATGAGCATGTCGAGGTGGTCAACCTTGGAGGACATGATTACTAGAGCTCGAGAATTGGAGATTGATTTGAAGCTTTAGAAGAAGTTGGTTCCGAATTAGACCACAGTAGGCCAGGCGAAGAGGCCCTAAATTTAGGATTCACAATCAGGATGCCATCAAGGTCTGAGCCGTTGTGCCACATGTGGGTGAACTCACATGGGGGGATGTCATGGGAAAGGGAGGGACGGCTTCATTTGCACCTAGTCTGCTCATTTTAGCAAGGATTATCCTTTTGGTTCGAGTCCGGTTTGTTTTCACTACAATCAGGTCTACCACAAGAAGGCCGACTGTCTGAGGTTGACGAGTGGAGAAGTGAGGGCCCCTGCTCCAGCTATGTTGAGGATGATAGATGGCCATGATAATAGAGTGGAGGGTCCAGTGGTGAGGAGTCGAGCATTTTAGTTACATGCTGAGGAGACCCAGTTTCCATCAGATGCAGTTGTAGGTGTCTATTTTATTCGTTTCATTCATGCTGTTATTATCTCTGCTTGTGATCATGTGATTGTGTATGTGGCAATTCATGTTGTTATTATCTCTGCTTATGATCATGTGATTGGATGTGTGAGACGTTATATCTGGTATAGTTAAGTCTCCACCTAAGGATCGTAGTTTCTTTATGATTATATAGATATTATATTTCAAAGAGTTTTCAAAGCCCATTTTGCATACCGAGAGTCGTGCTTAGAGGGTATTCGGGTGAGCTACTTTTAGGCTTCAATATGGGAGACATCGACTAATGGTAGAGTAAGTATTAAGTGGCGAAGACTGAGTGTTCTGCTTGAAGGATTGGTAACTATATTTATTTAATGGTTTCACTGCATTGAATCCGAGGAATGTAGTGTGATCATATTGGATCTTAATGTGGAATTTGTATGGATCATTCATGGTTCCTAGGAAATGTTGGAGTGCTCAAATCGTGTGTGTAAGGATAGTTGTTGTTGGATTTATACCTTTTTGGCATGGTTGATATATGTTCGAATGGATTTTGCTCAGTAGTAGTGATTTGTTGGGTTGGTTACCTATATGTTCCTACAGATGGTTTATTCATTCTTTTTCATCAGTTGAGGTTGATTATAGATTTGCAATTATATTAGAAGAAGGTGCCTTGGATGCAGTAAACTTTCATCAAGAGTAGTGAAGTGTTTAAAATGGTCTTGGGGTGAGCGTGTACCCTAGATTATTTAATCTTGGAATCTTGGTTCTTAAAATCTTAGTATAGTGGTTGTAGAGTAGTGATGTTGTAAGATGGTTCCAAAATCCAATGGTTATGGGCTTGGTAGAGTGCAACTAAATACAAGTGTGGAGAATCCTTTGGATTAATGTGAATATTTGCATGTGAGAATCAATGTGGAATTTCATATTCTAGGATAAGTGAAGTATGGTAAGACTACATACTATCTTTAGTATCATCTAAGATGAGTTAGTCGATGCAGGAAAGGGTTGTAAGACTTTGAGGGGGCTATATCCTTCATTCAAGTTCAGTCAGGATCGTTATTGTTATCTGGACTAGGTGACACCTATGGGCAAGGCACGTTTAGTTATGCTAAGTATGGGCGATGCCCGTCTGGTTAGGTTATCTTGGGTGAGCAAACCATTCAAACATTCAATGATATGCTCAGGGCATGTGGTGTTGGTCATAAGTCTCCAGACCAGTAATGGAATGATAACTCGATCAGTGTAGTCTTTAGACAGCGTGAGGATGTATCTTGAATTAGTAAGAGCATCACTCATGAGGGTGGGACCAAGTAGCGACTGTCATATTTGAGGTGCTTGATCATGTTTAGAGTAGGGAAACTCCATGATCAAGAGATTGGATCCATGTGGTAGATAGGCTAGGATTGTTGAATCTATATGTCCAATAATCATTATCGAGTGATATTGATAATAATATATAATCCTATACAGTCATACCTTTATCAATTTGACCCATTTTGTATATTTATTATTAATAAATAATATAATTTATTGTATTTAAATTAGAGAGTAATTATTTTTTAAGAAAAAAATAATTATAAGAGAGTGCAAGTAGTTATTGTTTCATAGGTTATTAATTAATAAGTAATGCACAACATTTTGGACTAGTTAGATTCTATTATCTTTTAACTAAAGACAAAGATTATATTTTATAAATTTAGAGTTAAAAAAAATCCTCCTATTTCCTTAAGGTATGGCCAAATTTATTAAAAAAATATAAGTGTTGTTTGTCACCCTCCATGCTTTGTTTCCCCATGTCTCTATAGTCTACAAATATTTTAGAGTATTTTATTATAAATCCCTTTCCTTACATGGAGTATATAATAGTTCCTTATACATGAGAATTTAGCTAGGTTTTTGGAAGTGAAATCTTTTCTCTTCTTCCCTTAAAACTGTAGTATTCTTTCTTCATCCTCTCTCCACAACTTTTGAAGTGATGTGAAGAACTAAATCTTTCTTGAGTTGTCCCCTTTAGTCCTTATTTGAGTTAAGCACTTAAAGTATTACGAAACTCAACAATACAAGAAGGAACTAGCCTTCCATGTGCCCTAAACTTGATGGTGGATACTTGTAGAGAAAATCATACTTTTTTATTTTTCTATCTTCATCAACACCCCAAAACCATGTGTATTCAAAGGCTTCAAAGGTTGTCATTCTAAACACATTATCTATTTTTATTTCATTCTAACCTCTATAAATGGATCCTTGATGGTTCGTTTTGTTATAAACTAAAATTAAACTTGTTATTTTGAAAGACCCCCGTTGCTGGTTTTTATGAAAACTAATTTATATTTTGTATCAAAACTCATCAGTGGTATCAGAGCATCTTTTATATGTTACAATGATTTTTATGTTTGATAATCTTTGGTTTTTGGAAAACAAGCATGTATTTCTTTTTGTTAAGAAAAATCAATATTTGTCTTCTTTGGCAACTTCTTGGTTAAAATTGTTTATTTTTATATATAACCATTTTTCATACATTTTGGTTATATTAACGTTGCCTTAGATAATACAAAGATTTTTTTTGTTATTATATTTGATATGTTTTTGTGTATAAAAATCGATTTGGACATTTGTGTTGTGTTCTGTAGATATTTATTTGTTTATAAGTTGTAATACATAAGTATGTATTTTTTTCGTCTGTTGATTTGTTGTAATAAATTAGTTGGACTAGTTGTAATTCTTTTTAAATGTAACAAGATGAAAAAATGACCTCCTTGAATATAATTTAACCATTTAAGACCATAACTCCCATCATAAGCTTCTACTTTTAGTTTTGTGCTTAGTTATAGTCTTAATGGTAAGTGTTACAACTTTCACTACATGAATATTTAACGTCCTTTCGCAAGTAAGAGTTGACTTGGCAAGTGGAAGCTTGAAGACCTTTTGAAGTGTCCCTTAAGTCCTTTAGGAAATACCTACTAATTCTTGTGATGGCTCACAAATACTATTACTAGACATGACTTGGTTTATACACATTATAGTGCATTCATGTGATATTTATTTTTATGTTATTGTGTATTATGTTTTATGTATGAAAATGAGTTTTACATGTCAAACAACATTCTAACATAAGATAATATCATTTGGAGTTTGAGCAAAAAATATTTAAAAGATAACATAAGATGTTTATAAATGGATATTTATAAAACGTTTTTTTTACCAGTTACCGGTTAAAATTTGATTTTTTGTTGAAAGTTATTTTATTATTAAACTTATAAATACCTAACTTTAAAATATTTGAAATAGTTGAAAAGATTTTTAAACATTATATAAAGTCTTTGTCTTTATAATAAATAATGACTTTTATTAAAAATACTTAAATTGGTTTATAACGTTATAACGGCAAATAATAAAACTAATGATTAGTTTTTTGCGTCGAAACTTAACATATGATATTGGTATTTTAAATATAACGCAACATGTTGATATTATGTTTTAATCATTTTAAATGAGATTTAAAACATAAGTATCATCATGCAAGTTTTGGTTTATCAAAATAAATTTTATCATAAGATGCATAAAATTGAGTTTATAAAATAAGATGAGTTTATTCTATAAGTTCATGAAGTCATAAGTTTTTTTTATTGTTAACATGATATTTAAAATAGTGATTTTATAAATCATCCAAAACTCCAAGTCTTAAGTATAAAATGAAATTTTATTAAGACTATTACCGGTTCTTAAAACCGATCTACGAGTAAACTTTATGTCACACCCCCAAACCAAGGATGGCGAAAACGTCCGGGGGTGGAGGACTTCATGTACAGTATCACAACAATGAATATAATAGTGCTCGAAGTAAATACAACCACCATATATATAATTGAAAAAGTTACACCAAAGTATATGTTTACATGTTTCAAAAGCAATTACATTATGATGACAAAAATAAATTGTTGACGGTTTAACGTCCCATCCTCAAAGCGATGAAGTTTTCCTGTTTCACTGATTTCCTGAGAATACAAGTAGTTTTGAAAAGTGTCAACAATTAAGTTGGTGAGTTCATAAGAGTTTTGTTTGAAGTAGAAACCATTTTTCCTTGTAAAATCGATATAGTTTGATTTGCAGAAAATCCAATATTTCTTAGTTAAGTGTTAATAGAAATATTCCTTTTTGATGCATTAATGAACCCTAGAATGACCCGTAGAGTTCCTCTATAATCGTCCAGCGTATATAAGTTATATAAGGTTTAAATTAGATAAAACGTTGAATATAGTGGGTCCGCCCTAGGTCCACAACCAAACAAGGAACAGGAGATGAGGTCCGCCCTAACTATACCTATTATAGTTTAGTATATTTCTTTGTGGTGTTTAAGAATCCCACTCTATGTAAGGCAAACGTATAATACGATATAACTATGATTAACTTGCTTTGTTTTGTACTATTGATTATGATGGAGAATTCTTATAAATTCAGCAAGTAATTTCCTATTATATAAATATATCATGACAAGAAATACATGTAAAATATGAAGTTATCAAAGATTTAACACTTTGCTCAACATGTTACAAAGTGTTTTGATAGTTAGAAGCTGTTAATTAATTCTTAGTCTTTCAGCACTGTTTTAGAAAAATCATAGAAAAATCATACGAAGTTGAAAACTAGATCCGTAAATTCTGAGAGTTCACAAAATGTGTCTAGTTTACTCATAATTTTTATCAAGATTTTTAATGACCTCAAATTTGGGTGAAAAAGTCCATAATCACAGACTGGTTCGGATTGGTGTTTGAAATGATAGGCAGTTTTGTAAAATTCACCATAAATTGTAGAAAAATCGTATGGAGATATGAAAGTAGTTATTTTAAAGCTAAGAACTTGAACTATTTTCACCTTGTACAGTTTTGAAAAATAAAATGTTTAAGTTGTCCAAAACAGTCCGTGAATGGAGTTGAACTTTTCTGATGAAGGCTGTTAGAAAATTTTGGTTATGTTCTTGGTGTTTTAACTTGTATTCCCCCCCCCCCCCCCCCCCCCGCTAAAAACTTGAGAAAACATGAAAATGTAGGGGTATGAACTCACCTTGAGTGATTTCAGTAGATAAGTGTTGAAGAAGAGAAGTGTTCAACCCAAGAACACTTGAAGAATCACTTGAAGATCCGAAGCTCTAACGCTAATATGATGGAGTTTGTGTAAGATATTCATGATTTGAGTAGAATGAAGTGAAATAATCATAAGGAGGATGAATTATACTTACTAAGAGTGGAAGAACACTTGAAAATCAGCCTTGAATCTCGAAATTGGAGTGGGAAAAGTTTGAAAGAAAAGTGGTGTTTGATACTTAGTGAAATGAGGGCAAATGAGAGAAATGAGGAGAGAGGATGTTTGTTCCAGCTCTAAAAACGTGGGAATGAGTGTAAATTGAGTGTGAGGGACATTGAAGTGACCTAGGTAAGGTGGGGAGGTGTGGTTAGTCAAAGAGTGGGTGTGGGGTGGTTGCTTGTGACATTGGATAAGACAAAGTCAACACTCCACCTTTAATAATTCACCCATTTGATTTTTATTATTTAGATAATGATTTTCATCAAAATATGTTTAAATTATGAATATTTAGAGTTTATTATGTTAAAATATAATTTCTGGAGAAAATCCCGCTTTAAAATCACGAAAAACGGGCTTAAAATGTTAAAAATATCAAAAATGGGCTAAAAGTGACAAATTTCCGAATTCTAGCCGAGGTTCGGTCTTCTGATGCTGAACCGAGAGAGAGGGAGGCAGAAACCGAGAGGGAAGAAGAGGGGGAGTAGGAACCGAGAGGGGAGAAAGGAGAGAGAGGGAACCGAGAGAGGAGAAGAGAGACCAAGAGAAGAGAAGAGAGAGCAGAGACCGAGAGGCGGGTAGAGATAGAGAGGAGAGGAAGAGACAGAGACAGAGAGGCGGAAGGCGAACAGAGAGTGAGAAGCGACAGAGATCGAGGCTCGGTCTCAGCTACAGTGATTCGGTCCTCCGTTTTCGGCCAACAGAGGCTCGGTTCGTCCAGGAGAGAAGGCGACAGAGACCGAAAGTAGAGAAGACAACAGAGAGGAGAGAAAGAAGCAGAGACCGAGGCTCGGTCTCGCATGCCTCAGCCAACAGAGGCTCGGTCCTCGCCTAAGAGGCCTCTCTTCTTGGTTTCGGTTCCTAAAGCCTATTTTTCTCGTTTTCGCCCCGTTTTGAGCCGTTTTTGACCCGGTTAAGGGTTGGAATGACCCGAATGATTCCAAAAAGTTACGGGAAACTTTTGAGAGAGATTTGGGAGAGATTTCTCACACTTGGAGAGATTTGGGAGAGGTTTGACATTCTTGGAGAGATTTCTCATACAGAGAGAGATTTCACATACTTGGAGAGATTTGGAAGAGATTTGACATTCTTGGAGAGATTTCTCATACAAAGAGATATTTGAGAGAGATTTCACATACTTAGAGGGATTTGGGAGAGATTTGACATTCTTGGAGAGATTTCTAATACAGAGAGATATTTGAGAGAGATTTCGCATACTTGGAGAGATTTGGGAGAGGTTTGACATAGAGAGAGATAGAGTGAAAACGATTGAGAGAGGTTCCATGTGGGATAGTTGTGAGTGTCCGGCATCGCAATGCATGGTTCGTGAACCCTGTTAAGCCTTGTTTAAGGATCTTACACACTCCCGATGAGTATGCAACATTGTTTTATCGGTTTGGGCCGCCACATACCACAGTTTTTAGGTTAAAGAGATCTAGTTGTACGTACTTTTCGATTTATGATTTCTTATCAGAATAGCGAGTTGTTTAGTAAACACTGAACGTAAGTCCTAGTACACAAGGGTTAGTTGAGCTGACCAGTTTGACTTGTTGACTTTATTTGACTTTGAATTGACCAGAATTTGACGGTTATCACATCATCCCCCCGTTAAAGGGAATTTCGTCCCGAAATTTTGCACTTCGAATGGGGATCCAAGAATTTAGAGGAAAGATGGGGGAAACTTTTCGTAGTGCAAGAAATTGATTATGGTGAGGAAAAACTCGCCCGATGTCACATGATTATTACTATGCATGCTTTAATCGATGCTAGATTTAATATATAAAGAAATTAGGGTTTTAAATGTCGATGTTAGAAACATGTATTGATATTTGCGGGCAGTTCCAGGGTGGTTTCTCCCTTGGTGATTGCAAGCACCCTTCCACCACCACCGGCATCACTTGTTCTTGGGCATTCCCTTTTAAAGTGACCCGTTTCTCCACACTTGTAACAGGTTGGGCTTACTCCAAAGCCAGGGACCTGGTTGATGGGTCGTGCTGGTGCCTTACAGAAACAAACAGTGTGCCCCTCTCTGTCGCAGTTTTTGCAATGCATCTTTCGGCAAGCCCCAGTGTGATGGAAGTTACACTTGTTGCATTTCGGAAGTGTTCCAGCGTATGGTTTCATGGGAGTTGGCGCGGTGAGGGTTGTGGCAGCATGAACAGCAAAGATCTGTTGCTTCTTAGCGAGGCCTTGGGCTGATTGGTCCTTCTTGTTGTCCAAAAACTTTCTTTCGCTGTTCCCTCCTCTTGCTTGGGTAAGGGTGGTTGTTATAGTGTCATGGTTGGCATGATGGTCAATGAGTTGTTGTGCTAACTCCTTGGCGCTGTCGAAGGTAGTTGGTCTTGAGGCCAACACGCTATCTTGAATTTCGGGGGACAATCCCCAGAGGTATCGCTCTAACTTTTTGTCTTCCGGGGTGACCATAGCGGGGCAAAGGAGTGCTAGATCACAAAATCGGTTGGTGTAAGTTTTAAGGTCGGAGCCTGCCATTCTGAGATTCCATAGTTCTTGCTCCATCTTTTGCACTTCACCTCTTGAGCAATATTCCCTCAGCATCATCTTCTTTAAGTCCTCCCAACTTAACGAGTTAGCCACTGCAAGCGTAAGCGACTTAACTCTGCCGTTCCACCAAGTGAGAGCTCTTCCGATGAAGATGAATGTCACGTACTTGACTTTGCTCGCTTCGGGGCAAGCACAAATCTCAAAGATTGCTTCGGTTCTCTCGAACCATTGAATTAGTGCGAGGACACCCCCACTTCCATCGAAGGAATCGGGTTTGCCATTTGTGAAGTCCTTGTAAGTGCATTCCCTTGTGCGTCTTGCACTATCCCCGTGGTTAGGGTTTGTGGCTCCAGATCCAGCACCGCCAGTGCTATTTGTGCCAATTTGTGACATTGCAGCTACCACGGCTGCTGTTACTGCAGCTTGGAACATTTCGGGATCAAACTGAGGAGGTGGCGTCGGAGGTGGTGGCGCTGTGCTGCCCGAAGGTCTGGGTCTTTTCCTTGGTGGCATCGTTATGTCATGAGTTTGCAAAAAAAAATGATCAGATGGTAAGTTTCTACTAGTAAAGACAAGTCAGTTGTTATAGAATTAGATTTTTCCTGCATTATTCTTCGATTTAAGAATTCCTTATATATAATTCATAAAGGAAGTCCATATGAATGAACTTCATGAGTTAGTAAGTTTTGTGGTCTCTCTTAGATTTTTCACGAGTGTGCTCAAGGCGATTGGTGTGGATCGTATGTATTCTTGTATTTGCATCAACCTCTGCGATACTATGGAGAGTTGTTCTACCCTGAATCTCGTTTCGGGCAACTCTACGGACCAGGATTGGAAAAATTCTATCTGCTGAGCTTCCTTCGTTTATGTTGTAGAAACTTCGTTCTCTATTAAACGACATATGTTGGTCTTGTTCTTCGCTCCAGGTTTCTAAGCACTCTACCCAAGGAGGCGTCGGGCCTTGAAAAGCCGGACGAGGGTTAGGATTCGGAACAAGAGTCATCGGGGTTAAGTTCTCCACTTCAGGGTCGGAGTCAGAACCATCAGTATAGCCTTCAGCTTGGTGACCATCTACAGGGGTTGGGTAATCATTCTCTGGCTCCTCTCCGAGCCATTTGGTATTGTCGTGGTTAGGGTAGTACGGGTCGTCGTGTGGATGGAATCCAGCCATGATATCTTCGCGAGAAATGGGGATATAAGAAATAACTAAGCAAACGTACTAATTAGCTAATTATATGATGATCTTTATCAGGTACTTCAACATATTGTTTAGTGCATACTAGTTATATGTATTCGGGACAGGATAGACCTTCGAATAAGCGACCCTAAATCTAAATCCCCAATCCAACGAGAACAGGAAGTAAAGCAAAGATCCACAGATTCTACGTCTATGACGTCCTGGATACATATAATTTTAATGTATCCCCTAAGCAATTATTGACTTATCGATAAAAATCTATTTTGTTCACCGATAAGTAATTATAATAATGCCAAAATACCCCTATGGTATTTCATTGTGGTAATGTTGGTAAGTTTTTAGACTTGTTGCCACATCACAACCATTCTTAGGCATATGCTAATCACTCCTCGGACCAGCATAGTTGATCAGGCTATGCCACTCCCAAGACTGACCATACATCCCCAGGCTTACCTGTGATATCCAATAATTATCACTTTTGTTTTGTCCTAGAATGATGCTGACCTTAGTATGTATGCATGCATGTATACTTTTAACAAAAGCTATTTATTCCTAAAGGTATAGTGGTTTTGAAAACTTAAAATCAGAGACCTTAGTCCCAATGCATTTATAGTTTGTATATCTTATGTGGTTCGATATACTTAGCTCACTATAAACAATGCTCTAATACCAATCTGTCACACCCCCAAACCAAGGATGGCGGAAACGTTCGGGGGTGGAGGACTTCATGTACAATATCACAACAACGAATATAATAGTGCTCGAAGTAAATACAACCACCATATATATAATTGAAAAAGTTACACCAAAGTATATGTTTACATGTTTCAAAAGCAATTACATTATGATGACAAAAATAAATTGTTGACGGTTTAATGTCCCATCCTCAAAGCGATGAAGTTTTCCTGTTTCACTGATTTCCTGAGAATACAAGTAGCTTTGAAAAGTGTCAACAATTAAGTTGGTGAGTTCATAAGAGTTTTGTTTGAAGTAGAAACCGTTTTTCCTTGTAAAATCGATATAGTTTGATTTGCAGAAAATCTAATATTTTCTTAGTTAAGTGTGAATAGAAATATTCCTTTATGATGCATTAATGAACCCTAGAATGACCCGTAGAGTTCCTCTATAATCGTCCAGCGTATATAAGCTATATAAGGTTTAAATTAGATAAAACGTTGAATATAGTGGGTCCGCCCTAGGTCCACAACCAAACAAGGAACAGTAGATGAGGCAGGCATCACTAATTCTAGGCCAATCGAGACAAAATTCTTATAAGACTCAAACATGTACGCTCAGCGATTATAGTTGAAATCTAACAGTTCTAGATGCAATATAGTTTTAATATCATAATAACTATCTTAAGTGAACCTGGTACTTTGTATCGGTACCCCCTTTTTGTATAAAGACCCGGCACTTTGTATTTGTACCCCTTTTTATATAAAAACTGGCACTTTGTAGTTGTACCCCTTTTTGCATATAAACCCGACACTTTGTATTTGTACCCCTTTTTGTATGAAAACCGGCACTTTGTATTTGTACCCCTTTTTCGTATATAAACCCGACACTTTGTATTTGTACCCCTTTTGTATAAAAACCCGGTACTTTGTATTTGTACCCCCCTTTTTGTACAAGTATGTTATGTAAATGATCATAAACTATACCTATTATAGTTTATTAAAATGTTTGAAATGTATATGTACCCTAACTATACCTATTATAGTTTAGTATATTTCTTTGTGGTGTTTAAGAATCCCACTCTATGTAAGGCAAACGTATAATACGATATAACTATGATTAACTTGCTTTGTTTTGTACTATTGATTATGATGGAGGATTCTTATAAATTCAGCAAGTAATTTCCTATTATATAAATATATCATGACAAGAAATACATGTAAAATATGAAGTTATCAAAGATTTAACACTTTGCTCAACATGTTACAAAGTGTTTTGATAGTTAGAAGCTGTTAATTAATTCTTAGTCTTTCAGCACTGTTTTAGAAAAATCATAGAAAAATCATACGAAGTTGAAAACTAGATCCGTAAATTCTGAGAGTTCACAAAATGTGTCTAGTTTACTCATAATTTTTATCAAGATTTTTAATGACCTCAAATTTGGGTGAAAAAGTCCATAATCACAGACTGGTCCAGATTGGTGTTTGAAATGATAGGCAGTTTTGTAAAATTCACCATAAATTGTAGAAACATCGTATGGAGATATGAAAGTAGTTATTTTAAAGCTAAGAACTTGAACTATTTTCACCTTGTACAGTTTTGAAAAATAAAATGTTTAAGTTGTCCAAAACAGTCCGTGAATGGAGTTGAACTTTTCTGATGAAGGCTGTTAGAAAATTTTGGTTATGTTCTTGGTGTTTTAACTTGTATTCCCCCCCCCCCCCCCCTAAAAACTTGAGAAAACATGAAAATGTAGGGGTATGAACTCACCTTGAGTGATTTCAGTAGATAAGTGTTGAAGAAGAGAAGTGTTCAACCCAAGAACACTTGAAGAATCACTTGAAGATCCGAAGCTCTAACGCTAATATGATGGAGTTTGTGTAAGATATTCATGATTTGAGTAGAATGAAGTGAAATAATCATAAGGAGGATGAATTATACTTACTAAGAGTGGAAGAACACTTGAAAATCAGCCTTGAATCTCGAAATTGGAGTGGGAAAAGTTTGAAAGAAAAGTGGTGTTTGATACTTAGTGAAATGAGGGCAAATGAGAGAAATGAGGAGAGAGGATGTTTGTTCCAGCTCTAAAAACGTGGGAATGAGTGTAAATTGAGTGTGAGGGACATTGAAGTGACCTAGGTAAGGTGGGGAGGTGTGGTTAGTCAAAGAGTGGGTGTGGGGTGGTTGCTTGTGACATTGGATAAGACAAAGTCAACACTCCACCTTTAATAATTCACCCATTTGATTTTTATTATTTAGATAATGATTTTCATCAAAATATGTTTAAATTATGAATATTTAGAGTTTATTATGTTAAAATATAATTTCTGGAGAAAATCCCGCTATAAAATCACGAAAAACGGGCTTAAAATGTTAAAAATATCAAAAATGGGCTAAAAGTGACAAATTTCCGAATTCTAGCCGAGGTTCGGTCTTCTGATGCTGAACCGAGAGAGAGGGAGGCAGAAACCGAGAGGGAAGAAGAGGGGGAGTAGGAACCGAGAGGGGAGAAAGGAGAGAGAGGGAACCGAGAGAGGAGAAGAGAGACCAAGAGAAGAGAAGAGAGAGCAGAGACCGAGAGGCGGGTAGAGATAGAGAAGAGAGGAAGAGACAGAGACAGAGAGGCGGAAGGCGAACAGAGAGTGAGAAGTGACAGAGATCGAGGCTCGGTCTCAGCTACAGTGATTCGGTCCTCCGTTTTCGGCCAACAGAGGCTCGGTTCGTCCAGGAGAGAAGGCGACAGAGACCGAAAGTAGAGAAGACAACAGAGAGGAGAGAAAGAAGCAGAGACCGAGGCTCGGTCTCGCATGCCTCAGCCAACAGAGGCTCGGTCCTCGCCTAAGAGGCCTCTCTTCTTGGTTTCGGTTCCTAAAGCCTATTTTTCTCGTTTTCGCCCCGTTTTGAGCCGTTTTTGACCCGGTTATGGGTTGAAATGACCCGAATGATTCCAAAAAGTTACGGGAAACTTTTGAGAGAGATTTCTCACACTTGGAGAGATTTGGGAGAGGTTTGACATTCTTGGAGAGATTTCTCATACAGAGAGAGATTTCACATACTTGGAGAGATTTGGAAGAGATTTGACATTCTTGGAGAGATTTCTAATACAGAGAGATATTTGAGAGAGATTTCGCATACTTGGAGAGATTTGGGAGAGGTTTGACATAGAGAGAGATAGAGTGAAAACGATTGAGATAGGTTCCATGTGGGATAGTTGTGAGTGTCCGGCATCGCAATGCATGGTTCGTGAACCCTGTTAAGCCTTGTGTAAGGATCTTACACACTCCCGATGAGTATGCAACATTGTTTTATCGGTTTGGGCCGCCACGTACCACAGTTTTTAGGTTAAAGAGATCTAGTTGTACGTACTTTTCGATTTATGATTTCTTATCAGAATAGCGAGTTGTTTAGTAAATACTGAATGTAAGTCCTAGTACACAAGGATTAGTTGAGCTGACCAGTTTGACTTCTTGACTTTATTTGACTTTGTATTGACCAGAATTTGACGGTTGTCACACTTTAAAATACTGAATTTTAGTTTATAATTGATTGCAGCTAATAGCAAATAAAATGAAATTTTATTTGGCACTTAAAGAACGTCATAACAAATGATATTGATTTTACAAAAGAGTGCATGAATTGTTGGATGCATCAAATATTCATGAAACCATGTTTTTATAAACTATAATTGTAAAACATATATAAAACATTTTCTAAAAATGCAAGTCATTGCCGTCCTTTTGAAGAACACTCGTTATAATTTGTATGGTCAGAGTGTTACAAGGTCACCTTGTCATTAAGATTGTCTTATGATGTTCGGGGTAGTTTTGTAGTTTCTGGTTTCTAAAGGGTTACCTTGTCACTGGAAAGTTACAATGCTACAAGTTGTTTCAAGTCGGATGACTGGATCGAAATCTTATGTGATAAAGGTCACCTAAGCATGAGAGGTCTGAGTCATAGATGGGATAAACATGTCAGGTTAAGCAATAGTTGTCTACGATCCCATAATCTAGGAGTTACATATCGTATGCAATTGGTAATCGGTACCTACCGAATTTGATTAAGTTTATTGGATAGTGGTCACCTAACCATTTACTTGTTTTGTTACTTGGATCCTAGAATTTAATAAATTAATGATTTAAGAAATAATAAAAGGTATTAATTTTTAAAGACTAAACATTGAAAGTACTAAATGAAACTTTGTTAAATTTTGTTGATAAAATTTGAATAGTCTTTCGCCTTACAAAACCTCTATATTTTTCAGTTTCAAGAGATAGTAACATTTCATGGTTATGATGTCTATAATTGGTATAATATCTTGAGGTTCTACCTTAAGGATAAATAGAAATTATATATACTAAAAGATCTCATACATGAACAACCTCTGCAAACCAGTTAGTCTGATCATAATGCTTCGACGGACACATTATTGTGATGATATTGATGTGTCTCACATCATACTGGAGTAATTGTCCATGACTTGTAGAAAGTATTGGACAATTATGAAACATAACAGATGTCTCATCAAGTAAAGCAAATATTCAATTATAACACTACAAAGTACTTCAAGTCTGTTCAAGCATTGTATAAAGGAAGTCTAAGAGATAGTGTACTCAAATAGACTTATATTTCAGTTAAGGGATATATAACATGAACCCAGAAGTGTACTCAACTGATATTTTTGTGCTCAGGATATAACAAGTGATGTTATAGTCTTTATTTACACAATAGATGTTTTGTACATATCTTATAGGGACATGTAACAGTTGTAGTTTATGAATAAATCTAGATTTAATTATTGTTTAATGATGTTCACATTCATATTCTAAAATGATGTATTTAGTGTTAAAGAATATTTTCTAATAATGCTAATTATGAAGTAAATCTATAAGCTTTTATTAAATTGATGTTTCTGAACATAACACATATATAATCAAATAATATTTGATTGAAACTTTTTTATGTCATTACCATCATGACTATGAACACATGAAACACATATACTAACTTCGAAAGGATGGAATTTTTAAAGACAAATAAGCTTGATTCATTTGATATATGTGAATCCTATTTATATGGGAAGATGATTGGCAAGTTTCTTTATCTGTTAGTAGTTAAAGAACAAAAGGCTTATCAAAGAATTATATATAATAGATGCATGTAATCTTTTCAATCCATGAAATATTTGGTGATAGATGCTTACTCAATTTTACTGGTGAATTTTTTTTGTCATTGTTGAAACCTTTTGACTTGCTCAAATTGTTTCATAGTGAAGATCGAAATACAACTTAGTGACATCATCATTAATCTTTCATTCTGATAAGGAAAATGAGGTTTGTAAACAAAGTCTTCTTGGAACATCTTAGGAGTTGTGGAATCGATTCACAACTCATTCCGTCAAAAACACTTACACGTCATTAGTATGGTTCATGGGGCATAGGATCACCTGGTCAGTTGGATCTATCCTTTGATGTTCGAGGTAGCCTTCATATACTCTAGTGGGATATGATGACTTAGCCACTGAATGTTGAGAGTACAAGTTTTTGAAGAGGATAAAAATAGACCCTTATGTGTATTATATGGTGTTTTTAAAATGACTATTTACTTTATAAATTTTTTGGAATTATGCTCACCGCAACAAAAAAAATATATATATATATATATATATATATATATATATATATATATATATATATATATATATATTCCAACCAAAAAAGTGGATTAAATACTTTCATTAGACTAAGGATGTAATGTTTTCCTTATCTAAAAGGTATGGAGTTATGAAGCTTATGTTAGACAGTAAGGTTAACAACTCTAGCATCTACTAATTGGATTTATGTAGACTATCCTAAATGATTGTTTAAAAATAAGTTTCCAGTAAGCCCACCAATTGTAATTCCAAAAGACAAGTGCTTAGTAAGTGCTTTTTCTAAGTGGTGGAAATTTGGAACTTTAAGAGCTAACAATCCATAAACTAAATGCATCATAGCTTGGAACTAGAATGTTTTCAACTGTTGTTGAGTATTCTCAATAGCTAATTAGAAACTAATGAAATACATAGAGATACATTCATGGATGATTATCAATTATGGGCTTGATCAATCCTTCTCGATATAGTTTAACTATAAAGAGTAAGTGAGTTTTCAAAGGAGAAAACATACATGAATGAAAATTCTTCCAAACTTAAGTTATCATCTCAAAGTAAGAATCTTATTTCTTATAAGATAATTACATAGTGTGATTTAATTATAAATCAAGATGACTGTTGTGTTTTATACAAAGCTAGTGGGAGTGCAGTAATATTCCTAGCGTTATATGTAATCGAAATACTAATTCATGGAAAAATGAGCTATATAGATAGATCATGGCAGTTAAATGATTAATTAAAATTACATTAATTGTCAAGGATCTTAGAGAGCTTAAGGTAAAGGTCTCTGAGAGAGTCATCTTGTCAAATACCACATGACACGATTCTAAGCAAAATCCTAGTGCAAATGTTTGAATTAGATAATATGATGCTATAATTCGAGTAATCATATATGGCATGATTATGTATAAAGGCTAAACAAGACATATGCTTAAAGCATGTCGAATGATACCAGTACCAATCCAAGAACAATTCATTGTGTGGCTTATAAGAACATTCTAAAGTACTTCTGAGAACTATAGAAATATTCCTAATCTACATAGTATTCGAAAAAAAGATATGTTTAAATTTGTTACACTTGTGATAAACTTCCAAATAGATCGAGATGATTCTTAATCACAATCGGGTGTATCCTCATTATGAATGAAGAGATATTTACATGGATAGTTCTTCCATGTAGATTTTAATTACAATTACACATCATAGTTAGAGTACATTATGGTTTGGAGAACCACATACAAAGATGCTTAATGTATAGTTTATTATGACTATGAGCAATTCCATAACATAAGTATTGGTATCTAAGTCATATTTAAGAATATAATACATTCTCAATAGTTTTCTTTATATATTAGTTATATATATATATATATATATATATATATATATATATATATATATATATATATAACTAATAATGTTTGTACTCGCAAAGTTTATACAAATCAAGTTTGTCAAATCTACTTAACAAAGATCCTTCATTAGCTAAAGTATGAATGTCAAGCTGGTGTTGTAGGGCCTTGTTGATACAAGGAGACATATTTGATTGAAATTTAGTATTTGGATATTGGAACAAGACAAGGGACATATATTGTAGTGAATTGATATATTAGATATGAATCTTTCATTGAATAATTGTTATGTTCTATATTTGCATGTTTAAATCCTTGAATAACTTGGTTATTCTAAATGTCCATAGTCGTTCATAATTGTGGGAGCATCTATGAAGTAAGACTAATGTGAATGGATTAGTGTATTCTCATGGAGATGATAATAGCAAGAGTTGCTAGCAACTTCATAGGTACTTGATTAGGAGAATAAGTATTGGACTTGACCTGCATCAAAATCACTTTATGGATCGTAGTTATAACACCATGTTCTGAAAGTATCCGTTATTGGGTTTAGAGCCCGAGGCTAGATGCATTTCAGTCATTTATGAGCCTTGAGTTTTATTAAAGAAGGTTTCAGGTCGGGGTGTGTTGCTAGAAGCGTAGGGCTTATCACCACCTTATCATGGATATAAAGCCAATCAGAAACGTACTCAAAATGAAGGAGTTGTGATACTAAGAAGATGTTGTCACTATTAGTCCCTAATAAATAATTGTGGCAAGACATTCCTATGCATGCATGAATTCATGCGTGTAGTTGGGTACGCCCAACATAAGCTGGGAAATGATCGTGGGTGTGGAGAGGCGTATGCCCAACGTACGCTCAGAGTCACTAACCCTAATTTTTAGGGCATGCTACTATATATTGAACATAACACCCTGGATAACAGTCTCCATCTCATCTTCATACATCCACCACAAAACGCTAAACATTTCTTGTGTGTTCTTGAAACCTTGGGGGCCATTAGAGAGCATTGTGGGTGTTTTAAATCCATTTCCAAGCAAGTGAAGAGATTAGCAAGGCGGTGGATCAAAGCGGAAGCAGTAGATCCAAGATTATGGCTTCATTTAACACCATTTGGAGGTATAAAGTCTGAACATTTCCTTAAGTATCCTTAGATCTATGTTAATGGAGTTTTGGATCTTTTTAGTCCCAAGTATGGACCTTTATGGCTCAACTTGTTTTCTAGTTCTAGGGTTGCCACCCATAGTGTCATATGAGTCCCATAAGCAGTAAAGTTTCAACCTTTAGGACTCATTTATGTTCATGCATGAGATATAGCACCTGGTATGGAAGATTGATGAGTTTGGCCTCATTTGGTGGGTTGCAAGCAACAAAGCAGTTGACTTTATGGATTAGGACATGGCAAGGGACTTGGATCTGTGTTTGTGGCTTCTAGAGTAGTATATTAAGGACTTAATGGAAAAGTGGCTTAACATGGATATACGTTGGGTGTACAAGGAGGTTCTTATGGTGTATAAGCCACCAGCTAGTACGCTTAGCATACTTAGGGGTATGCCCCGTGTACTCTGTCAGTTTAGCCCTTGCGTTACTGGGCCTCGATTTTGGACTGTGCTTTGGACTTTAGGCCTTTACCCCATAGTGGATCATCAAGATTCAGTTAATATGGGACAAAATATGTTATAGGCTTAAGGTAAGGACAATTA
Source organism: Lactuca saligna (assembly GCF_052625555.1). Lineage (NCBI taxonomy): Eukaryota > Viridiplantae > Streptophyta > Magnoliopsida > Asterales > Asteraceae > Lactuca > Lactuca saligna. The sequence continues at coordinate 179,004,277 of NC_136421.1, read as the reverse complement.
AAGGGATTGGGCCCAATGGAGCAAATTGGGAAATTAGTGGGCCACTAGTGGGCTTGGGAAGCTTACCTAGTATTGGGCCTTGTGAATCATGGTAGTGGATCTTAGATATGTATCAATTTGGACTAGGAGGGGTAGAATGGTCATTCTACCTTATGAAGGATTATTATACTGGTCTAAGCGATGTTTTGGTATTGATAGCTCGAAGAGCCGAAGGAGCAGCAGTTTTGGAATTGTCAGATAGCAGCAAAAGGGACATCAGCAAGGGTCCAACAGTGAAAGGTGAGTTTTCTCCACTAGGAATGGATCTAAGGAATTAATGTCGACCCGTTTATGTGTGTTAGTGAATACCGGATTTAGATCCAATGTCAGGCGAGGCTCGAGTATGATTTATATGTATGTTTCTAAGCTACGGCTCGATGCCGAGTGGTACCCAAGGTAGTAGTATGTGTGTAATTGTACTCGTTGCCATTGTGATACTTGTATATGCCTGGTAGGGGGATGAGTGTGGATGCGGGACCGTATCTCATCACTAGCTGAGTGTGCACGGGGTTCCATATCTCATTAGTAGCTTAATAGGTGCGAGGCCCAAGATAGGTGGGGCCTTGAAACTAGCAGTTATAGTGTAGGGATTATGTTAGCTTGTTTATATGTTATTTTTTTTATACGAGTAGAGGTCGGGGAACGAAGACAGGCGGGGTCTGGTAGAAACAGATCTATATACCGAGCGGGGCTCGATGCCAGGCAGGGCCTAATGCCTGATTCGTTCGATGTTGGGATGGGCCCCATGTAGTGGGCTAGGCTCGTTGTTTGCAGTACGTGATTATGTATGGTATGGGGTAGGTTGGGGAACTCACTAAGCTTCGTGCTTATGGTTTTCAGTTTTGGTTTCTGGTACTTCCGGTAGCGGAGGAGTGATCTCGGGGTGATAGCATTGCACACACCAAGAAGTTTTAGCCTGGGAGGATTATACTCTGATTAAATATTATGTTTTGAGATGATACTTTGATTTGATATAACAAATTTTGTTTATGAATGATATTATCTATTATTATGGTTTTTATTAACTAATTAAAAAGATTTTTCGGGACTGTGTTTTTGGGATGTTACAGTTGTCAAGAGTGATGTTTATCGAAGTTTTATCTTTGTATTCTTATACCTACGATACATATTTAAGACTTGAAGTGTAGGAATTTTTTGCTTTGAAATGGTTTAATGTTGTTCCGTAAAAGGCAGTCATAAGGGCCATCATTGGGTATGACATGAACTATATTGATGGGCTTATGTAGTCGAGATGGGGCTTGTCCCTCTTATATGTTGAGAGTTAGACATCTAAGGCCTTACTCAAAGTTGAATACTAAATAAGATTGACCAAGACCCATATCTCATGTTCAACATGATGTCTGAGACAAAGGATAATTGATACTACACCTTTAGTAACAATTGTAGCTTAAAGCTCATGGAATTGGTTATTGATGAGATAACACCCTTCGTATATTGTTAGGGGCAGGACTCCGTTGCTAGACCTCAGCTACTATCTATGTCAGTCTATAATAAATCTTTTGCAAGTGGCAGATTGTTGAATCTATTGCCTAACCATCATTATGGAGTGATATTACTAATATGTCACACCCCCGAACCGATGAGACAGTGGAAACATCCGGGGGCGGGTGATGTCATGTACATTATCATAGCAATTGAATAACAGAGATCAAAGCATTACAACTATCATATTGATAATTAATATTTACATTTGAGTTCAACTCATTGATTGTTTGACTTCAAAAACATATAAAAAAATGTATGACATGACACTATAATGTTCCATTTTCACAAAACATGTGTGGGTACCTATCTACTCATTTCCTGAGAATACAAGTGGATTTGAAAAAGTGTCAACAATTAAGTTGGTGAATTCTAACCATTTTTGTATTGGGAAAGTCTGTAACTGTTCATTGCAAATGATAGTGTGTTTATCTAGAAAATCCAATATTTTATGTTAAATGTAATGTAATCTTAAAAACCCTAAGACTGAAAATGTGTAAGTGTGGTTGTACTCTAAAATAGTGTAATGTAGTTTTAATCTTGATAAAACCATTTGTATGCTTGTTTCTTGGAATGTAAGTTGTATTGTATTGTAAATAGTGTACTGTAGTGATATTTGTATAAAATCCCTAGAATGTATGTATCTGGAACTACCAATTGTACTATAAAATAGTGTAATGTAGTTTTGTTATTAAGTAAAACCATTTGAAGATATGTTTTCCCCGTAAACCAAATGTATTGTTAATATTTATTGTGAGTGTTTATTATAAGCATGCTAGCGACTACATGGCCTGATACGACGTTCTTCAGGAGTCAGAATGGTACGAAAACCATAACGTATTTGTATTTTAACACAAGTTTTACTTGTATCACCCCCCCCCCCCCTAAAACATAGAAAAATCATGGAAAATGTAGGGGTATGAACTAACGTAGAGTGTGTTCTTGGCTGGATAACGATGTGAGTGGTGATGTTCTTTGAGTTAGAACATGTGAACATAGTCATACTCTAATTTTTTTTAAACACATAATATGTGTGTACATTAGATAACTAACAATTAAAGTGTTAAAGAAAACTAGTATATGTAAGGATACTAACAATATTCCCAAAAATCAACTTGAAGTGTTTTGTTTCCTGGGGAAAGTTTAAGGTGTTTTGGGTAAGGATATGAACAGTTGAAGATGTTATTTGGAAAGTTTGAAGAAGTTCCTATGAACTTTGAGAAAAAACTGATGAGAGTTTGGGACGTAAATGAGGGAAATGGGTAGGGGTTTTCGGTCCTATATATGCGGTAAAAGTGATGTGACATATGCCGTGAAATGTGTAATTTATCACACTTGTAAAAGTGTAACTGGATAAAGTTTTGCGAATTCAGCCTGTCTTCACCGAGAACCCCCATAAATCCCACCCAAATCACATGTGATTTCGGTCCATGGGAGATCACGGCCTCTCATGATCTCGATCTAGGGGTTCTCGATCATGGGGTTCTCAGCGAAGGATATTTTGGTCTAGGTGATCTCGGTCCAAATAGATTTCGGTCTAAGTGATTCTCCGTTCAAGAAGTGTTCTCAGCCTAAAAGGTTTCGGCCTAAGAAGTGATTTTGATTCTCAAAACCGATATCCTCAAAAGTAAATGTGAATTTTTATGATTTCAATTTTTTAGCTATTGATTTTCTTGTTGGCACAATTGACTTTTGTTTGACTTTCTTTGCTTTTTATTGACCGGAAATAACCGATTGTTACATTATCCCCCAGATAGAGGGAATTTCATCACAAATTATTTCTAAAGTGGGCACTCATCAACTAGGGAAAAGATGCGGGTATTTTTGTTGCATCTGGTCTTCTTGTTCACATGTGAATTCAGGTCCTCGCTTAGCATTCCACCGAACCTTCACTATTGCTATACAACTTTGTTTCGTTCTTTTGATCTCCCTATCCATGATTTCCACATGTTCCTCTATGAAGTGTAGACTTTATTTTATCTCGATTTCATTGAGTGCGATTACAAGAGTCTCGTCGGACAGACACTTCTTTAGATTCGACACGTTGAAAGTGTGGTGTATGTTGCTGAGTTCCTGTGGTAGTTGAAGTTTTTAAGCTTTTAGATGATTAAAACCTCAATCTAAGCTTTTAGACTTAAAATTAAGTATAATTTCCTCTCCCTTAATTATAGCAAAACAACTTTTTCACAATTGAAACTTTTGTTTTCTATAATTAACATTGCTAACTTGCAACACTTATCATAATCATCATGCTCCCACTAACATGAAGATTATTAGCATAACACTTATGCTCCCACTAGCTTTGACATTTACTCAAAAATCAACTGGACTTCTAGAAATCAATACTTTATTGACTTTCTTACCAAAGTTTAGACTTCTGATATGAGATGCTTTGATAAAACTTTATCAGAATCATACACCATTCCTTAGATAGCACACATGTGTGTCTAAACAATTTCAGAAATATGAAAATGGATGTTGTAATCATAGTCTCAATTGTTTAGACCTTTTCCATTTCTCACAAGTCTATGTTAGTATGCCAGTTAACCACACACGCTCCACTAACGACTTTGAGAAATGCAAATATCACAATTGCTATCTACTTAAAACTTACTTAGTGAAAGCGTTTCCTCACCATCATTTTCATGAATCGGAAAGAATCCTTATGACACTTAGATTTTATAGTGTATGCATTTATATCCATGTAAATTTGTCAAAACCATAATCACAATACAAGGTTAGTGACAAATCCAAACTAATATCTACCGAACTCGTGAAATCTTAACATCTTTCCACGTGGCAGCACAAGGCCTACCATTGCTTCCAGATTGTTACGCAAACAATTGAGAACTTTTAGAACTCAGATGGATAGTCAACTTTAACTAGAATAGACACATAAATAAGAAATATGTCAACAGAATAGGCTATAAACCTCAAGTCGTGTGCTAGTGATAAACACCAGGTTTAATTCTTTATTAGTTCTTGAAACTCTTTCAGGATTTTTAAGACGTTCACTGTCCTCTTGACATATAAGACTCTCTTGCCAAGAACCATTCCTTAACAAAAAAATATTCAAGAGATGGTGCAGATTCTTATCAAGACAAACACTTCACACAATTGGCCTTAGTTGGTCTTTGTTTTATCTAAAACATCACAACTTACCAACTTCAAATGTACAATAGTAGAACACATTTTACTCTTACATTTGACTAGTGTTAATAAACCTTCTTTAAGATGTTTCACTCTAGTTACAATCATGGAGTATGACTCTAAGAATTGTTTTGGAACGAAGTCTGACACATCTTCTTGATCTAACCATTTCAACAATTCATGACTCGTCTTCTTAGCCATAAGAATGCACTACGATGTCCTTAGAGGATGAAGTGTGATATGGTCTCATAATCATTAAGATGGTCATAAAGCATGATACTAAAATACTCTCCCATCTTTTCAGATTTGAGAAACTTTCATCTTTCTGCCTAATTTGATTTTTATCATTCGTTTTGCCTTACATCGAAAGTTTCCCAATGTTGCAGAATTTTACTTAACCTTGTAAGTATAACCATATTTACTAAGCTTTAGTAAATCATGACGAATAGTCTTATCGATCTTTTGTGGTGGACTTGACCAGTGCATAAGAATGTGTACTCGATCCATTTAGTCCCTTACTTGACTCACATATAAATGTGAACAGAAATTAGTCTTAATTTTCCAATGATGAAAATTCTCCCTCATCATACCATACAACTTGCATGATTCCAAGTTTCGGTCCAATTTAAACTTGGGTGATGAGAATCTTTCCTTATTTGGTAAATTTAGACATTACCACAAATGAAAGAATCAAATTCACATTTCCATTATTGCTAGAAACATACAACTATCAGTTTTCAATAAAAGCCATTGCAAGGAGATATAAACTAAAATAAAATCAAATTTTTATTTATTTATAAAATTCGGAAAAAAAATTTCCTAACAATGCAGCTTTAAATGCTATTACATATTACCTAGCAATCTATCATAACTCCTAAGTAGTAGCTCAAGGATCCGATCTTCGAACCATGCGATTGAAATCCATCTTCGCAATCAGCTTCAGCATACTCTTTATTTAAGTTTCCTTCCCTTTTCTTGATCCTACCGTACATCAAAATGTATTAAGAACCTTCAAATGGGAACTTAAGAGAGTCAAATAGTGGACTTAACTAAAGCAGAGTGAAACTTTTTGACTTGACCTTCTCTCAGATCTTTCAGGTAGTTAGGGCAGCTTCGCAACCAATGCCCATTCCTTTTGGAAATAGAAACATATGGACTCTTTGGTAATGGTACATGGGACTATCTCAGATTTAGCCTTTCTCTTTACCATTTGGTGAACCGAGTTGACTATGGTTGATCCCTTTCCATTTGGAAGAGAAGGATTTTCTGGATATCAATGTTACCATTGTCAATTTGCATGGACGTTTGGGAAGTTGATCTTCTAATCAAATTTACTTTAGTAGTCCTCCAAATCATTCCTAATTTAGCAGCACCAAGCAAATAGATAAGATCATTAAGTGTCATGTCATATTCTGTTTCATACTAGTCCTAAACGAACTCACTATGTCACTTAGAAAGTGATTGAACATCCAAAATTCTCAAGACTTTGACACCTAACTCTCTAGGCTTGTCAATATGTGACTTCATCTCCAAGATGTGATCATATATAGACCTTGCTTGCCAATAGGGGTCGAGTGACCTTGAACTATTCAAGAACTTGTAGGTTAAGGAGAATAATTGGAGGAGGTGGAGGAAAAGAAGTATGATTTCGATTATCCAACCATGGAACATCATCTTCATTAGGAAAGCTTGTTCCAAGGGATTTGGGATGATTATAGATGTCTAAACCAGACATCTAATATGGAAGATATTCAAGTTAGTTGAGTTAAAGTCCTTATTATGACACCCAATATGAAATATTAAGGCTAGGACCCAATACAATATTTTATAACTTGGAAGAAGGATGTTGTAATCCAAGCTATAAAATATTTGAAGGTAGGTGAATGACGATTCACCAATTTCCACCATGAAAAACGAAATAATTTATTAGGTTTTAATTGGATTTGAAACTCCTAGATGTTTTGAGATTCATTGAACTTTTCAATGGCATGTTTCAATCTCGATTATGCCTTCTCAAGTTTTGTGACTAGGATGCCGAGGATCACAAAACAAGTTGTGAATAACCAGGAAAATATACTTGGTACCCTTAATATTTATCACCCAATCGATGTGTCGGTTAACCTTACACGCTCCACCGATACTATGATAAACATTAAGTTACACTTTTCCTACCTTGTTAAATCAAGCTAGTGTGTCGGTTAACCACACACGCTCCACTAACCGACTTAAGCAAAGTGCAAAGTGTAATTTCATGGGTTAGCACCAAATTCACATTTTCCTAAGTAACTAAGATTGGGAATTCATAAGTGTTTAGTTACTTAGTATTTATCATTATACATTTAATTAAGAGAGATTTATAGTCCTTGTCCTACCCGTTCGGCTAACGATCCTCCACCAGTCAAGGAAACGGTGGGTGAGAGTGGACACCCATTAAACTGCCATTTTATAGGCAGTAACCTTATACCCCCTTATAGACCGGCTTCGTGAATGAGGCTTACTAACGGTAAGACCGACTTTCTCTTATACATATATATTATTAACTTATAATACTATAAAGTATAAGGGTTGAATTTTAACTTTTAAAATTCTAAGGGCTTAACTTGGAATTAAAGTATTCATGAGGGGAAAGTTTACAAATTCCGAAACTTGAGGGCAAGTTTTGAACTATTCAAAACCTTTTCAATTCCGTAACTTATGATTTTAAAGTAGTTTTAATGAAAAAACTTGTCATGTTCCATAACTCGAGGACAAGTTATGGAAGACTTTAAAGCTTTAAAAACTGAGACTCTTCATTTTTATAACTTATGGAATAAATTCAATAACCCTTTGGATTTTCATAACTTATTCGTTTAATTAAGGTCTTAAAAACTTTAATGAAGAGACTTTTGAACATCCATAACTTGAGGAAAAGTTATGGAGTCCATAAAACTATTTTATGAGAAAGACTCTTCAACTTTATAGCTTATGCATTTTAATGGATCTTCAAAAGAAATGAATTTTGATAATCCATAACTTGAGGAAAAATTATGGACTCTATTAAAATACATTTAGATCAATGATTAACTAACAAACAATTTTGCAAATAATTCCTATGATCTACCAAAACTCATAAGTGTATGAACAATCCTATCAACAATTTCAAGAATTACATAAACACACAAAAAACTTGAAATTTTCAAAATAACTTTGAAATTGGTTTACCAAAATCATTACCACGTCAAAAACAGGTTTTATAAGTCCAAAACAGTTTAAGGTAATGATTCTAGACCAATTCCAACCTTAAAACTCAAAGATATGATGTTTTGGGGTCCAACTCATCGAGTGCATGAACCAACTCGACGAGTTGGATGAATTTTGGCATAGACTCTTCGATTCCCTTATTGGACTCGTCGAGTCAGTTGTCCAGACATCATACAAACTTCGATTTTCAGCTACTTTCATCAAGTATAAATGAAAACAAGCCTTGGCTCTAATACAACTGAAGGTTTTTGAGCATTCTCACACTCCTAAGGTATAGATGCAACCCTAAATACCTTGGACCTATGTTTTCTCTATTATACATGCAAATATCAATCTCCAAGGTATTTTTCTAACTAGCATAATATGAAGTACATATAATATTAATTCTAGTAGAATTACATACCTCTTTGTTGTAGCTTGATTCCATGGAGCTTAAGAGCCTAGTTCCTTAAATGTGACACCTCAAATGATTTATACAACATCACCAACATCTTGGAATAACTTGAGAGAAAAGGTTCCTATGCTCAAATCGGCTAGCCCTCATGTGTGCACACACTAGTCCCCATTTCTTAAGCCATGGGGTCCTTATATATTGTGGCTATTACGGTTACACCATGTAACTCATGTATTTCCATATTCTTCATGCTCCATGGGTTAAAACCTCCATGGAGTATCCATGGGTTACTCCATGGGTTTAGCCCAACATGAAGAACTATGGTTCATAAGCCCACATATATAAGAATGAATGATTTATACACTCAATCCCCATATATTTAATTAGTCTCCTTTGATCACAAAGTTAATTCCAAATTAATTCTTGATCAATACTAATTAAATAGTTTGATTTCATATTAATATATTAGAACTTTTAATATATTAACAAATCATTAATATCATTTTCTCACAAAAGTCTATCCAAATTGTTCTGAGGCCATGCAACCCAAATGGACCATGCTAAGTCGAGTCGAATACATACCAATAATAATTTTGTCTTAGACATCTAATCCAACAGATACTTGAAGAGAAAATCATACTCTTTTATTTCTCTATCTTCATCAATACCCCAAAACCAAGTGGGTTCAAAGGCTTCAAAGGTTGTCAATTTAAACACTCATTGGTTGTGTATTTTTATTTCATTCTAACCTCTATAAATTGATACTTGATGGTTTGTTTTGTTATAAACTAAAAATAAACTTTTTATTTTTAAAGACTGCCATTGCTAGTTTTTATGAAAAACTAAATTATATTTTGTATCAAAACTCATCAAGGGTAGACTTACTCAGTTAAACTCTTGGGCAGAGTCTTGTGGGCGACCATATGTGAGACTGTTAGTCTTAGTGAATCTTTAAAGGTTTTTTTTGCATCCATATTTATTAGGAGGTCAGCATGGCATCCGGTGATCTCGGATAGATCGAATACATGAATTCTTGGTTATGAGGATGTGAGTCATGTATTGATTTGATACCAATGATTTAGACTCTCTTGGAGAGTCGCCTTAGTTGCAAGGTTTCAGCAACAAGGAATGGTCAGATATCCTATTTTTTTAGTTATCAACAATGTAATTCTGGATCGGAAATGGGTTTGTTTCCTTTGGGATGCAGATTGGAGTCTTTATGGATGGGGGATGGATCTATCTATCGCAAATTCGGATATTGTAAGTCCCCAAAATTGCTTGTGTATCAATCAGATCCAATTGATGGTGTGGAATCCCAATCAATTGGATGATGTCAGATCAAATAGAAGAGAAGGAGAAGAAGAATTAAGATGAATCTAATGATGTATTCAATAATATGAATGATGCTCCTTACAATATATTCTCTCACACACACTCTTCTTCTCTCTAACTTTCTCTCTCTATAATATGCTCTCCTCTTTTTCTCTAACCGTACATTCCTCACCCTATATATATATATATGAGACATGGGCCACCAACAGCACATGAGTGTACAGCTGAACACGTGTGTGCGGCCTTACACAGGGTGTGCAACCGCACACAAATGTGCAGCCGTACACACCCACAAAATAACAGAAAAATATATTTTCTTAGAAAAGCAAAGTATAAACCATATTTTTGACCCAACAATCTCCCCATTGATTTATAGCTTTCTTTTCTAATTGGCCCAACAAACTCCCCTAAAAAGTAGCTGGCTTATCTTGTTAATATTCATTGGGAGCTTGGCTTCAATATTAATCTTCAAATTTCTTCACAGCATCAAGATGATCATATGAATCTTCAATAAATGACTTCATCTTGAGTAGTTGGGATTTCTACAAAATTTGACATTGAACGCAGATTGGCTCAGGAGGCTTCATGTAGATATTCATGAAAGATGGCACTTTCATCTTGAGAATTTTCAGAGAGAACAGAGAGAATGAATCTTCTGGATCACTTCCGCAGGTTTATAGATAGCAGCAAATTGATTGAGGAAGCTTCAATGCAATCTGTCACATAATCTTCAAGTGCAGCTTGACCTTGCTTTTGGGGTTGAAGGATTGAATGTTTAAAAAATAATCTTCATTTCTTGCTCCTTCGAATGAAAAATCTTCGATGCTCACGGATGAAGCCTTGGCTTTGAAAATCTTCAATACAGTCTCCACGAGTCTCATCTACGCCCAAAATAAATTTTCATGACAAAACAAAACTAAAAGAAAAATTAGCACACAGAAAAATATTTTTGGATTTTTGATATTTTCTGAAAAAAATAAAACAGAAATAACACTATTTTTTATTTTTAATTTTCTACTTTTTTTGTTTGATTTTTGAATTTTTCAGATATTTGTTTGATTTTTGAATTTTTTTTTAATTCTCCCCCTAAATTTACGCATAGAGGAAAACTATGAACAAATTTAATAAAAAAATTTTTGGGATCAAAGTTGTTAGACAGTCTTAATCCGTTTGTCAGTACATTACCCTTCATGAATAGATCTGGTCGATCGCCAGTATTGTGGTGCACTTAAATACGAAAAATTGTGACAAATTTTTAGGAATTCTATCAGTGACCGGACAGATTGATCCTAAGTTACTAGGTAAATTTTCCTAAGGATCATTTATCTGACGACGACCAAGGATATTGTTGTCCACCTAAATTGAGCAGTGAGATCTACATACAATCTAGAATTGTTCAATTTTAGATGTACTAGAACATGTTTCCCGCTTCCTGATATACCCCAATAATCAAGAACTTCCGAGATACTCCTTACTTTAGGTGAGCAGACTATTATTCATAGAGAGGATAGATTTAGATTATGATTAATTATAGTTTTAGAGGGATTGAGATGTAGAAGGTTGGATATGCTGTGTACCAGGTCGGATTATTAATCACACAAAGGAGATATCATATGGCTAACAGATAGGAAAAATTTCATAGATATAAGATGCAGAGAAATAGATTTGCATATGTTGTAGTGTAGGTCGGATCTCTTCCAATCACATAGAGGAGTCAACATATGACTAATAGTAAGAAAGAAAGAAAATAATTTTCTACAGACCTACTTTATCAGAATTCCCAAGTCACTCCGTCAATACCGGAATTAAGGACATAATCTGTACAGCGAGGAAAAGTAAAACCACAGCTCTAGATACAGGTTCTTTAGTGTGACTGGTGGATTCTTATGTATATCTCCCTGCTCAACCTATCCAAGCGTCGTATTGTCAGTCTAAATGGAACTATCTAGGTCAAGATTTATCAAGTCTGTAGATTCCTTAAGTTCATTTGCACCTAGTCAAGACCATTAAATTTTTCGTCTCTACCAGCGCATCGAACACAGAGCCTAGACAATTCAGCTTTGGTAATTTACACAGATTCAGATTGCCTGCTATCACTTGCTGATATGACTTCCCAATAATAACTACTAACGAAAAACTATTAAGATAATGAAGAACTGTCTTTAAAATGAATCAGAGTAAGATAAACTCAGGAGTATAGAGAAGAAAACTCAAACCGTAAGTTACTGATTGAATTTTCATCCAGAAGGTCTGAGAACAGCACGAATAAAGTCAGAATAGATCCAAAAATTCTTCACATGTTAAGCACAAAATCCAATGTGTGATCCCTTCCTTTCTTCCTATCCCGCAAAGGACACATACTCTCAAACAAAGTTCTGAGTATTGTATAGTTGAGAGATGCCTCCTATCGTGTGCCTGGAACAGCTACTATCAACAGACTGAAATCTGATGATATGCCTCCATAGCTGCTCTGATACAGAGCAAGATCAATTGGTCTTTGGAACCCAATCCATTTTGAAACTGGGTTGACCTTTGTCATCTTTGCACGATACTCTCTCCCATGACATATCCTGTTTATCACAAACAGAAGATGTAAAACCATTAGAAGCATTAGATGATTTGGGAGATTGAGCCTTCGGAACCCATTTGTAGTTGGGTTTAACCCATTTCTTTTTTGATCTGATGGGTGGCTCAGTTCTTGCTTTTGAACTTAAAGTCGATTGTCGAGATGACTTTGACGTAGCCGATCTTGTTTTCACTGGAGCATCTCTTGGATTAGACTTCTTGGCTGGCATTCCCTTCTGAACCTTGGGATTTTGATTCTTGGTCTTGGGAGTTGGATTCTTGGCCGTCTGCATATTCCAGTCGCCATTGTCTGAATGTGACCTTGAAGGGTCTCTTTTGGAAAGTCTCCCTCTTGGCACATTCTCCCATCCTTGTGCATAGTAGGGAACATATGCGCGATTAGGAAAATTTCTGGCAATGTGTCCAAGCGTTCCACAATGAAAACAAGTCTTTTTTTTCATTGTGAAGTTGTTTCTTTTTACCCCTGGTGGCGTGTCCATGCCTTGTCTCTTGATTTTCCCACATGCACAGTTACAATAAGCACTATGTTTCATTGGAATTGGTGGCTTGTATTTACCAACAGCAGGTTGATCAGAAGCAGCTGAGTTCGAAGCAACAGATTCAGAGTTCAAGGAGACATTGGATTGTTCAAAAGTGTTCTCCTTGTTCTCTTCTTCTACTACTTTGCCTACAGAGGAAGTAGAAGCATTAGTAACTTTCATCTCAACACCTTCAGGTGGCCCTGATTGTTCAGTGTTAACTGAATCTGGAGCAGGGGTTTGGTCATACTGTGCAGGCATTTATTCCTCATTGGTCTCAAGGGGTCGGCTATAGTTGTGATTAAAAGGAGGGGGTACACTGTGATACCCTAAACCCTTGGTTTGATTATCTTTAAAACTCAATTGTTTTTCAACTAAGGACTTGAATGTCTTACTTGATGCAGTATAATTTTTGAAACTAACATCTGTTTTTCAACATTTAATTTTGAAAGTGTAAAGTTCTTCAGTTACAGCAACAAGTTTGCGTTTAATGTGATCGTAATTTTCACACTTGTTGCTGTAATATTCTTGCAGCTTTTGGAAATCCTTGATTTTGGCTTCTAATTGTGCTTTTAAGTGTTTTGACCTTTCCTTAGAGTATAGCCTTCATATTTTAGGTCCTCATTTTCCCTTTTTAGCAAATCAATTTGTTCGCGAAGAAATTTAGTCATAGCTTCACAAGATGGAATACATGAAACTTCATTTACCGGAATGGATGACTAAAAACTCAAAAGTTAACCTAGTCAAATTCAAAAAGTCAAACTTAAAAGTCAAACCGAAAAGCTAAATTTGAAATTTTAAAAGTTAAATGACAAAGTCAAAGTTTAAAGTCAAAGGTCAAACTTTAAAAGTCAAAGTCAAAATTTAAGGGCAAAAGTCAAAAATTTAAAAACTAAAATTTTTGTTTGAAAAATTAATTTAAAAATGAAAGAAATTGATTTTTGGGGTTAATAGTGTCAAAATTCGAAAGTTGGAACTGAGTGGGACACTTTATGAATTAATTTTTCGAGGGATTATTCCATCTAGCAACTTAGATCAGCTGGAAAAGGCATTGTATTGTTGAACCAAGGGACCCGGGTTCGAATCCTTCGCAGCCCCAACTTTCTTCCCTTTTTCAAAATGTGTGTTGAACGAATATGTTCAACGATGTTGAATGATGCTGAACAAAGAACCAAGGCCGCACACCTGCCGGGCCGCACACCCGAGACGCACACCTTCAACAGGTTCGTGAAAAAACGACGTTTTTCACCTTTTTTTGCTCCAAAACTCGATCAAAAACTCGTTTTTATGAAAATGAAAAGAAGAAACCCTCCTTAATTTTCAGAGATCTATCCAAAAATGCAAAAATATTTCGAAAATAAGATCAAATAAGCTCTCGATCTGACAAAATTGAGTGATACAATCCAAGCACTGATACCAATTGTAAGTCCCAAAAATTGCTTGTGTATCAATCAGATCTAATTGATGGTGCGGAATCCCAATCAATTGGATGATGTCAGATCAAGTAGAAGAGAAGAAGAAGAAGAAGAATTAAGATGAATCTAATGATGTATTCAATAAATTGAGTGATGCTCTATATACATAGATTCTCTTACACACACTTTTCTTCTCTCTAACTTTCACTCTCTACAATATGCTCTCCTCTTTTTCTCTAGCCATACACTCCTCACCCTATATATATGAGATATGGGCCACCAGCAGCACACGAGTGTACAGCTGCACACGCATGTGTGGCCTTATACAGGGTGTGCGGCCGCACAAACATGTGCAGCCATACATAGCTACAAAATTACAAAAAAATATATTTTCATAGAAAAGCAGAGTATAAACCATATTTTTGACCCAACATATATGGATCAAGGAATTCAGTTTTCTACCAGAGTAGTTTGTTTTCTTTTTTTGGCTGAGAACAAAAAGGAAATGTTCATTTCTTCGTCAAGATAAGTGTTTTCTACTAAGAGTAGGCTTGATAGTAGTGTTGATATATAGGCGACTGTAGGAGATGACTTCTTAGTTGTAATTAGAATTCAGGAGGTTCGGGCAGCGTCAACTGGTGTGGCAGAGGAAGTAGTTACGAATGATTTTCAGGATGAAATTTAATTTAAATAGGGGATATTTTTCTCAAAATTTAGGGTTATGGTCCAATATTCATTCACATAAATGCTTTGGGCCTTGAGGAAGTAAAGTTTTGAACTTATTTTAGGTTGATAATATTAGTTATGAGATCTAATCCCTTGATTTTCATGTTGTAATCTAATGGGAGAAAAGGAAAAAGTTGTAGGAAAAAATCCTTACATGAATTATGGTTTTTAGTTTAGCATGTGTTGAGCGAGAGGTAACTAGATAGGGTTGTGGGATTCGTTATTGCCTTTTTGTTCATATAAAGCATGCTGGAAACTAATTTGAAATGAAAAGGTTATGGTTGTTTGAAGTTGAGCTTGAAGATGGAAGAATTCCTCTATGCAGGGCATAGTGTAGCTACAAATGGTGTTGAGGATGATGGAGGAACGCGTTCTTAATGATATATGCATGGCATAGATTTTTCTACGCAGGTCATATCCACTGTTGATCAAAACCCTACTTAAGGGGCTATGAGCCCTTTTAAAAGTCACTAATCCATAGAGAGCCTTCGCATACTAAGTCTCCACCATAATTTGCAGTAATCTCAAAATTCTAGCCATCTTGTGAGGATATTGAAGCATTTGTGTGTTATTTTCTATGATTTGCGAGGAAGGAATTTATTGAAGAAGCTCTAGGGAGTCCATATCTTGTAGATCCAGACCTTTCACTTCATCAACATTCTCCAAGAGGTATATAGTTTGCATCTTGATACTCTATTATGATAGATCTAGTTATCTTATAAGTTATGCTTTTGTTCCTTAGTCATGGTCTTTTTAGGTATAAGCTACTCCTGTCCTTATGGGTGCCATTTCTTGATGTCTCTAAGCTCGTAGAGTGATAAAAAAAATGCGATCTTGGTCACTCCCATCCTTCCATGCATGGTTGGTCTTATTTCATTAAGAGCATAAAAAGAAGTTGGCACAGTAGGGTATTACATGGGGCGTAATCGTGGCTACGTGGGGCGTAGCATGAAATTGCCCCATTTTTCTTTATAAGGCTCTACGCAGGACGTGGAGCATAGGTACGCATGATGTAGATCCAAACATGGAAAATTCAGACAATTTGGATTAAGGGTCAAGTGGAGTGGTTTCTTGGCTTGGAAGGGTAAAATGGTGTTTTACCAGACACTCACGCACACACACACACAAATAGAGATTATGAGCTAAGGCTTTTAAGTGGGAATCTTTACCTTAATTTCTAATTAGGATCTTGTAGTTTACTGATTAGTGTGGTAAGTTCTGGTATCAGCCGCTCGAGTGTGACATTTGTCTCTCTTCGGATTGAGGTGAGTCTTCTCACTATACAGGTAGGATGCTACCTTTCTTTGTAACTCTTTCATTGTGTGTTGGGATGGGTTCATTTGTATGTTAGTCTAGGACCATTGATATTTGGAGCTAGGCATGTTGCTTTGAAGCGTTAGGCCTGTTATTATGGGTTGGGTCCAATATGTTGGTTGGGCCTGATATTTTGAGTTGGGCCCATTGCACGGGTTGGGCTGGTTGATATGTATTGTGTACAGTATTTTGGGGAACTCACTAAGATTTGTGCTTATAGTTTTATGGTTTAACATTTTCAGGTACTTTCAGTTCTAAAGGGAAGGACCCGGTGTGATCACACAGCATGTGATAACCCGTAAATTCCTATATGTAATGAAAAGCCAATCAATCAAAAGTCATACTTGTTTCTGCAATCTTTTATCATAGTTATGGGCCTCTTTGAGGGTTCTAATCCTAGTACATTCAAGGATTGTGTAGGGATGTGTTAGTTAAAGTTCATTGGGTTGGAAAAAAGCCAGAAACTCCATCACAAAGAGATTACGGCCACAAACTAGAGTTTACGGCCATAAATTCTTGGCAGTCGTGAACCCCTCCCCTTATGTATCAATGTCCTTCATTTTCTTCATCATTCTTCACATCTTCAAGGCTGAAACTCATTTCTCTCTCAACTATCATCAAGAACACTTCCATTTCTCTTCAATATTTTAAGTGATTCTTCCATTGTTTCTTGATATCTTTCTTGATCTTGTTAAACCCTTTGATTTCATCCATGAATGCAAATATTTTGGATTAGATCTTCAAATCATCATCCTTTTCACCACAAACACATACTTGTTTCTTGGGCCGCAAACACCCTTAAGACCTCCAAAGTGTGAGTATCTCTTCTATCATCTAGTTATCCATAAGAAACACTTAATTCCTAGCGATGAAACAACCAATTAGTGCATAATCTTCAAGAGTTTATAGCTATAAACTCTTCCTTTGGCTGTAAACCCTTCATAAGATCATATTTTTGCCGTGAACCTTATTAAGACAAAGAATAGTACCGCAACCACTTCACAGAATCAAGTTTGGGCCGGAAACACATCATGTGTTATGGCCGTAAACTCTACCTTGGTCGTAAATACACTTTATGTGGTCGTGAACTCCCTTTAATCAATCACATGTGATTATAACACTTCGTTTCAAGTGTTTCCTAGTCCCTATGGTTGTTCCCCTTCATGTTTGTGGTGTTCAAACACTAACTATATACTTATATGTATCAATATAATTCAATTAGGACTCATTTGTTCCTCGGGACTTCATTTGTGGAACTTCTCATCCTTACTCGAATCTTGAAGAACAGTAAACTTCATATAATAGTAAACTATAACAGGTATAGTTTACGGTTTCAGAACATACACTAACAAGAATAGAAGGAACATACGATAACAAGAACAAGATAATAATAATGTGAAACCACTACTGCTTGCTACAGTTTGGCCGGAAGGCCAAGGGTTGACAAATGCCAGATCAATTTCGACACCAGCAAGTCATCGTGTTAATAGTAGTCAATCGGCATGGTTATAACCACATCACATTTTAACCTTAATTACAAATTGGTTTTAAGGTAGATAGTGCTTCAGTAGTTACTTTATACAATATTACTGTACACTTTCATTTTCCTATTATATTCATATAGTGATATTCTCACATAAAAGGTAATGCAAACTATTTTCTAGTAAAGATAGTCTTAAACTTGGGAAAACATACATCATTACAAAAGACAAACAAAATAGTCGAGTGTTAGTACATTCAGTTAGAAGGGGGCCTATAATGTTAACTTTATGATTCCTTGGTAGATACATCAGGGATATATATTAATCGGGTCTGATAGACAATAGAATGTGTGTTTCCGCTTCACTTCCTGTTCCTTGTTTGGTTGTGGGCTTAGAGCAGGTTCACCCGGTCTACTATCTATTCAATCTTATATATATATATATATATATATATATATATATATATATATATATATATATATATATATATATTGTATACACCAAGATATCAGAAGAAGTACTAGGTATGGGTCAGGTCATAGCATACAAATTCATTACATCGTTTTCTAGTACAAAAACATACTTTTCAAATAGAACATTTAGTAGGCTAAACTCAAAACTTATCAATAAAAGGTTTAATTCATTTTATTAAACCAGTATAACTTAAAGGACCCTTAGTGGTTAATTCTATAATACGTTAGTTTATATATCAGGGTTATATATAATTAATATCCGATAGGCGGTTGAATGTGTGCTTTCCGCCTTACTTCCTATTCCTTGTTTGGTTGTGGGCATAGGGCAGGTTCACCTATTAATTATACATTTGATATTAGATTATATATAGCTATTATAAACTAAGTGATTATAGAAGGAACTATTGTGGTTACCATTTTTACTAGAAGAAATATATGATTTTCTTAAAGAATGTTTTCATCAAATATAAAGAATTATTACAGTTAACTTAGTAAGTACGAAATGAATACACCAGGGTTATATAAAATGAAGATCTAACAAACAATGGGATGTGTGCTTTCCGCCTTACTTCCTATTCCTTGTTTGGTTGTGGGCATAGGGCGGATTCACATAATCGTTTGTTATTTACTCTGGATTGTATATAACTTGTATCCGTATAGTACTCATAGAAGGAATTGTAGAGTCATTTTCACTTATAATTCATCATATTAGAAAATTAGGATTTTCTGGAGGAACAAACAAACTTTTCTAAAGAACTTATAGTTTACTTTTCATCACTTAAATACTTATGAACTCACCAGCTTAAATGTTGATCTACTCTTTCAAAATAACTTGTATTCTCAGGAAACTAGTAGACAGGTACGCATACTGGGATTCAGAAGATGGAGTATAGTGCTTCATGTCTTGTATTGTTATTTACTTTCAGAGTCAATCTTTTGTGAATCATACTTTGTAAACACTTTAATATTAATGAAATGGTTGTTTGTTACTTTGATTACTATGATGCATGTGTTGTGATACTAAACATGATGTCCTATGCCCCCGAACGTTTCCACCGTTCCGATTTGGGGGTGTCACACAGCACCCCCTCGATTTTATTTATCTTGTTATTTCGTTTCACTCTGATGTTGAGAATATTCATACTATGGTTGAATTGGAACAAATTGGTTGAATTTTTGGGTGTTTGAAAAATAAAAATTTTATCGATATTATGTTGGGATGTTACACAAACAAGATTGATACTCCCCACGGTGAACTACTCGACCTGATAAATCCCTTGTCTAACAACTCCTACAGTTGTGTAGATATCTCCTCCATAACCAGAGGTGATAAATGATATGGTGCATTGGCTATCGAAGCAACACTCATACCCAAATAAAATCAAAACTCTACCTGCCTCTCAGGAGGAACTCCTGCAAAATCCTTGGGAAATACATCGGGGAACTCCCGAACGATAAGTACACCACCCACAACCTTTTCTTCCACAACACGAGAAGCCAAAACATATGTAAAAAACCTAGAGAATCCCTGCAAAAGATACCTCCTAGCCCATATAGCTGAGTAGATATTGTTGGATTAGATGTCTAAGCTCCTAACTATTATTGGTATGTATTCGAGCCGATAGTAGAATGGTCCATTTGGGTTGCACTTCACCGGAACAATTTATATGGATAGTCTTTTGAGAATAGTATGTTTATGATTTGTATTAATATATTATAAGTTCTAATATATTAAATGGAATCATATTATTTAATTAGTATTAATCAAGAATTAATTTAGTGATTAAAAAGGAATTAATCAAATATGGACTCTTATATATAGGATGGGCCAAGTTCATTTAGGTTGGGCTAAGCTTTCATGGATAGTCCATGGAGTTTTTAACCCATGGATCCTATGGAAATGAAAGGTAATGAGTATTAGGGTTTACATGAATGTAACCCTAATCCTCCATACTATATAAAGATGTCTTTGACACATGAAATGGCACTAGGGTGTGAGTAAACAAGAGTGGGCCAACTTCTAGTGTGCCTACTATTCTCTCAAGTTTTCCAAAGTATTTTTGGTGATTTGTGATTCAACTTGAGGCTTCTACACTGTTGGGGATAAGCTCTTAAAGTTCAAGACTTCAAGCTACATCAAAATGTATGGTATCTCACAAGGCTTTTGTAGTATAGTTGCTTCATATTATGCTAGTTAGGATAAAACCTTGGAGTATTGAATATTTGCATGTATAATAGAGAAAACAAAGATCCAAGGTTTATAGGGTTGCGTTGTAACATACACGTTTTAAAATTCGTGTATTGTAATGAATAAAATTGTGAAATACTATGTGAAATTGACTGTTGAGTTCTAAAAGATGGTTTTTACTAGAAATGAAGTAAAACTATGTTTAGAATTACTCAGAAAATATTGGAAGTCTTATGAGATTCCAATTAAAAGCCAAATAGTGAAATTTAGCGAAAATATAAAATTTTAAATAAGTACAATTTTATTATTGAAAGTTGTAAATAATCTCGTTAGAAACTTGTAGGCGAAAACCTCGTCAAAATCCGAGTTATAACGAAAAAGTTATGACCAACCGAAGATCCGCGATAAAACCGACACGGCGTCGAATGACGTAAAAAGTGAGTTTTTGATAAACTACTTTTTAGCCTTAGTAATCTAAATGAAAGTCGTAGTATTCATTAAACCGAGAAATTCGATAAAAAGAACGCCAAAATCTGACTTCGTATGAGGAAGTTGTGATTTTTCGAAGTTTCAACTTAGCAGTAGACAACTAAAAACTCGAATTTTAGATCGAGCGATATTTGACTGATACATCTTAAACGAGAATCGAAGGTTTCTTCATTTGTAGTACAACGGTAAAAAGTCTGGCGAAAACGGATATCGGATGAAGAAGTTATGAATTTTTAACGGATTTTCCTGTCCCGGTCTGTTAAAAATAATAATATTAAAAATAAAATCAAAACTAGCCGATGAAGTCTAAACGAAAGTTGTAGAGCATAACTTTAACTACGCGTGAATATAATGAACGTAAAAATGGAGCTCGTATGCGAATGTTATGGATTTTAGAAGTTTGAGGCTCGAAAACCGAGAAATCTCGCATGAATAGTACCAGCCATTTCACCTCGTACGAAGCAGGTGCATCACCGAAGTCGTGGCACGTCCGAAAAGAGACGCATGTCGAACGCGTGTCCGAGCTTCGCTTCATCACTGCCGCCCACTCTCACATGCGAGCCACGTGCTCCGTTTCGAAGACGCTACGTTCGAGCCTCATGGCCTTCACTCCTCCTGCCAGATGTTCGAAGCTCGCATGAGCCACGTCTTCTCCCTCCTGACCGAACCTTTTAGCTACGACGTGGACGCTTTTCAACCCTCGGATCCGAAGCCTCGGCCTTATATAAAGGGAGGCTACGAGACTTGCCAACTAATTTTGGAATTTTGCCATTTTTCACCCCTAAATACATATTTTCACTATTTTGACTTTCCCCAAAGCCTCGGTATCAATTTTAGCACTCGAAACACATTCCGAAGCTCCCAAGAAGCTCAAAAATATTATCTTTTCGGTTTTGAAGCCCTAACTTCGCAGAGCCCGGTTTTCAATTAAGCTCCCGGTCTTCAACATAGAAAGTCATATTTAAAACCGAAGTGTTGTCCAAATTACTATTTAAACCCCCGGTTAACTTAAGGTGAGTTCAATATATAGGAACAATTGTATGTTATGTGTTATATGCACTATGTGCTTTTCAGTGTTATTATTCTGAGTTATTTTCCTGTGTTATTTTATTCGCTATGTTTATAGCAAATGTAATACGTTTGACCACGTGATCAATGAAAGGACTTAGATTCACATTGGTACTGGTACGTAGCCTCTAGCCATGTAGAGCATGTCTCCGTAAGAGAATGAATTCTATTCTATGGCATTAGCAAATGGTTAGACAGGACTATAAGCCTGAAATCTAACAAGATGTTAATCAGAAATTGCATGTCTTCTAGGCCATTTGGGCCAAAGTTTTATTGATGTATATCAAGCAACGAAAAGTATATCTTTGAATAAAGTCTTTGATTGATATGAACGCTCGTCACATGATTTCACCTATGTCTTGTTGTTCCTCTTTGATTTTGCCACATTGAAGTATATATATGGCATAATGTTATATTGTATCTATTATTGAACTCACTAAGCGTCACCGCTTACCCTATCAATGTTTAACAATTGCAGGTGATAAGTAACTAGTATGATCACATACTGTTGAAAGATTTAGAATAGTTTGTAATAGTACTTTTGTACTTCAAATTATGTTTGTGTAAATTACAATATCCTGGGTAGTTATCTAATATATAACACTTTGTAATAGACGGTTTGTATCCAATAGTTTGTAATCCCTTTATCAATGTAAAATATTTCTTTTATGAATATGCAAGTAGCATGTTTTGGAGTAATGATATTGTGAAGTATGAAAGTTTGGATCTTTCAAAAATACGAAAGTTGGGGTTTTTCATGCTTGTACACCATAGGAGTGTTAGAATACTCAAAACCCTTCAATGATATCACATCCTAGGCTTGTTTTCATTTATACTTGATGCAAATGGCTGAAAATCAAAGTGTGTATGCTATCTGGACAGCTGACTCCATGACTCCAGTACAGGACTTGACGAGCCCATGCCTAAATTCATCCAACTCGTCGATTTGGTTCATGCACTCGACGAGTTGGACCCCCTGACAGCATATCTTCTAGTTTTAAGGTTGCAATTGGTCTAGAATCATTACCTTAAACTATTTTGGACTTATAACACCTGCTTTTGATGTGGTAATGATTATGGTAAACCAATTTCAAGGTTGTTATCAAAATTTCAAGGTTTATGTGTGTTTATGTAATTCTTGAAATTGTTGATATGATTGTTTATACACTTATGAGTTTTGGTAGATCATAGGAATTATTTGCAAGTTTTTTGTTAGTTAATTCTTGATCTAAAGTTTTTTAATGGAATCCATAATTTGTCCTCAAGTTATGGATTACCAAAATTCATTTCTTTTAAAGTTCCATTAAAATGAATACATTACGCAATTGAAGAGTCTTTTTGTTTTATGAACTCCATAACTTGTCCTCAAGTTATGGATGTTCAAGAGTCTCTTCATTAAAGTTTTTAAAACCTTAATTAAACTCATAAGTTATGAAAATCCAAAGGTTTTTGAATTGTTCAAAACTTGCCCTCAAGTTTTGGAATTTGTGAAGTCTCACACACACTTTAATTCCAAACCCTAGAGTTTTAAAACATAAAAATTCAACACTTATACTATTATAATATTAATAGTTAATAGTTATATATGTATAAGAACAAAGTAAGTCTTACCGTTAGTAGGCCTCATTCACGAAGTCGGTCTATAAGGGGGTATAAGGTTACCGCCTATAAAGGACAGTTTAATGGGTGTCCACTCTCACCCACCGCTTCGTTGACTGGTGGTGGGTTGTTAGCCGACCAGATAAGACGAGGAATATAATTCTCCTTTCATTATAAGTATAATGATAAATATAAAGTAACTAAACCTTTTTATAAATTCGCAATCTTAGTTACTTTAGGAAAATGTGAATTTGGTGCTAACCCATGAAATTACACTTTGCACTTTGCTTAAGTCGGTAGTGGAGCGCATGTGATTAACTGACACACTAGCCTCGATTTAAATAGGTAGGAAAAGCGTTACTTAATGTTTATCATAGAATCGGTGGAGCACGTGTGGTGAACCGGCACAATTAAGTGATAAATATTAAGGGTACCAACTATATTTGCATGGTTATTCACACATTATTTGTGATCCTCGGCATCCCAGTCACAAACTTGAGAGGGCATAACCGAGATTGAAACATGTCATTGAAAAGTTCAATGAATCTCAAAATATCTAGGAGTTTCAAATCCAATAAAGCCTAATTAATTATTTTGTTTTTCTTGGTGGAAATTGGTGAATCATCATTCGCCTACCTTCAAATATTTTATAGCTTGGATCATGGCATCGCTCTTCCAAGTTATAAAATATTGTGTCAGGTCCTAGCCTTAATATTTCATATTGGATGTTATATTAAGGACTTCTGTGACAACCCTATTTTTCCCAAAAGCATTGTAAACACTCGAAAGCTAAAAACAACGAAATTAACCTCGAAAATAAAGTGTTCAGGTATCTAAGTTGGGATGCATCGAATATTAGATATCATGCCCAGGCTTCCAAAAACATAAAGAACACTCAAAACCGAGTTATATTGAAGAAATTATAACCACTCGTATAATTACGACACAACGTTAAAACATAATTTGATGTAAAAAGTGAAATCTCAATAAAATACATTTTAGCCTTAAAGTATCTAAACAAAAGTCGTAGATCTCGTTGAAAGATGAGCGTGCATAAAAAGATCGCCCAATTTGGACCTCGTATGAAGAAGTTACGAATTTTCAAAGTTTCGTAACAGTAGTAAAGGGCTAAAAACTCGGATTGAAGATCGAATATTATTTAGCTATCGCCACCTAAACGGAAGTTGAAGATCTCCTCGGTGGTAATAAAACAATAAAAAGACAAACGAAAACCGACGTAGAATAAAGAACCTATGAAATTTTAACGAACTTTAGGAGGCCCGGCCTATTAAAATTATATCATTAAAAATAAAGTCAAAACTAGCCGACGGAGTCTAAATGAAAGTTGTAGAGCATAATCTCACCTACGCGTGGATATAAAGAACGTGAAAAACGGAGCTCGTACGCGAAAGTTACGGAATTTAGAAGTTGGAAGCAGGGATTACGCCCCGCGTAATCTGGGAGTACGCCCCGCGTACTAGACCCAGGGTCGAGTCCCATCGGCCCGCCCAAGCTACGCCTAGCTAGCCAGGAGTCGTAAGCCATGACGCCTTATTACGCCCCGCGTAACCGAAGTACGCCCCGCGTACTCCGGCAGTACGCGCCGCGTACGGGGGTTTTCAGCCCTATAAATAGAGGGCATAAGGCTCGGGTTTTGGCACACCTTCACCATTTCTCAGACATTCTCCCAGCTCCAGAGACCCTTTTCTCACCTCGGTTTCTGCACTCGAGCCCCGACGAAAGATTTACGTTGCAGAAGTTCCCGAAGAGCCCGACGACGCAACTATCCGCGATCGAAACTCTGCTCAACTCTAGCCCCTCTCTTCAAACTTAACGAGTGAGTTCATACCCCTACTTTTCAATTCTTTTACATGTTTTAAGGGGGGGGGGGAATACAAGTACATTACACGTTAAAAGTATCGTTTTCTAAACATAAATGAAATTTCTAACTTCGAATATCGATACACATATCCTATGTATACAAGGACAATTATATCACTAAGTTATGGCTACGAAATGGAACATACTATTTGAAAAACTATAATGGGTATAGTTAGCAAGTCAATCCTACATTTTTATACAATTTGAAAAACGAAACAGTTTCAAAAAGGAGTAAAGTCATTTCATTGTAAATCTATTTATACTAGTCAATGTGAGACATTTAAACTTCAACGTACATTTTTGTATGCATTTCAAGTCCTGTATTATATACCATAATCTCTTGGAGGGAGAGCGTGATACTTGTGTATAGATGTATACGGGATTGACAATCCCGCACCTAAACTACTAGCTATAGTTAGACCGGCAGGTCTGGGGTGACAAATGTCATAACACTGCAACACTTGAAGAATGTTGTTACAGGCCGTCAGTGTCAATAGTATGGTTATAAAGCTCACATAAAAAGTATAAAACAAGATTGATTTACGAGATTCATATGTGCATCACAGTTTTCTTACATTCTAATTTCATACTAAATTATTGTCATTGTTGTCTATAAAAGTTACTAATACACTTCCAGTTTTGGAACCTTTTTCATTCTTACAAGAAAATATTGGATTTTCTAAAAACCTCGTTTACCAAATTACTACCAAAAGGAATATACTTTTCAACTCGGAGCACTCATGAACTCACCAACTTAATTGTTGACACTTTTCAAAACCACTTGTATTTCTCAGGGAATCAGTGATACAGGTAAACTACCAGCTTTTGGAAGAAGGAACATAAAGGATGATTTTATCATTAAGCATTTAATCATCATATTGTAATATTCTTTTGATAACATGTATAACGCAACAATACACGTTTTCATTGTTATATATATGATGGTTGTGTTACTTTCTTTACAATATTCAATCGTTGTGATACTACGTGAAGTCATCCACCCCCGAATGTTTCCGCCATTCTGGTTTGGGGGTGTGACAGATTGGTATCAGAGCATTGTTTATAGTGAACCAAGTATATCTAACCACATAAGATATACAAACTATAAATACAACGGGAACCAAAAACCCTCTGGTAACAACATTTTCATAGAAATATATTTTCTTTTAAGTATATACATTTTTACCGCACGTATCAGTCTCGCGTCATGACAAGTTTTTCTAAAAAGTAGAATGGCAAGTTGCAATACCACGATTGAGCCTTGGGGTATGTAACCAAATCAAGAATAAATATAGCCTGATCAACTATATTTATCCTGGATTTGACCAATATACGTCGAGGAATGGTCATAATAGTCAACAAGCCAAAAACTTATAAAATCTAAATTCACTAAATTGAAATAATATAAGTCTATTAATAAACGATAAAACATTGCGCTCAGTAAAGATATAAATAGGCTTAGGCATTCGTTAATTAGAAACTCTTTTCTCATAAAAATCTCATACCTCTATCCCAGTACAGACAAATGGCCGGATTTCCTTTACCGGGAGACCCCTACTACCTAAATCAAGGTAATGGCGGCTAGATAGAAGAAGACCCGGAGGAAGACCCAGAGGAAATCGAAGAAGAAATCGAAGAAGAGGTCGAAGAAGAATTCGAAATCGAAGTCGGAGAGGAATACGAAGTCGACGAGGAGATCGTGGAAATTTCTAGCGGAACAGATTCCGAACCAGAAGTAATTGACCCTCCCATCCCCCATCCTCCAGTGATCAGGCCACATCAACCGGGACCCATTCC
The DNA here is from genome assembly GCF_052625555.1 of Lactuca saligna. NCBI lineage: Eukaryota > Viridiplantae > Streptophyta > Magnoliopsida > Asterales > Asteraceae > Lactuca > Lactuca saligna. The sequence goes on along the minus strand of NC_136421.1, from coordinate 178,977,084 downwards.
CATATGGGGAAGCCACCTTTACTACTGGAGCCGTCAGCAAGGCGTGCGTCCTCCATTTGGCATGTGTCGGGATTTTTACAACGTCAGTGGAGGAGGCTCCGCTGATCGGGCACTTCCCGTTGTCGTGAACGCTATAGCTAACCAGAACTACCAGGCAGAACAACAAGCAACCAGAATTCAAGAAATCAATGCTACTACCCAAGGTAACGCCTCCGACATCAGCCGTTTGGACGGACTACATGAGAATCTCCAAATCTACACGAGGACACTACAGAACCAAATGATAACAGCGCTAGATGACATAAGAGAGATGAAAGAACAACAAGCGGAATTCGAGAGGCGACTGATGGGAGTCAAACGGCCAGATGCCGAATCCAGCTCCAAACGCCACAAGTAGAGTTTGTTCAAGCTCCAAAAAAAAAATTTTGATATAGACTAGGACCACGGATAAAAGTTTTTCTCTTATTTCCTTTTGTATCTGTAAAACGGAGACCTCTTAAATAGGTCAAATTTTCCTAGAAGCCTAAAGAAACACACCTTAGGTGTGATGTATATATATATATGCAGTGCCTCTTTATATACCTCTCGAAATTAATTAAATTGTTATATCTAAATTGAAACCAAAAACTAAAGACAAAACAAATTACAAGATACGACTAACCCTCAATTACACGATTGTCAAAACATTAGAAACTTATAGTATTCATTCTTATTTTCTCTACCAGAACATGCCTCCTCGTAGAACAACACGCAGAAACTCAACTCCAGCACCACCTCCACCACCTCCTCCAACTATGGATGCAGCTATGTTCCAAACTGCTGTAACGGCCGCTGTAACCGCGGCGATGGCTCAAATGAGCAACAATGGGTCGGGAGGTGGAATAAATAGCTTTACCAACGGCCCAAGCCAAGGCCGTACTGGAGTCTGCACTTACAAAGACTTCACTAATGGAAAACCTATTCCCTTTTATGGAACTGGAGGAGTGTTGGCTCTATCCCAATGGATAGAGAAGACGGAAGCCGTATTTGAAATTTGCGCATGCCCGGAAGAAAGCAAAGTAAAATTTGCTGCCTGTACATTCTCTGAACGCGCCTTGACATGGTGGAACGGCCACGTCAAGACACTAACCCTAGTGGTGGCGAACTCCATGGGTTGGGAGAATTTGAAGCGAATGCTCCTACGGGAATACTGCCCAAGGGGCGAAATTCAGAAGCTGGAACAAGAATTGTGGAACCTTTCAATGAAAGGATCGGACATCGCAGGCTACACCAATAGGTTCAGCGATTTGATAACGCTTTGTCCTGGGATGTTAATTCTAGAAAGCCAAAAAGTTGAGAGATACATCTGGGGATTATCACCCCAACTGCGAGGAAGTGTACTAGCTTCAAAGCCCATGACCTTCGACAGTGCCAAAGAACTGGCGCAATCGCTTGTGGATCATGGCGTCTGCCAAGGAGTCACGACTATCGCAACTGAACCAACCAAAGGGAGCAATGACAACAATAACAACAGCAAGAAGAAGTATTGGAACAAGAGGAGGGGACTAACCTCGCAGGAACCTTCAAAGAGACAAACGGTGGCAGTTCATGCTGCTACTACTCCCAACACAACTCCTACAACTTCGACGCCAACAAAACAATATGCAGGGAACTTGCCAAAGTGCAGCAAATGCAACTACCATCACCACGGTAATTGCCGCGAAATGTACTGTAAGAACTGTGACAGGAAAGGGCACACAGCCCGTTTCTGTAAGGCACCAGCGCGGCCATTCTCTCAAGTTCCTAGTACTGGGGTAAGTCAAGCCTGTTATGGATGTGGAGAAATAGGGCATTTCAAGAGGGACTGCCCCAAGACAAGGAATGTTGGTGGTATTGGGAGAGTGCTGGCGATAAGTCAAAATGAAGCAATAACTGATCCAACAGTAGTTACGGGTACGTTTCTCCTCAACAACATTTATGCATGCATACTATTTGATTGCGGTGCGGAGAGAAGTTTTGTGAGCCATAAATTCAAACATCTACTTAACCAGAGACCCCAACCACTTAATAAAATATTCACCGTAGAAATGGCTAATGGAAAAACAGAAAGCACAAGTGATATGTACGTCGGGTGCACATTAAATTTAAACGAACATTTATTTCCAATCGACCTTATGCCCATTTCGATAAGGAGTTTTGATATAATCATCGGTATGGACTGGCTGAGTCTTCACCATGCCGACATTATTTGCCATGAAAAGGCCGTTCGTCTCAATCTTCCCAACGGCGAAAATCTCATCATATATGGAGACAAACCTAGTGCAAAATTACAAATCATCTCCAGTATTAAAGCACAAAAATATCTTCGCAAGGAATACCATGCCTTTCTAGCCCACGTAGTAGACCAGAAGAAAGAACCAAAGAACATTAAAGATATTCCAGAAGTCTGCAACTTCCCAGACATTTTCCCAGAAGATCTCCCAGGAGTCCCACCAGAACGTCAAGTCGAATTCAGAATCGACTTGGTTCCCGGAGCCACCCCAGTAGCAAAGTCACCGTACCGTTTAGCTCCAGCCGAGATGCAGGAACTGTCCAGTCAATTGAACGAGCTGTTGAGAAAGGGATTCATTAGGCCAAGTTTCTCACCATGGGGTGCACCAGTCCTGTTCGTGAAAAAGAAGGACGGATCTTTTCGCATGTGCATCGATTATCGAGAACTGAACAAACTGACAATCAAAAACCGATATCCCCTTCCACGTATAGACGATCTTTTTGACCAACTACAAGGAGCGAGCTACTTCTAGAAAATCGACCTAAGATCCGGTTATCACCAGCTACGAGTACTAGAAGGAGACATCCCCAAAACGGCTTTCCGAACACGATATGGTCACTACGAGTTTGTAGTGATGCCCTTCGGATTGACAAACGCTCCAGCAGTGTTCATGGATTTGATGAATCGAGTATGTCGCCCTTTCCTGGACAAATTCGTGATCGTGTTCATAGATGATATACTCATCTATTCTAGAAACCAGGAAGAACACAGCCAACATCTCCGCCAAGTTCTAGAAACATTAAGGGCAGAGAAACTTTATGCAAAATTTTCCAAGTGCGAATTTTGGATTCGAGAGGTGGAATTTCTAGGACACGTAGTAAGCAAGGAAGGAATACACGTGGATCCCTCGAAGATCAAGGCAATAGAGAATTGGACGATCCCAAGAACCCCTACAGAGATCCGACAATTTTTAGGACTCGCCGGGTATTACCGAAGGTTCATACAGAATTTTTCCAAGATTGCCAAGCCACTCACCACGCTGACTCAGAAAAATGTGACCTTCGACTGGGGAGAAAAACAAGATGCCGCATTTCAAACGTTAAAACGAGCATTATGTAGTGCACCCATCCTAACCCTGCCAGAAGGGACAGAGGACTTCGTGGTCTATTATGATGCATCAAACTAAGGACTCGGTTGTGTCCTGATGCAACGAGGGAAGGTCATCGCCTATGCCTCAAGACAACTCAAGACGCATGAAGTGAACTACACAACGCACGATCTTGAGCTAGGAGCAGTCGTTTTCGCTCTAAAGATATGGAGACACTACCTCTACGGCACCAAATGCATGATCTTCACTGACCATAAAAGCCTTCAACATATTCTCAACCAGAAGGAACTCAACATGAGACAAAGACGGTGGGTAGAGCTACTAAGTGATTACGAATGCGAAATTCGATATCACCCCGGAAAGGCTAATGTAGTGGCGGATGCACTCAGTAGGAAGGAATACTCAGGTCGCCGAGTGAAGTCCCTAACTATGACGATCCATTCCCACCTGTCCACGCAAATCAAGGAAGCCCAAATGGAAGCCTTGAAAGCTGAAAATGTGGCAGGAGAAACCCTAAGGGGAATGGATAAGAATCTTGAAACCAAGAACGACGGAGTTCGTTATTTCATGGATCGAATATGGACACCAAAGTTTGGTGGATTCAGAGAAATCGTCATGAACGAAGCCCATAAAACACGATACTCCATACACCCCGGCTCCGACAAGATGTATCTCGACCTCAAGAAGTTGTACTGGTGGCCGAACATGAAAGCCGAAATTGCTACCTACGTGAGTAAATGTCTGACGTGCGCTAAGGTCAAAATAGAATACCAAAAACCTTCAGGTTTATTACAACAACCAGAAATACCCGAATGGAAGTGGGAGCGGATAACTATGGATTTCATAACCAAGTTACCCAAAACGACAAACGGACTCGACACCATTTGGGTAATTGTCGACAGGTTAACTAAATCAGCACATTTCCTACCGATCAAAGAGACGGATAAATTGGAGAAGTTAACAAGGACGTACCTCAGGGAAATTGTACGACTGCACGGTGTGCCCGTATCCATTATCTCGGACCGAGATAGTAGATTCACCTCAAGATTCTGGCAGTCGCTACAAAGAGCTTTGGGGACAAGACTAGACATGAGTACCGCCTATCACCCTCAAACCGACGGCCAGAGCGAGAGAACCATACAAACCTTAGAAGACATGCTGAGAGCCTACGTAATCGATTTCGGCAAAGCATGGGACACACATCTACCCTTGGTCGAGTTCTCGTACAACAATAGCTACCACACCAGTATCAAAGCTGCCCCGTTCGAAGCCCTCTATGGCCGCAAGTGCAGGTCACCTTTATGCTGGGCCGAAGTGGGAGACACCCAACTAGCAAAAGGACAAGCAACTGACAACACACTTACTGGGCCAGAAATCATACGGGAAACTACGGAGAAGATTGTTCAAATCCGAGAACGTCTAAAGGCATCAAGGGATAGACAAAAGAGTTATGCAGATAAGAGACGAAAACCCTTGGAATTCCAAGTTGGAGACCGTGTCCTACTAAAAGTCTCGCCTTGGAAAGGATTGATACGCTTCGGAAAACGTGGGAAACTGAACCCCAGATACATCGGACCATTCGAGATCCTTGCGAGGATCGGTCCAGTGGCTTACAAACTTAGACTACCTCAGGAACTCCACAATGTACACCCTACCTTTCATGTATCAAACCTAAAGAAATGCTTATCCGACGAGACCCTTGTCGTCCCTCTAGACGAAATCGCAATAAACGAAAACCTCCAATTTGTAGAGGAACCAGTAGAGATCATGGATCGGGAAGTCAAAAGGACCAAACAAAGCCGCATACCTATCGTGAAGGTCCGCTGGAACGCCAAGCGAGGACCTGAATACACCTGGGAACGAGAGGATCAAATGAAACAAAAGTACCCGCATCTTTTTCCTAATTTGTAATATTGATCTTAGATTAAATTTCGGGACGAAATTCCCTTAACAGGGGGATGATGTGACAACCCTATTTTTCCCAAAAGCATTGTAAACACTCGAAAGCTAAAAACAACGAAATTAACCTCGAAAATAAAGTGTTCAGGTATCTAAGTTGGGATGCATCGAATATTAGATATCATGCACAGGCTTCCAAAAACATAAAGAACACTCAAAACCGAGTTATATTGAAGAAATTATAACCACTCGTATAATTACGACACAACGTTAAAACATAATTTGATGTAAAAAGTGAAATCTCAATAAAATACATTTTAGCCTTAAAGTATCTAAACAAAAGTCGTAGATCTCGTTGAAAGATGAGTGTGCATAAAAAGATCGCCCAATTTGGACCTCGTATGAAGAAGTTACGAATTTTCAAAGTTTCGTAACAGTAGTAAAGGGCTAAAAACTCGGATTGAAGATCAAATATTATTTAGCTATCGCCACCTAAACGGAAGTTGAAGATCTCCTCGGTGGTAATAAAACAATAAAAAGACAAACGAAAACCGACGTAGAATAAAGAACCTATGAAATTTTAACGAACTTTAGGAGGCCCGGCCTATTAAAATTATATCATTAAAAATAAAGTCAAAACTAGCCGACGGAGTCTAAATGAAAGTTGTAGAGCATAATCTCACCTACGCGTGGATATAAAGAACGCGAAAAACGGAGCTCGTACGCGAAAGTTACGGAATTTAGAAGTTGGAAGCAGGGATTACGCCCCGCGTAATCTGGGAGTACGCCCCGCGTACTAGACCCAGGGTCGAGTCCCATCGGCCCGCCCAAGCTACGCCTAGCTAGCCAGGAGTCGTAATCCATGACGCCTTATTACGCCCCGCGTAACCGAAGTACGCCCCGCGTACTGACTACGCCCCGCGTACTCCGGCAGTACGCGCCGCGTACGGGGGTTTTCAGCCCTATAAATAGAGGGCATAAGGCTCGGGTTTTGGCACACCTTCACCATTTCTCAGACATTCTCCCAGCTCCAGAGACCCTTTTCTCACCTCGGTTTCCGCACTCGAGCCCCGACGAAAGATTTACGTTGCAGAAGTTCCCGAAGAGCCCGACGACGCAACTATCCGCGATCGAAACTCTGCTCAACTCTAGCCCCTCTCTTCAAACTTAACGAGTGAGTTCATACCCCTACTTTTCAATTCTTTTACATGTTTTAAGGGGGGGGGGAATACAAGTACATTACACGTTAAAAGTATCGTTTTCTAAACATAAATGAAATTTCTAACTTCGAATATCGATACACATATCTTATGTATACAAGGACAATTATATCACTAAGTTATGGCTACGAAATGGAACATACTATTTGAAAAACTATAATGGGTATAGTTAGCAAGTCAATCCTACATTTTTATACAATTTGAAAAACGAAACAGTTTCAAAAAGGAGTAAAGTCATTTCATTGTAAATCTATTTATACTAGTCAATGTGAGACATTTAAACTTCAACGTACATTTTTGTATGCATTTCAAGTACTGTATTATATACCATAATCTCTTGGAGGGAGAGCGTGATACTTGTGTATAGATCTATACGGGATTGACAATCCCGCACCTAAACTACTAGCTATAGTTAGACCGGCAGGTCTGGGGTGACAAATGTCATAACACTGCAACACTTGAAGAATGTTGTTACAGGCCGTCAGTGTCAATAGTATGGTTATAAAGCTCACATAAAAAGTATAAAACAAGATTGATTTACGAGATTCATATGTGCATCACAGTTTTCTTACATTCTAATTTCATACTAAATTATTGTCATTGTTGTCTATAAAAGTTACTAATACACTTCCAGTTTTGGAACCTTTTTCATTCTTACAAGAAAATATTGGATTTTCTAAAAACCTCGTTTACCAAATTACTACCAAAAGGAATATACTTTTCAACTCGGAGCACTCATGAACTCACCAACTTAATTGTTGACACTTTTCAAAACCACTTGTATTTCTCAGGGAATCAGTGATACAGGTAAACTACCAGCTTTTGGAAGAAGGAACATAAAGGATGATTTTATCATTAAGCATTTAATCATCATATTGTAATATTCTTTTGATAACATGTATAACGCAACAATACACGTTTTCATTGTTATATATATGATGGTTGTGTTACTTTCTTTACAATATTCAATCGTTGTGATACTACGTGAAGTCATCCACCCCCGAATGTTTCCGCCATTCTGGTTTGGGGGTGTGACAACTTCAATCAACTAACTTGAATTTGTCCCATTGTTGATGTATGGTTCAGACAACAATGATGTTCCAAAATCTATTGGAACAAGCCTTCCTAATGAAGATGATTTCTACGATTAGTTCATGGAAATCATACTTCTCTTCCTCCATCTCCTCCATTTATTCTCCCTGACCCACAAACTCGAAGACTTGAAAAGTTCAAGGTCACTCAAGCCCTACTAGCAATGAAACATAACTATGGAAGACTTGTGTGCACTCATGTCTTAGGAATGAAGTTACACATTGACAGGTTGAGAATGTTGGGTGTTATTGTTCCAAGGAAGTTAGCTATTGACTAGGTTCTTCAGTCACTTCCTGAGTTATATAGTGAGTTTATTAAAGACTACTATGTGATAGATCACGACATGACCCAAATAGATCTTTCTTATTTGCTTGTTGTTGTTGAATCAACAATGATTTGGTGCAATGGTCAAGCAAATATTGGTGGAAGGTCTATTTCTCAACTTCCATGGACATTGACAATGGTAACATTGGAAGACCAGAAAAGCTTTCTCTAACCAAGGGAAAGGGATCGGCCTTGGTCAACCTGGTTGACCAAAAGGTAGAAGGAAAGGCTGTGTTTGTGATAGCCCCGTGTACCATTCCCAAAGAGTCTATAGGGTTTCATTGTTAAGAAAATGGGCATTGGTTGCGAAGTTGCCCTAAATACATGAAAAATATGAGAGAAGGAAGAATCAAAAAAGTTTGACTCTGCTTCAGGATCAAGCAAAGGGAAGGAAACTTAAAATAAGAGTATGCTGAATCTGATCGCGAAGATGGATTTCAATTGCATAGGTCGAAGATCGGTTTTTTGAGCTACTACTTAGGAGTTATGATACATTGCTAGGAAATATGTAATAGCATAGTTTTCTTTTAAAGGTGCATTGTAAGGAAAAAGTTTTTTTCTCCACATTTTGTAAATAAATAAAAATTGTTTTTGTTTTATTTTATATATCCTTGCGATGGCATTATGGAAAATTGATGCTTGTATGTTTCTAGCAACAATGGAAATATGAATTTGATTCATTTATTTGTGGTAGTGTCTAAATTTACCAAATAAGGACAGATGTTCATCACCCATATTTCAATTGGACCGAAACCTAGAATCATGCAAGTTGTATTGTATGATGAATGAGGATTTTCATCTTTGGAAAATTAAGACTAGTTCCTTGTTCACGTGTATATGTGAGTCAAGTGAAGGACTAAGGGATTGAATACACATTTTTGTGCACTGGTCAAGTCCACCACAAAATATCGATAAGAGTATTCGACATGATTTACTAAAGTTTAGTAAATACGGTTATACTTATAGGTTTAAGTATAAGTCTGAAGCATTGGAAAAGTTTTGATGTATGGCAGAACGAATGAGAAGAATCAAATTCGGCAGAAAGATACAAGTTTCTCAAATCTTAAAATATGGGAGAGTACTTTAGTATCATGTTTTATGATCATCTTAATGATTGTGAGACCATATCACAATTCATCCTCTAAGGACATCTTAGTGCATTATTATGGCTAAGAAGAGGAGCCATGAATTGTTGAAGTAGTTAAATCAAGAAGATGAGTCATGCTTCGTTCCAAAATAAGTCTCAGAGTCGTACTCCAAGATTGTAACTTGAGTGACACATCTTAAAGAAGGTTTATAACACCTGTAAAATGTAAGAGTAACATGTGTTCTATTCTTGTACATTTGAAATTGGTAAGTTGTGATGTTTTGGATAAAACAAAGACCAACTAAGGCCAATTGTGTGAAGCGTTTGTTCTAATAAGAATCTGCACTTTCTCTTGAATATTTGTTTTGTCAAGGCATGATACTTGACAAGAGAGTCTTATATATCAAGAGGACAGTGGGAGTTTAAAAGATCCTGAAAGATTTTCAAGAACTAATAAAGAATAAAACCTGTATTTCATCACTAGCACACGACTTAAGGTTCATAACCTATCGTGTTGACATATTCTTATTTTTGTTCCCATTCCGGTTAAATTTAGCTATGCATCTGAGTTCTACAAGTTCTTAGTTGTTTGCATAACTGCTTAGCAGCAATGGCAGGCCCTTGTACTGCTAGGTGGCAAGATATTAAGGTTGCACAAGTTCGGTCCATATGAATTTGGATTTGTCACTAACCTTGTCTTGTGATTATGGTTTTGAAAAATTCACATGGATAGAAACACATACACCACAAAATCTAAGTGACATAAGGTTTCTCTCCGATTCATGAAAATGATGGTGAGTAAACGCTTTCACTAAGTAGATTTTAAGTAGATAGCAATTGTGATATTTGCATTTCTCAAAGTTGTTAGTGGAGCGTGTGTGGTTAACCGGCATACTAACATAGACTTGTGAGAAATGGCAAAGGTCTAAACAATTGAAACCATGATTACGGCATCCATTTTCATAGTTCTTAAATTGTTTAGACACGCATGTGTGCTATCTAAGGAATGGTGTATGATTTTGATAAAGTTTTATCAAAGCATCTCATATCAGATGTCTGAACTTTGGTAAGAAAGTCAATAAACTATTGATTTCTAAAAGTCCAGTTGATTTCTGAGCAAATGTCAAAGCTAGTGGGAGCATAAGTGTTATGCTAATAATCATCATGTTAGTGGGAACATGATATGTATGATAAGTGTTGCAAGTTAGCAATATTAATTATAGAAAACAAAAGATTCAATTGGGAAAAGTTGTTTTGCTATTGTTAAAGGAGAGGAAATTATATTTCATTTCAATTCTAAAAAGCTTAGATTGAGATTTTAATCATCTTTAGTCAAGTGTGTGTGTGTGTGTGTATATATATATATATATATATATATACAAATTTAATGTTGGAATGGTTCAACATAAGGATATTATATATATATATATATATATATATATATATATATATATATATATATTGCGTTCTAAAAATTTGATTATGATTACGGCATTGCTCTTCATAGTCAAATTATGAAAACATGGAAAATAAAAAATATTGTAGCTAAAGAATGGTATAGAATTATGTCTTTATGTGAGACATCATGAATCGTGTCCCATATGCTTCGGGTATAGGATCAGTTGCATGTGCAATAATATTTAGCCTTTCTAAATTTTCCAAACGCCTGGGGGCATGAAGAGGGGAAAAAGTCTAGAATTGGATATGACTAAAATGATTAAGCAACTGTTGAGGACAATCTAAGGTTTACCAAAGATTGGTTGCTCGTGGACAGTTGAAACTATAGTTGTAACTTTTGAAGAACCATATTAACATATTCTGAAAAGAGGCAACTCTTGTTCAGAAGTGATAGTCAAAATGGGAATATGGAAATGTCTCCATAAGTGGAATTTATTCAATCTGTATAAGATTAGAAAAACTTAATGCAAGAAGGATGTTCAAAGTAATGTACTTTGAATATGAGACTTCGTTTCCATGAAGTTGATCTCCATTGGAATACTCTGTAATGAGTGTTGACATGTCTTTGTGACTTTCTACATAATCATTACAAGAGGATCAGTGCAGATAAGTTTCAAATCTAACAGATTTCGGTAAATGGTAGGAATTTGGAATTCTTACATTTACGATAAGGATTTGGGATTGTGAAATGAGAATCATTGGAATTATGTTCAATTTATCTATTCCACATAGTAAGGATTGTAGACAAACATAGTGTGCATACTTGGTGTATGACATAACTACTGTTTGGATAAACATAGTGTACATGCTTGGAGCATGGAACAACTATTGTGTTAATTCAAGTATTAAGCTGATAAATTCAAAACATTATACAATGAATAATGAGTAATCAATATGGTGCTTAAATAAAAGGTATTATATTTACTCTCAAAAGTGCTTGGGGCCATATTGGATTAGTATTATTCTTGTGTTTCAGTTTGCATGTTTTGACCTCCAGAATAACTAAGTTATTCAAACCATCCACAGTCGATAATACATTTGAAATAGGTATTAAGGAAAGACTGACATGAAGTTGGTTTGTAGATGTCTAAAGCGTTGGACATAGCGATAGTTGCTACAACATTCATTAGTTCTCATAAGTTCTGAGTATTGGATTAAACCCACACTCATTTGAATCACTTCATGGATTTTATCACGATTGATCATGAGACGATAATATATTATATTCTTCAAGCGTAGAGATATGATTTGTTGGTTATGAGTTGGTTATACATTGATTGCATGTAAACGCCTCAAGAACTTGATGTTATAAAACGTGCCTTTGTGTATAATGCAACAAGTAGTAGGACAAGCATATGAGTCGAAGTTTATCCATTCCTTTTACCATTGGAGGGATAAAAACGATATATGTGGGCCCCTCGATGATTAAGTGATGACACCCCTAAGTGCTTGGCCAAACCTGGACTTATTTGATTTGTTCAATTAGTCACTCATCATAAATCGGAAATCGAGAAACAATAAATGGATAGAGAGAATGATAATAATCCATGTCTCAGTCCATATGATATCTATAATGGAGGAATATATGATCCCTTACCTAATGGACAATTCATTTGACTACATCAGAGTTCGACAGCGGCTTTAAGAGCTATGATTACTAGTCGGGATCTTGGAGGCATATGTAATAATTGTTTTAGACTTATCCAAGTGGGAGACCGTTGGATTAGATGTCTAAGCCCATAACTATTATTGGTATGTATTCGACCCGAGAGTAACATGGTCCATTTAAGTTGCACTTCACCGGAGCAATTTATATGGATAGTCTTTTGAGAATAGTATGTTTATGATTTATATTAATATATTTTAATTTCTAATATATTAATATGGAATCATATTATTTAATTAGCATTGATCAAGAAATAATTTAGTGATAAAAAAGGAACTAATTAAATATGGACTCTTATATATAGGATGGTCCAAGTTCATTTAGGTTGGGCTAAGCTTGCATGGATAGTCCATGGAGTTTTTAACCCATGGATCCTATGGAAATGAAAGGTCATGGGTATTAGGGTTTACATGAATGTAACCCTAATCCTCCATACTATATAAAGAGGTCTTTGACACATGAAATGGCACTATAGTGTGAGTAAACAAGAGTGGGCCAACTTCTAGTATGCTTACTATTCTCTCAAGTTTTCCAATGTATTTTTGGTGATTTGCGATTCCACATGAGGCTTCCACGCTGTTGGGGATAAGCTCTTAAACTTCATGACTTCAAGCTACATCAAAAGGTATGTTATCTTACTAGGTTTTTGTAGTATAGTTTCTTTATATTATGCTAGTTAGGAGAAAACCTTGGAATATTTAATTTTTCATGTATAATAGAGAAAACATAGATCCAAGGTTTATAGGGTTGCATGTATACCATAGGAGTGTTAGAATGCTCAAAACCCTTCAGATAGTTGTTCCACGTTAAGTGCCCTCACCATCTATGACCAGTTATCCCCGAGTTTGGGTTTGAACCCACACTAGACGATGCTTGTAGTCTTTCATAGCCCCGTACCAACTCAACCAATACATAAACATGATGAACCTCGCTCCTCCAAGAGAAATAAGAATGAGTTCAATAGGAAACGAGACTCGAAACATTTCCAAACGCAATCACAACGAACCCTTAAAGCACTCATAACACGTTTTTCAACAATCTCTACCTCTAGAGGAAAATCCAATGCCCCCGATTCAACATCAGACTTCTTGCTAAGTGTAAGAGACATAAATGATCAGGTAGCACCCAAATTGAAAAGAACAAGAGCATGTATATCATTGACTAGAAACATCCACTACTAGAAAAAGACCCTTCTACGACGTGCAAACCATGACACTCATTGATTTATGTTACGCAAAAGAGAGTGACATTAAAAAAGTGTCATCTCTTCAAAAAAAATTCAAGGATTTAGGTCACGCATTGGTGAGTGCCCTTAAATTAATGTCTCATGTAAAAAAATTAAAAACACGAAGGGCACTTTATCTAAAATTTGCGTCCTCTGTGAACGTCGCTTTATGATTTGTACTCAAAACGCGCGTTCTTAAAAGGGGGAAATGAAATCCTCTTAAAATTCTAAAAATTTTAGATACCTCGCTTCAAGATTTCCCATCGTTCTCTTCTTCCTTTCTCTCCGCAAACCTTAATCACAATACCATCTCTGTTATAAACCTCTACAACTCATATAATCGTTCTATAATTTTGTTCTGAAAAACTCGTGTTCATTCCTAAAGATCACAAAATGGCAACCAGCAAATAGGCCTTTTATTTCCTACTTACATATGATAGTGATTTTCACCAAGAGTTTCAAAAACACTTCTGTCACGTATGCTTTTCTTTTTCAATCTCACATCCATTTAGGGTTTTCGCATACAAGAACTCTATTCGACTCGTCACACACCAGTCACCAGCTATTAAGGGAAGACGTCAAAGCATTCATAAGTCGGATGTAGCAACAATAGAAAATTCACCTCACCTTGCCTCGTTAATTCGACAACCTATTTGATCACCTCTCCTCCAGTGACCTCGTTCTCACTTCTCCTCATCGGAGACCCTGGCACCTGACCTCGTTAGAGACTATAACAATTGCTCAAATTTACACACCCTAGTTCAACTATGATATGTTTAGTTTTTTTCTCTCTTCCTAATGTTTTCGTTCTCCTATCCTCAATCCTCCATAATATCTGAAAAATCCCAAAGCTTACTAGTTTTCTCATGATAAAAATTAGAAATTAGTTGTTTACATGGCAACATTTCTCACTCACTCACTCTCTCTCTCTCTCTCTCTCTCTCTCAAACGGTTACCCTCCATGGCGACGTCTCCATTTCTTTTATCATATATCTTTTTCAAAATGGATCCCTATCTGTTTTTAGTGGGTGATTAATAAATAAATTGAACTACCCATGTCAAATATCTCACGTAATTAGCTTAAGGTTCTTGGGGTTCTTGGGTTCATCTCCCGGTATGTTTGGCGTACTTGGTTGGTGGTTGAATGTGCAAGTGTATACCGGTCATGGACATTTTTGGTAAATGGAAGATTATAAGTTTTTTCTTGTGGTTGCCTCGGTTCTTTTGAGGTCAGTGGGTTACAACAATCTTTCAATTTTATTTTTGCTTATCTATTCTGGATTTTATTGCTTTTGAAAATAGTGGTTGTAACGACCGAAAAATACAACCAATTTAAATTTTTCAAAAACAACCCGATTTTCATTAAATTGTTTACAAAAAGGTTTTCAATACAAATCATTTAGAGTATTCCCAGAATCACATTGCTACAAAATCATGAGGAGCGGTACGATTGCGCCTTCGCCTTGCCACAGTCTCCTGAAGAACCTGAAAAACATTAAACCACAACTGTAAGCCCGAAAGCTTAGTGAGATACCCCCAAAATACCAACCACATATACGCCCTTCCAGGCTACGACCTTCCGGTCCAAAACATATTGCCTTCTGGCCCATAACATATAAAACATACATAACATAACAGAACATAGAACAGTCATGCATATCGGGTCTACTGTGTGACTGGTCCGCCGTATCGGCCTTCAGTTCACCGGATCCATCCTCCGAGTCTAGTCATGTCCTTCGAGTCTACAGTATGACTGGTCCGCCCGCATCGGGCCTTCATTCGGCCTGGTCCACTCTCTGAGCCTCGGCACGTCTGGTCCGCCCGCGTGGGGCCTACAGCATATCCGGACCGCTCGTTGGGCCTTCGAAACAACCGGTCCACCCTGAGTATCTTGGCCTACAGCACAAATCAGGACCGCCTCAACCCATCTCCAGTCCAAGCAACCATGTACACATAAACATATAATCATATAACAGTTTACATTCAAACAAGCCGATCTAGCAGATCACATAACATATCATTACCCTAACCAGGTTACCGACCTAACCGGTCACTAGCATAGCATCACTCTATATATCGGGAAACTGACCTTAACAAGGTCTCCTAGCATGTACCATCCTAGCTATCAGGATGCAGACACATCAAACAATAACATAATAGCCATATCCGAATCTCAATCCAATAAAGGGCCGGACTTGGTGCCTTAGACCCTGTTGATATAGTGAGGATAACTCACATCGAAACTGCCGGTTGAAAGGATAAGATCCCGCTGCTCCGAACTCTGACATGAACTCCTCCACTAAACATCAAAACATTCAACTCAATAAATACCCTTAGTTACCAAAATACCCCTGGAAGACAACTGGTCAACCCCTGATTGACTCTACTCGCCGAGTCAACTCGATGACTCGCCGAGTCCCCAAGCTCAGAACTTCCCTCAATCCGCGACCTGACTCACCGAGTCACCCTGAGACTCGTCGAGTCCAACCTCTCTGAGTCCACTCGCACCCAACTCACCGAGTCATCCCTTGACTCACCGATTCTCGACTCAACCAGGAAATATTGGGACTCTTCGACAAGACTCGCCGAGTCCAAGAACAGACTCGCCGAGTCTAAGGCTATCTTCAACCTACTCGCCAAGTTGTTCTTCCAACTCGCCGAGTTCCAGGCCATCTTCAAGCAACTCGTCGAGTCCACCCATGTGACTCGTCGAGTTCCACCGGTCTGAATCCATACAGAAGCATCTCACGCCATGCAATTGATCCAAAACATAGATCTAGCCTCCTACAACCCATCCATCACGTAAAGTGGCAAACTTTACGTGAATCCATGAAGATCTAAGCATTATACACATTGGGGCTAAGGTTTGGGACAAGATAGCTTCACTACATACTCAATCACAGGACTTTCAGGCATTCCAACCCTTCTCCATTCCAGATCTGAGGTAGCAACCTCAGATCTAACCTCTAGACTTCAAAACACCAAAATATGTGATCTCATCATCCCCAAAAGTGAAGAATCTAGACAATAGCAGCTCAAGAACGAGATTTTACCTTCAAAGGATGCCCCAATCTGCAAGGAACTCGAAACCAAGCAAAGCCCCTTGCTCCACACCTTCAAACTTCCAAACTTTCTTCAACACTTACTTCTCCAAGCGTAAATCCACTCAACAATGGTGCTTCTCCATGATTTTAGGGTTTCTGGGACTAAAGGGGATGATTAGGAGGTTGGGGAGGAAACATAATGCTCTTTATATAGGGCTCAACCCCGGGAATTAGGGTTTTCTCCACACAGCACCTACTCGCCAAGTCCATCTTTGGACTCGCCGAGTAGGCCACTTGATACGCGACCAAAGTCGCGACCTGACCCGCCGAGTCCATCCATGGACTCGCCGAGTCGCCCTCCGAAACTTACACTTTTAGCCCTTCAACTCTACTCTTGCGATTCCGGGATGTTATAGTGGTTACTTATTCAGGGGCATTTTGGTCAGCTTGTTAATTTTGATCGAATTTGGTATTACTGGGAAAAAATTGGGTGCACCCCTGTTCCTTTTTATCGCAGTAGCCTATTCTTTGATATTTTTTTCTTCTAATCTCCTTGGTTTGAGAAGCAAGGGCTGCTTGATCAAAAGTTTTTTTGTTATTGGTCCATGATTGACAAATTTATGGAACGGTTTCTTATTCTTCATACTGCTAATTTTGATCCTAGTCAAGACTATTGGGTTCATTGTTATGTCATATACAAAGGGCAATACTAGAATCTTCTTTTTTGGTTTGCGGTTGATCAAAATATTTTTTTTTCCTTTTGAAATGTTGCTGCTGAGTTTGATTCTTGCCATGGCTGCTAGGTTAACTTTAATTTTGAAAGGGGAAATTTTGGAATTTTAAAAGGGTAAAATGGGATAAACCCCAAATCTTATAGAGTTGACATCACAGATGCAGTGGAACTAGCTGTTTCAACATTAGAAGCATTAACAATCCACGAGGTAGTAGTGAATCATGTATGTCTATTTTTAGTTTCATGGGTCGGCTTCAGAATGTGGCCTTTAAATTTGCATGTTAAGTGTTTGTGAAAAGTATTTATTAATGATTTGTCATTTAGAGGCACCTTTTGGGATTGAGAAAGATGGGCCTTCTTGAGTTGATCTATTATAATGTTAGAAAGGGTTAGAATTTAAAAGAATGAACTCAATTTATATGAATGTTTGATTTTATAAATAAAAAAAATATGAATGTTTTAGCTTTGTTGTTTCTCTCTCAATTTCAAATGATTCATTATGTAAAAAAAAGATAGAAATTAAGTTTACAACAAAACTGTTCCTTTTTTTTACTTTTATGTTTATCTGGTTTTACATAGAAGTTTCAATTCTACCCTATAAACTTGCCATGCGAATGGCTCCTAATATATTTCCTCTTGATATAACGTAAGAATAAAATTACTTTTTTTGTATTATTTGATATGCTTATTTTCCGTACATAATTTTTTTATTTTTTATTTTTGGTATTGCAGCATGTCGGATATGCATTCCAGCAAATTTACTGGAGTAGGTTGGGCGCTTGGGCTGACGGAGTTCTTGGGAGTGAGGTCATGTTAAAATTATTTTCTAAAGAAAGAGATGAAAGATTGATACACCATCTCATGGCTTCAAAGGAGCTTTGTCCATCCTTAGTATCTGCCCAGAGTGAATATAAGGTGTAAGATGAGAGTTTTGATAAAGATTAACACAATCTTCATTGATGTTTTGCGAATACTTTCATTAATGGTTCTTATCTTGTGATTTATTAAGCAGATTATTGGAGTACTTTTGGCTGCAGTTCTTAGACCACAAGAAGCTCAATGCCCTTAAGTTGAATACATTACACGAGAGCTTTTAACATGCTTAATAATGGAACATGTAATGAGATTCGCAAGCCCCGAGTGAGTATTCAAGAATCATACTCTTTCTATATTAATGAGTTTCCCCTGGTCTTGTCTTCTAGACTTGACCTTATTTCTCTTCTTATCTGTCATTTTTTTTACTTTGTAATTTCTATTAATATATAAACAAGTTTCTTGGATTTTTTTTCAGGAATTCCTAACATAGAGAAGTTGGAAATTGAAGGGAAAGGTTTCCATACAAACTTATATGCAGTTCGTGGTAATTATAGTAGAGGAAAAGAGGGTAAGAGTAAAATCATGTGGCTTAGATCAATGATTGGAAGTCCAAATCTTATTTCCATTCCCGATATCTTTTTTCTTTTACAAAATTACCACTTTATGAGAAACAAAGTGAAATGTGGGTCTATAAATTGTTTTTTTTTATTGTAAGTGAAACAAGAAGGATCATCAAACATACGATCAACCTATTTGGGCTAGTATTGTCTGTTGCTCCTTCTCTTGCTCCTGCTCTTCCCCCGTCATTTGCTTCCATTATTAAAAAGGTATTTTAGGTTATATGATTACAGAGTACCATGTATTCACAACACATTAAGTGAAGCTCCAAAAGTTACAGCAACTAAGAGGAAAATGATCTTGATGCTCATGATCTATTTAATGAGTAAGCATTAGGATTTTACACTCAAGTTAAATCTTTTTATTTTGTAATATTGATTGAGGAACCTTTTTACAAGAAATAAGTGAGAGAGTTTCCTTGCTACTTTCTAAAATCGAATCCCTTCTTCATCATTGAGCGAAAGCCTCTTTCCAAAAACAACCCTTAAAGACCATTTAATATCAAGGTCCCAAACCATAGTTATAGCCCATGATTTCCACTGCTACTCACACCTTCTCATCCTTCTGTTCTTTATCTTTTGATATCCATCCAATATACAAACCACAGCTTTAAATACTGCTCTTGAATTTATGTTCTCATGCAGACACTAGATCTGATAGAGTACCCATCTGCTGCCAATCTTAAATCCAATCGCCTTTCCCTTCATGTAATTTATATGTATCAATTCCACTATTCTCATGTATAAATATCTAGTTCTTACATCTAATTGTATTCAAATGAGACTTATTATGTTATTTCATGTCTTCTTGGTCCGATATAGTAGCTAAAGCTCTAACACTTGCATTATAAGCCTTTTTTTTTTACTAATTTGAACTTATTATGCTCAGGTTAGTGATGATGGAACTTCTTGTTGGATTTATGTTGCTTCCAGCTGCCATATCTACATAATTCTGGTTTTCTCTTCCTCCAGTTTGCTTTCTTCATTTACTTACGTGAAGTTGGCATTTGGTTTATGCATATTAGGTCTGGTATTAGGCAACATATATAATCTCTATCATGCAAGTTTAATTTTTCTAATAATTATATTAGCATATTAACTTTTTGACTTATATTTGATCAGGTCACAAGAATTATCGGAGCAGGGGTTCATTAGTCTTAAAGAATTATGAAAGGCAAGATGCAACTCTACTTAGTTGGAATTTAATGTTTATCATGTTGTGTATATCTTTTTAGTTTTGTATAGCATTACATTGCAGAAGGTGTCCCTTAATAGCAATATAGTATTGGGTTATATAGTTAGGGAAAACCTCTTAATAACAATGTACAGTTAGATCCCCTTAATATCAATGTATTACACATATATGGTATTTTATTTTTTGTTATGAGACATTAAATGCAAATTTCATTTGAAAATTAGTAAATAAATAAATAATATTTTTTTAAACATTTAAAATTATGATACGCAAAAATGTGTGTCATCTACATTTATGACATGGGCTTTCGTGACAAGGGCTTCCCTGATACGCATTGTGTGTCATGAACACGCGCTTCGTAAGGTTACGACATGAAAATGCATGTCGTCTTCCTTTATGACAGGGCCTTCCTTGATACGCATTGTGTGTCATAATTGCATGTCGTAAATGCGTGTCATAAATGCGCGTCGTAAATAGACGACGCGTAAAAGCATTTCGTCTCTCTTTATGACAGGGCCTTTCTTGACACGCATTTGCGCGCCGTCTGAGCGTTTTACGACACACATTGCGCGTTGTAAAATGTTGTTTTTCTAGTAGTGATCCCTAATCACATCATAAACAAACATAATCATAAATAGGATCGTTAGAAAATAAATGAGAATACATAACAATGACAACGTCTGGCACGGCTCGAGCCTCCTCGTCCATTAACTGAAAATCTTGACTCTTCAACATTGGAGCCTCCACCTTGCTTGTTGGCCATCTGTGATCCTTAAAGTAGCTGGAGTGGGTTCCCCAACCACACCTCCTGATAACCTCGGACAGTCAGCCTTCTTGTGACCCATTGGTTGCAATGAAAGCAAATTTGCCTCGATCCCTAAGGAAAATCTCGATTAATAAGATAGGTCTTTCCGCACCTGTAGCATCTCGAACCAACTGATCGACAGACTCCATCGTGCGATTTACCATACTTGATAAAATGGACTTGACCCTACTAGCCTCTACATCGCAAGTCAAAAGTACATGCCTCTTTGTTGGCCACTCAGTTGTCTGAACCTAAGCTGAATTTTGCTTCGACCAAAGCTCCAACCCAATATCCCGTTCCTAGGCTCTATTAATCATATCCTCCAAGATCATGCATCCTGAAATGCTAACAAATTCCCTGATGTTATCCCTCAGCATATCATGGTATCTCATCTTCTTCATTCCTCATCCACCATATATTGTGGAACCAATAAGGTTCTCTCCCTGCATATAGTCATGATCTCTACAACAGTCTCAATCATATGACGAAGGTCCTGAAACTCCCTTGCCAACTGTTGCACCTTGATAGCTGGTGCGAAATCTGATCTAAACATGGTAACAAAGTATGTCTAGGACATGGCCTTAATGGGCTTCGCTCCTAAAGCATGACCAACCTCCTCCCACCAGTAGTGACATTGATCTCTTAGAAGACAAGCTGCAAACCTCACCTTCGACCCCTTGAGGCAGAAGGTTGTCCAATGAAAACTCTCCATGTCCGTAATCCATTATCTACGCGAAATGGGGTCCTTGTTCCCAATGAACTCTGGGACCCACAAGCTTTGAACTACCAAAAATTGAGGGTGTGTGCCCCAAACTGATCAGCTACAATATCTACACGAATGGCCGATAGAAGCTTATCCAGTAACTCAACAATCCCCTCCTTGAACGTATTGAACATCACAGGTATTACATCCAAGATACCACACATGATCTTCAACGTGATAAACTCGTATATCCTCTCGTCAATTGGTTCAGCGCTAGAGCTTGAACTGGAACCAAAACCAAAACCAAAACCTCTTCGAGTAGTCACCACCATACTAAAAGACATCAATACAAACGATCAACACATACCCAAAGAATCTCTCACTTTATAAGCTTCTTATAAATTTTTTGAATTTCCTTGATTCGAGTACAGATAATGTGATTTTAGTAGTACGAGCCCAATACTATATTCCATACTTATTCATAATTTCCTCAAGAATCATCTCGAATCTTCTAATTCACTCCCTTATGACTACTCTGATAGGTCCACATGCTAAACAACATACACATCGCACCACAACACCTCCTAGACACTCCAGTAATTCTCTTCTCACAAGTGCCGAAAAGGTCATTTCCAATAATTAAAAACACTCCATGAATGCAAATCACACTTAATTGCAATAAAATGGACGTTCGAATAGATCTCTACCATAACGTTGTCATCTAGAAAAGAACAGGAAATAGTGTTGAATCAAACATTCTCAGACTATTAAGTCTTAATTATGTACCACCCAAATACACTCATCAAATAATTTCCATTATCAGAAAAACCCTAAAGCACCTAAGCAATCCACAAATAACATACATATAAAGGTATCTCTCCTATCAGGCATACCCATTACGTAATCCTAAGTGGATCCTTAGCCACATCCTAGCATGCAACTCCTATAGTAGCATATTAGAGCATAAAATTTATGCATGGCTACTTTGGGAACCACTTAAGCTCAGTTGATTGCATGCACTAGAACCTTTCTTTATAAAAGACTTTTCCTTTTTTTTAAAAAATATTTATATATCCTTAGTTTGAGTTCAGACACACCTGAAAAGTGTGTCTAAATCCCTCAACCTAAGGATCTGATACAACCACGAACGTCCCAAAAATATTAAGTACACTTTTTCATATCAAAACAACCAAAAACCATACAATCATTTGTTCAAATCCAACCAATGTATAAATAATTCTCAAACAGCATAGTAAATCAAATAAATAGTGTAGAATAAATCTTCGAGGGATGCAGTGTGATCAAGTTGGGCACTTTCCCTTGGAACCTAAAGTACCTAAAACATTTAAACATAAAACAGTAAGCACAAAGCTTGGTGAATTCCCCAAAATACCACATACCATACATATAATGGGTGAATTTCAAACCAAGTGAAATTTGTGGGCCAAATCATAGTCTAAGATTCATTCACTGCTATGGGCTAGATCATGGTATTTCCTTATAATGCCAAGTTCCAAATCCTAGTCTTACACAAAAGTGTCAGTGGAAAGATATTGGTTTTCCATACAATGCCAAGGGCTAGATCTTGGTCTTTCATACAAATGTCAAGGACCAACTCCTGGTATTCGATGCAAGTATCACAAAGACAACTAGCACTATACATAGTATAGTGAGAAGAATCACCTCATACTTAGGTCGGGTATACAACAACTCGTATAGTTGTGAAACCAATGCTACAATCCATCTATCGGCATACCTAAGGTAAAACCTATATATACACTTGAAAATTATCAATTTGAAAAAAATTCAATGAGGTCAAATAGTAAACGGTCAAAGGTCTTTGCGTCGTGTCCAACCTATGGCCACATTGTAACTATTCAACACAATCGTTACCAGCTCCACCGTTGTGTCGTGGAAAACATGCCACCACTACATTGCACCAACTCAACAAAATAATTACTATTCTACCCCTCCCCATATTATGGAAAGCATCATGCCATATTATGCATTCAATATGAATTAGCTTAATTGATTAAGGTCCTAACACTTAAAGATCTTTGACCAAACCTTTCAGAAGGTATCATTGCCTCACAGGGGACCATAAAAATCATTACTTAGTGTACATGCATAACAAATTCATGTCACCCATTTTTCTAGGTAAAAATGGAAGAAATAGGGTCATAACTGCACACATGAATTCAATAATCCCATAACAATCTAGATCTGAAGCACTGTACCATTTTCGGACCTCAAGGATCAATAAAGTTGAAAACTTTATTGAATCCATTTACTCAAATCATCAAACCATGAAGATTAAGCACCAAACCCTAGATATATAAGGAAAGGACCAAAAAGATAAAAATTTGGGGACTTATAAAGAGTTCAGAAGGTGCAGAACAGAGAGGAGATATGTTGCTTGTTGGATTCCTTGTCTAGAACTCCTTCCTCTTCCTTCCAATATCACAAAAACACATAAAATGAACTCAAAGGATTGAAAGGAGGCTAGGGTTTTATCAAGATCGCTTTGGAGGTGATGGAGGCTTAGGGTGGAGGAAACCCTAGCCATCACTACCTTTAAATAGGGCCCAAGGTCCAAAAATCTAGGTTTGTAATTATGGCATCACCAAGTTTTGGCCATTGCATTTCCACATCATTGGGACCACAATGATGCACAGACACTTTAGTGGTTGCCGCATCATGGTGATCCACAGAACCACATCGTGGCCAACATAAACTCTCAAATTGACAAAATAAATTTAATACTTGGAAACTGGGTGTTACACAAGGTACATAATCAGCAAGTACCATCACATTTAATAGTTGTTCGAATGTGAAGATATCATATTCAATAAAGTCATACTAGGAATAAGTCTTTTCAATATATTCCCTAAACTAATATCACCGAGCAAGTCTGACAGTCAGACAAAGTATAGAGGCATTATATTTACAAATAAATTAGCTTAAGCATGTTTATTTTAGTTTCTTTTAAAATTGATAACTTGATAGTATAAGTTTTAGTTTGACTTAGCGATCATTAAAACAAACTCTTAATATGATAGAGATTGGTCATTTCGAGTAGCTTATTACATTGTTCTCCTTTTGCATGTTTGAAACCCACTTAACAAGTATTAACTTACTTAAACATCCATAACCGATCATACTTTTGGAAGTAAGTAGTGATTTAAGACTGTCATGGACTATTGGTAGATTGTCCATAGTAATTAGGCATAACATATAAATTATGCTAATACCCATAAGTATGTAATGGATACTTAAGTATTGGAACAACCATCACTTAGAGATTACTTCATGGATAAAGTCACAAGTAATTGTAATATGATAACATTTTCTATTCTTCAAACTGAGATACATATGGGGTTTTGCTTTACAAAGTATGTTACGCATTGGTAGTAATAAAGGGTATGTTAATGTGTGACATGATGAGTAAACAAAAACTATGTAGTCAAAGTTTATTTGTTTCTCTTTCCTTAATAGGAAAATTGATATATGTGGGCCCTCGATGATTTGATTCTGACATCAAAAAGCTTGATCAAGCTTTGACTAAAATCGATGTGTTTAGTTTAGTAGTTTGATGTAGTCACCATGAATTTTTATCGAGAAACATAGTTTTGAACACTGAGATTGAACCTTATCCTTGTATTATGTTCATATAGATATCTAGAACAAAGAAATAGTTGATCGGTTATCTAAAAGTTGAGTCCTGATTTGAGTAGAGTTCGAAAGTTATATTAGATGGTTAATTCTTTATGGATTAATGAGACGTATTGGATATCATATAGTTGTTGACTTGTTCAAGTGGGAGACTATTAAAAAATGTGTCGAACGTTATTAATTGTTGTTCATATTTCTAATAATAACAAGGTCCTTTTGGGTTGTCGTGATGACAAATTTACGAAATTAACAGGAAATTATTTAAAGGGAATAATTAGTTTAATAATTTATTATGCTTATTAAATTAATTAGAAACTATTTTGGAATTAATACATACTTAATTAATTCAACGGATTGAATATTAATTAGTTAAAAGTTAACTAACTGGAATATTCTAGAATCCCTAAGGGATAAGGAGGATTTTGAAATTTGCATCCATCATACATCGGATTGGAGATGCATCTGGGGTTAAGGATTTGTAGCCTATTAATAGGGTATTAGGGATCATAACCTCCTTGCTCACTAGCTTGAATTTTTTTCCTCTTCTCCGTGGAACGATTTCCTATTCCTGCTCTAAGGTTTGTGGAATTTGCTTATTGTAGTTTTCTCTTTGGAATATTGGGGGTGATTCCATTAGAGGGATTCTATTTTCAATCCTCCACATCCAAGTAAGGTAGTAAGGATAAGATTACAAGCTACAAAGTCTCTAGCTACAAAAGTGGTATTTAATTCTATCTATTCTAGTAGTTTTAGTAATAGAATGAAACCTGGATCCATAAAAGTTGCATATGCACATAGGTAATTTGTTTCGGTCTTCCCCAATGATATTCAATTGAATGCCCTATAACCCAACATGAATCTTATGATATCAAAATTATTTTAAAATATTTTATAATTAGGCATGGTAGGAGAGTTATTAGACCATTCAAGAAATACATTGTTGCACTGTGGCTAAAGATACATCAATAAGATATCATGTTCTGAAGATAAAGGAATATGTAAACCAGCTTGATATTAGCTATTATCCAATCAGTCCATATTTGGAAACTGCCATTATGATGACATCAATCAATTTTTTAGGTCATATCACGCTGGACTAGAATGTGGCTAAGTTTGTCTCATAATTGTGTCAAATGTTAAAGAGAACCGTGAGAATATGAAAACCAAACAAAAGATGTTTCGGTTTTGAAGCATCATATAAAGAAAACTAGACAAGAATAAAGGGTAAGGCTGAGGGAAACGCTAAAATTGAAAGCATGATCGTAAAACCGATGTTGATCTGGAATGGTTCCACTATATGGAGAGCAAGCATTAGAAGAAAAACTACCCAAATTATCTAAAACATGTGAACAATACCAAAGCTTCTACTTGTGGCTATTTTGGTACATGTATCTATTCATTGTATAATTATTACAACTTTTTATGTCATAAATTTTATATTTGTTGTGGAATTGACATATACACCCATTTGAAAGGGCTTAGAAGGACTATAAATCTTAGGATGGGAAATGATGTAAGAGTTTCAGTAGTAGCTATAACTTTTTTTTTAATTAATTTACTCTTATAAATTTTCTTACTCTTGAAAAATGGTATTTACGCTCTTCGTATAAATAGTAATACCATGATGTTTGCTTCTTTAAAAAATGATGATTATATATGATACTCCCTCCGTCCCATATTAATAGTCCATGTTTCCATTTTGGCTTGTCCTAAAATAATAACCTACTTCTAAAAATAAATATCCCTTTTACCAAAATACCCCTCATTATTCGTTAAACTACCATGGAATTAAATACAACAACCATGGAATTAAATGCAACAAGAGGGTACAATTATCATTTAATTTAATAAAGTTAGTCATAAATAATGTTTCCTTAATTTGTGTGTTTTTTGTCTGTGGACAATAATTTTGGGATTGAGGGAGTATTATTTTTAATGATGAAACTTCAATTTACGAGGATGGTGTTTTTCATATAAGTCTCAAAATAATAATATTATGATAAAAATCCTCAGTCCAAGAAAAAAATACCTCTATACTTGATAGCTAAGTCCTAGACTGATATTAGAAGAACCATCATATTGCATTGTTAGTTGTGCTAAATAAATGATACTCATATTCATCAAATTCATTTATTATATAATTTTGAATTCATTCGATTTGATGTCATATAATGCATGTGAATCATGCTTGTTTGGATTTTTTTTTTTTTTTGATATCCTTAAAAACCATATCATATCACACATGGTAGGCATCATGTTTAACTTGAAGAATTCAAGAATAACTAGATTTTTCAAACTAGAAAATTTATAAAAGTCACAAAAATACCTTTATAAGCCTCTTATATAGCACGTGAATATCAATTATCAGAAAATAACCCATTAATGACACATAATACGTGTTAAAAAGGGGTCAAATGACACACAAATACGTGTCATTAAATCCCTTATCATAAAGTAAGATGAAAATAATTTTATGACACACAAATGCGTATCATCTCCATTTATGACATGGGTTTTGATGGCGTGCATTTATGACATATTTTAAGACACACATTTTGCGTGTCAAAATTTTTTGTGTTTAAATTTTCTATAGATTTATTAATTTTCAAATTAAATAACAATTAATGTCTCATAATACAAAATTACACACATACATATACACACACATGTATATAAATGTGTGTATATATATATATATATATATATATATATATATATAACAAATTAATTCATTTCATATAATAAATGTACTAAGATAAAACTTTTAACACACTTTCTACACATCTAGTATATTTACTAACTTAACCTCTTAACATACTTTCTACGTAGCATATGTAGACTAATCCATTTTTGTTTGTGTAAACTACTTTGTTCATTAAAATTTTCTTCTTTTGGTTGTTTTGAGTTGAAGCTATTGGTAATATCGGTTTCTTTAAGCTTAGAAGTAGCAGCCTGAGTACTTTCTTTTGTTCTTAATGTTATATTGGTATAAAAACTAGCATCTCGGACCTTTTCTACCCCCACAGATGAAGATTTGAATCTATATCCAAGCATCCACGAGTTGTGTCCAAACGATAAAGTGAGAATGTGAAGTAAAGAAACATTCATCATTCCATTGTGGTTAAACCATGGTTACATAATATGAGGTAAGCCTCATCCATGAATGTGGAAGTAGTAAACTAGATAACATTTTCTTTCTTGATGTTAGGGCCATCCATTCGATCACAAAAAATGCATTTAACAAGCTCTAGTATAAGAACTTAGGCACCTGATAGAAAAAGAGTAATCAAATGGAGATATTTTTCTATAATGCTTTGATTTTGTGTGAAATATAAGGAAGATATACTCACCATACTTCTTAACGGTTGCAAAAATTTCTTGTTCAAAGACACCAATTTGAAGCAATCTTAACATCTTGTCCATTATTCAAAACATGGTCTATATAGTGGCTTCCTACTAGTTTAAGTTAAATTAATGTAAAGATTTAACAACATTGGACAATAGTGAAGCAACGTCCGATCTGCCTAGTAAGGATTTGATCCTTATCCTTTAATAGTTTATTCACTTGGATCAAAAGATAGTTGTTCATAATACATTCTTTAGTGCATGACATACTTCCTTAAAATCTCAAGGAGTAATCCTTTTTGTCAATGAAAGGTTATTCAATACATTAACAACATTTTTCCACTCCAGCCACTTGCTAGATTTCTAGAAAGAAAAGTAAAAACAAAATAATCCTTAAAAAATGAATAAAATACTAACATGGTTGCTAATTCTTATAAAGTAAGGAGACTGAGCACTAACCACATCTTTTCAAAACATTAACTTCTCCAATGGTGTTAAGATATAAACATGGTCAACAAGTTCATACTCATCAATTTCCTCAAGAACTGGTACATAATTTCACTTACTCTCGATGATAGATTCTTTAACCAAACTCACTAATATTTGCAAGCAATATTTTAATTTTATAAATGATAAACGAATAGACCCTAAAAACTATCTTAAGAAGGTATTACAAGGGAAAAGGTGCCTAAAAGAAACATTTTTTTCTTCTTCTTCTTCCTTGTTTATCTTTCCTTGAAGTAATAGAACTGCTTCAACAACCATGGAATTTATATCATCTGATGATTGGAAACATGTAATGTAATTGAAGCTCTTATGCTCATTTGAAACCGGATAATTACTTTGGTTTGGAGGAGCAAATGGACCTATCAAGCAGCCAAAGCTCTCTCAAGCATCTCATCAAACAAATGTAGCGTGCTTCTCAGATCCCATTTTTACTTAAGCAGTTATCAAATCACCATAAAAGAACACCTCCATGCCTATGCTTTTCTTAAGCATCCCATTTAAGAAGTAAACAAGAAATGAATGGAAATTAAAAATTGGAGAGGTGTGATAAAATAATAGAACTATATACATATATGGTTGGTATACCTTAAAAAAATGAGATATAGAAATCCCTTGTGACTTAATTGGTCGTGTTGTACGCAATTTCTTGAGATATTTTAGTTGATATAGTCATGAAAACACCTAAGCCTTAAATAATGGTAGAATTCTTTCTATTTTCAAACAGTCAAGTCTGCCCATGTACAAAATCAAGCTACTGAACAAAAGCTTCTCCAAAAAAATAGTAACTATAAACGTAATTAATGGTGTTCTAAACGCACTTCCCAAAATATGTGATTAAAAAAAGATACCAAGATTGATATTTTTTGAGAAGTGTATGGAGCAACACCTTGAACTATTGTGGAGTTCTGGACTTTGTTGAATATTTTCGAGGAAAGAGAGAGTCTACGGATAGAGTTATGTGACACCCGTTAATTTTGGTAAATAGAAGTCAACCATGATTAAGGTAAACATAATATATCCCTCGCAAAGTATTACCATATATTAGAAAATCTTTCAATGAAAGTACATTTCCTTTTCAAATTTTATACCTTATGTAGGTTGGTACATTTAACACTACAAAACATACATGACAAAATGAATGGTTAATGAATGATTTATCGGGTTATAACAATACAACGTCATACAAGGTATATGGAAATACAACATGCAAATGACCTTTAGTGATTAAGGTCGTAATAAGTATATATGAACTATATTAAATTTCATATCACCAACGACTAATAATTATATGAATAACTATTATAGCAACCAACTTTTATAACACTTTCTCTAAGAATAAGAATTGGTGTATTTTTATAAAAGTTAGTATATTTATAAATACATGCATACACCTATATATATATATATATATATATATATATATATATATATATATATATATATATATAACCATCCTTATTCTAATATAAAGAAGTCAAACCCATTAAAATAATGCAAAAGCATTACAAGACCAAATGATCATGTTCTATTACACATTTATAATAAAAAAAATCAAACTTACCCCTCCCATACCCTTAAAACCATCCACCCATTTCCCATGAAATCTAGAAAACTTTTGTTACACTATAAATACATTTGGCTGAGAGTTTTGCCATCACCACCATCACCCTAAAATTCTTCATTCAAAGCTTAATCACTTGTCCACACAACCCTCATGACTTAAGATCTTGGAAGGAAAGCTCAAGAACACCAAGATGCAAGCCAAGGACTACCATTTTCAAGTTTCCTTTAACCTTTCGACAATAACATAAAAAGCGAGTTAATGCCCCTTTTTCTAATATTTTTACTCATTTCAGTCTTTTGGGGGAGATTAAATGCCAAGATAACAAATTATACTTTGATTAATGACTTTACAAAAAATTCCTAGATCTAATACATGTAGGATAAAACCCTTAACCTTTGGGTATTACTTTCAGACATGATTATGCCTTAGTCATGAAAGTGTATATGTGTGTGTGTGTGTGTGTGTATATATATATATATATATATATATATTCGGATTCCAAATGAAGTACACAAGTTTTTTTTATATGTGTGCTAGATAATTTTATATGTTTATATATATTGTATGACAGATAATACTATTACACTTCGAATAACCGCAAACTGACATTTTTAACAAAAATCTAAATTTGAAAGATTAAAATTTTCTGATTACATATTGGGTAAAACTATTATCCATTGGATAATACCTTTATCCATTGGATAATAATATTACACAATGGGTAACCAACACAACATATAAATTTTTGATTACATTAGAATAACATACATTCGACGAGCTATGTGAGACATTTCTTCAACCAATACATTAGGTCTCGGCCTTATAATCGTTAAATCTTAAATGAGCGGGATATTTGTGTATAGATCTATATGGGATTGACAAAAACTACTTATGGTTGCTAGCTACAACAATGATCGACGAGTCAAGGGTGACAATTGTCTTAACATTTTCACGACGTGTAAAGAAGCGTCGTAGCGGGAAACATTACAGTCGACAGCTTGATTATAAGGACTCACTATAACATCGAATACTGAAATTATAGTACAAAACACATTTATAATTATGATTATTTACTTATACATTAGATTTTGGATAATAAAATCACATGACAATCCACGCTCTTCATAAGTTTAGAGGTTATAGGAACTTCTATTTAATAACTACTTTTGGATACATACTACACACATAAATTATTCTTATACACTGAAGGCGTACAATTATAAAACTTTTTACAAGTTAGAGATGCGATTTACACATAAGGAAAAACATCATACTTTTCTATAATTAAACTCTTATGAATTCACCAACTTTATGTTGACTTTTAAAACGGAATGTAATCTCAGTAAACAATTATGCTCGGATTAGTGGAACCACTTTTGAAGACAATATACCAAATATCATTGCTTGAACTTTCTGATATTTGTACGGGAACTACCCTATTTGATAACATATGAAACTTGTAATGTATTTTGATATCAATTAACATTTGGATCATGTAACTTAGCTAATCATTTTGTATGATCGTTGCTTATGTACTTGTGTTTCAATGTATTCAATTATAGTGATAGTGTGTTCTAGTCCCACCCTCAGAATTTTCTGTCATCCTGTTTGGGGGTGTAACATATTGATATCAGAGCAATTGTCGATAGTGAACTAAGTATATTCTTCCTTGTAAGAAATATTACTATAGATACGGGGACCAATACCTCTAGATAAAAATTATATCTTACAAATTATACTTTAGAATATATTTATAATTATATGCATAGACGGACAAAGGCAGTGTCACCATGAAACAATACAAGAACATCAAAGTTTTCGTTGAATACTATGAACATACCTAATATAACATGTTTTCAAATCATGGGAAGACGTAGCCTAATCAACTACGCCTGACTATGGTTTGACCGACATGTAACTAAGTATGGGTATAGTAGACAACAATATGAAACTCAAGTAATCTTCATAACAATACTTAATAACCCCATCAAGGATCTACATTAACAACTTAATAGTACTAATTACTATATTTGGAGTCCGTACGGGACCAATACCAACACCAACACTAACACCAACCCCAATACTGACACCTCTGGATGCGGGTACAATAAAAGAAATGATTGCACAAAGAGTAATGACCGTAGTAGCAAACCATTATACCGATAAACATGAGGGATCATGACACATTAACAATACTTCCTACATGAAAACTGGGGAAATTCCCATGTTTTCTCCTACAAATACTTTTTCGACTGCAAAACCAAGAACTTCTGTGGAAATAGAGGAGTAATCGAACTAATACGTTGGTTCAAAAAGATTGAATCAGTATTCGAGATAAGATCCCGTGTGAATGAGTGCAAAGGAAAGTTTGATGCAGGCACTTTCATGGATTCCACCCTGTCATGGTGGAATGGTCATGTAAAGACTATGGGCCTAACTACTGCAAATGCCATGTGTTGGGAGGAGTTAAAAGTCATGATGGTAGAAGAATACTATCCAAGGAGTGAAATGCAAGGTCTGGAACAATAACTTTGGAATCTCACCATGAAAGAGTATGAGATAACAACTTACACCAACCGCTTAAATGATCTGGTTGTCTTATGCCTTGAAATGGTTACACCTGAGTACAAGAAGAT
Source organism: Lactuca saligna (assembly GCF_052625555.1). Taxonomy (NCBI): domain Eukaryota; kingdom Viridiplantae; phylum Streptophyta; class Magnoliopsida; order Asterales; family Asteraceae; genus Lactuca; species Lactuca saligna. Next base: position 178,944,117 of record NC_136421.1, on the reverse strand, counting down.
AGAGAGATAAATCTGGGGCCTGGCCCCAAAAGTTCAAGGGATGGTCATTTCCTCCTGACAGTACAAAGCGCATTGCTCATCAGCTGACTGACCAGGGCCTCTGTCAGGGGACCATGGTTCATAAATCCGACCCTCCTAAGGAGAGGAACAACAAGAGGAAATTTGGGAAGAAAAATAAAGAAAGGCCCCAACAAGGCCCCCAGAAGAAACAGGGAATGGTGACAGATCTCACCGCTACCACCCCTGCAACCACCAACCAACCCAATCAATATGTCGGAAATCTTATGAGGTGCGACAAGTGTACTTATCATCACGTTGGTGCATGTAGGTTGATGTATGACTTCAATTGAAAACAAAAGGAGCATATTACCAAAGTCTATATGACACCAACACAAGGGACCAAACAAACATCCAACTCAAGGATGACCCTTGCTTTTTACGGATGTGGGGAAACTGGACACCATAAGAGGGATTATACAAAGGCTAATAGTTCAAGTGGAGGTAGTCAAGGCAAAGTCTTGGCCATAGGAGCGAAAGAAGCAATGTAGGATCCTACAGCTGTGACTGGTATGTTCCTTGTCAATAACTCTTATGCCTGCATACTTTTTGATAGTGATGCCGAAAGAAGCTTTGTTAGTCATAAGTTCAAACAATTACTAAAACAGAACCCCAAACCACATTAAATAATCTATACATTAGAAATGGCTAATGGGAAAACCGAAAACGCCAAATAAATTTACCTAAACTATACCCTAACACTAAACGACCACATCTTCCCAATCAACCTCATGCTTATAACTTTTAGGAGCTTTGATTAATAGTCGGTACGGATTAGGACCCTATTCGTGTCGGCATCATGTGTCAAAAGAAATCCGTTCGACTCAATCTTTCAAACAATAAAACTCGCATTGTGTACGGTGACAAACAAGGTAATGGCCTCCGAATCATCTCGTGTATGAAAGCACAAAAGTAAGTGCACAAGAAGTATTATGCATTCCTAGCCCACGTAGTAGACAAGAATATAGAGGTGAAGGAAATCATGGACATACCAGAAGTCTATGACATTCATAACATATTTACAGAAGACCTCCTAAGGTTACCGCCTATTTGACAAGTCAAGTTCATAATCGATTTAATCCCAGAACCAGGCCCCGTAGCAAAGTCTCCATACATATTAGCCCTGGAAGAGATGCAAGAGTTGTCTAGACAATTACAAAAATTAATAAATAAAGGGTTTATCAGACCGAGCTTCTCACCTTGGGGAGCACCGATCTTATTTGTAAAGAAGAAAGATGGATCCTTAGAATGTGTATTAACTACCGAGAACTAAAAAAACTAACCTTAAAGAACTGGTACCCACTCCACGGGATTGATGACCTATTCGACCAAATACAAGGATCCAACTACTTCTCAAAGATCGATTTGAGATCGGGGTACCACCAACTTAGAGTTTAGGAAGAAGATATTGTGAAGACGGTGTTCAGAACTCGATATGGACACTACGAGTTTGTCATAATGCCATTCGGACTGACGAATGCTCCATCGGTTTTCATGGACCTCATGAACCGCATATACAAAACGTACCTAGATAAATTTGTGATCGTATTCATCGATGATATATTGATATACTAAGGAAGTGAAGAGGAACATAGTCAACACTTGCGATCGATACTGGATTTGTTACGACAGGAGAAATTGTACGCAAAATTTTCTAAGTGTGAGTTCTGGTTACAAAAGGTGGACTTCCTGGTGCACATGGTCAACAAAGACGGAATACATGTTGAACCATCCAAAATAAAGGAATTAGAGAACTAGGAAGCACCAAGGATGCTAACAGAGGTACACCGGTTCTTGGGTCTTGCTGGCTACTATTGTAGATTCATCAAGAATTTCTCCAAAATAGGTAAACCCCTCACAATGTTAACCCATAATGAGGTGAGTTTTGGCTAGGAAGACATACAAGAGGATGTCTTTCATACATTAAAGAAATTATTGTGTAGTGCACCAATCACGTCCCTCCCAGGAGGCACAGGGGTGTTTGTTGCGTATTGCAACGCTTCAAAACAAGGTTTGGGATGTGTGCTCATGCAAAGAGGAAAGGTCATCACCCATGCTTCTTGGAAACTCAAAGCCCATTAGGTTAACTACACCACCGACGATTTTGAGCTTAGAGCTGTAGTATTCGCATTGAACATTTGGAGACATTAGCTGTACAATACAAAGCGTATGGTATTTATTGACCATAAGATCCTTCAGGATATCCTCAACTAGAAAGAGCTTAACATGGTCATCAAAGATGGGTTGAGTTGTTAAACAATTATGGATGCGATATTCGTTGCCATCTGGGCAAGGCAAACATAGTGGTAGATGCTTTGAGCCGAAAAGAACACTCAGGGTGTCGGGTAAGATCGTTCACGATGACCATACACTCACATCTTTCTGCGTAAATCAGGAATGCTCAACTTCAGGCCTAGAAAATAGAAAACGCCTCAAGTGAAGCGCTGCGAAGAATGAATAAGAACTTTGAACTCAAAGATGACGAGATTCGGTACTTCATGAATCGATTCTTGACACGAAATTTTGGTGACCTTAGAGAATTGATTATGGATGAAGCACACAAGACTAAATATTCGGTTCGTCCCGGTTCAGATAAAATGTACGTGGACTTGAAAAAGTTGTATTGGTGGCTAAACATGAAAGTTGAGATTGCCACTAATGTGAGCAAGTGTTTGACATATGCCAAGGTCAAGGTAGAGAACCAAAAGCCCTTAGAATTGTTGCAGTAACCGGAAATACCCAAGTAGAAGTGAGAACGAATTACCATGGATATCATAACAAAATTACCCAAGACTTCTGGTGGACTCGACACCATTTAGATGATTGTTGACAGATTAACCAAGTCCGTCCACATCCTACCAATCAAGGAGACTGAAAAAATGGAAAAGCGGACAAAGACATATCTCAAGAAGATCATGAGACTACACATTGTTCCATTATCCATCATCTAGGATAGGGATAGCTAATTCACTTTGCGCTTTTCACAATCATTGTAGAGGTCCTTGGGAACCCAACTCGATATGAGCACATCTTACCATACCCAAACAGACGGTCAGAGTGAGAAAAACATTCAAAAAACACTAGAAGACATGTTTAATGCCTGTGTGACAGACTTTAGCAAGGCATGGGATGCTCACCTACCCTTAATTGAATTCTCTTACAACAACAACTACCACTTCATCATCAAAATCGTTCCATTCGAGCCTCTTTACGGATGCAAGTGCAGGTCTCCGTTATGCTAGGCTGAGGTTGGTGATACCCAACTTGCTAGGGGTCAAGTGATGAATAGCAAACTCACCGGCCTAGAAATTATATGGGAAACAATGAAGAAGATCATTCAGATACGAGAATAACTGAAAGCGTCTCGAGATCGAAAAAATAGTTATGCTAACAGGAGACACAAACCCTTGGAGTCTCAGGTTGGAGACCGAGTACTGTTAAAAGTCTTGCCAAGGAAAGGGATGACATGATTTGGAAAACGAGATAAAATTAATCCACAGTACATAGGACCTTTTGAGATCCTCGCGAGGATATGTCCTATAGCATACAAGCTCCGATTGCAACAAGAACTTAGCAACGAAGGTCTGAATTTCATCAAAATGCCTATCCGATGAAACCCTTGTAGTTTTGTTAGACGAGATCAAGGTCACCGAAGGTCTGAATTTCATCGAAGAACCAGTCGAAATCATGGATAGGGAAGCCAAGAAAACAAAACAAAGTCGCATTCAAATAGTAAAGGTTCGCTGGAACGCTAAGCGGGGACCTGAGTTTACTTGGGAACACGAGGATCAAATGAAATAGAAATATCCCCAACTATTTCAAAGTCCCTAGGAGCCTAGTACCTAAAACTAATTTCAGGACAAAAATTTTGCAACTGGTGGATGATGTGACACCAATCAATTTTGGTCAACAAAAGTCAACCATAATTAAGGTAAACATAAAATATCCTTCGCAACTTATTGAAATATTAGAAAATCTTTCAATGAAAGTACATTGCCTTCTCAAATTTAAAACCTTATGTAGGTCGGTACATTTAACACTACAATACATACATGACAAAATTGATGATCGGTGAACGATTTATCAGGTTATAATAATACAACGTCATACAAGGTATATGGAAATACAACATACAAATGACCTTTAGTGATTAAGGTCGTAATAAGTATAAATGAACTATACTAACTTCCACGTCACCAACCACTAATAATTATATGAATAACTATTATAGCAACTAAATTTTATAACACTTTGTTTCAGATTAAGAATTTTTTTACTTTTATAAAAGTTACTATACTTATAAATACTTGCATACATACATACATACATACATACATACATACGTACGTACGTACATACATACATACATATATATATATATATATATATATATATATATATATATTATAACCATCCTTATTTTAATACAAAGAAGTCGAACCCTTTAAAATAATGAAAAAGTATGACAAGATCAAATGATCATGTTCCTTTACACATTTATAATAAAAAACATCAATCAAACTTACCCCTCCCCTATCCCTAAAACCGTCCACCCATTCCCCATGCAGCCTAGAATACTTCTGTTACACTATAAATACATTCACTTTCTTCACAACTTAGCAAGAACCAAAGTAAACACTCTCATCTTCATATCTTTTTCATTTGCCCGAGAGTTCCGCCACCACCGCCATCACCCTCAAATTCTTCATTCCAAGCTTAATCTCTTGTCCACACAACCCTCATAACTTAAGATCTTGTAAGGAAAGCTCAAGAACACAAAGATCCAAGCCAAGGACCACCATATTCAAGTTTCGTTTAACCTTTATACAATAACATAATAAGTGAGTCCATACCCCCTTTTCTACTAGTTTTACTCATTTCACTGTTTTAGGGGAGATTACATGCCATGCTAACAACTTATACTTTGGTCAATGAGTTTACATAAAAGTGCTAGATCTAATATATGTTGGATAAAACCTTTGACCTTTAGGTAATACTACTTCATACATGATTATGCCCTAGTCATGAAAGTATATATATATATATATACATATTCGGATTCCAAATGAAGTACACAAGTTTTACTTTTTATATGAATTCTAGATAAGTTTCTAAGTTTATATCTATTGTATGATGGACAATACTATTACACATCAGATAACCGCAAACTCACATTTTTACCAAAAATCCATATTTGAAAGATTTAAATATTTTAATTACACATTGGATAAAACTATTATCCGTTGGATAATACCATTATCCATTAGATAATACTATTACACATTGAATAACCACCACAACACTTGATCATTATCCTAGACATAGAAAATTTTGATTACATTTCCTAATAGAATAACATACATTCGACAGGTTATGTGAGACATTTCTTCAACTAATACAATAAGTCCCGTCCTTGCAATCGTTAAATCTTAAATGATCGGGATAGTTGTATATAGATCTATATGATATTGACAACCCCCACCTATGGTTGCTAGCTACAACCACGATCGATGGGTCAAGGGTGACAATCATCTTAACATTTTCATGACGTCCGAAGAAGCGTTGTGGTAGGCAGCGTTACAGTTGATAACTCGATTATAAGGGCTCACTATAACATCGAATAGTGAAATTCTAGTACATAACACATTTATTAGTATGATTATTTAGTTATACGCTTGATTTTGGATAATATATTCACATAACAAGAGACACTCTTTATAAGTTTAGAGTTTATAGGAACTTTTATTTTATAACTACTTCTGGATACATATTACACATATACATTCTTCTTATACGCTGAAGATGTACAAATACAAAACGTTTTAAAATGTAAATATACGATTTACACATAAGGAAAAACATCATATTTTTCTACAATTAAACTCTTATGAACTCACCAACTTGATGTTGACTTTTAAAACGGTATGTAATCTCAGGAAACAATTAAGCTAGGATCAATGTAACCACTTTTGAAGACAAGACATCAGATATCTTTTCTTACTTTTGAAGACAAGACATCAGATATCTTTTCTTGAACTTTGTGATATTTGTACGGGAACTACCCTATTTGATAATTTACAGAACTTGTAATGTATTTTGATATCAATTAACATTTGGATCATGTAACTTATTTAGTCATATTGTATGATGGTTTTTTATGCACTTGTGTTTCAATGTAATCAATTATTGTAATATTGTGTTCTCGTTCCACCCTCAGACGTTTCCGCCATCTGGTTTAGGAGTGTGACAAGTGAGGATCGATCCGTCCTCATAGTCTTCAAAGATGGGGCTGAAGGATAAGCGAATATGCAAAAGCTAAAAAGCAATTCAGAGTTCTAAACCTCTGATGGCATCTTTTGGTTGTCTAGTGGTACGAATTTCATATGGGAGCATAAGAGATGCAAAACCCTAAATCGCAAGTGTTTTTGCGATCATGAGGTTCCCTTCGGACCGAACTTGCGACTTTACGAGAGAAAGCGGGCTACTTCGAAAATTTTAAGGGATTTCGTTTCCCCCATTAGTTATTAAGAATAGAGCATGTTCATGAAAAATTTATAAAACTATAGTAATTTTAGGACACGCAAAATGATTGTACTAAATCTGTAAAATTTTAGGTGAGCTAACATTATCTTTAGAACACATATTTATGTGTTTCATAAAACCAATGTGTGTCATAGTTCGCATGTTATTAAAGACCTGTTTTTCTAGTAGTGCTAGTAGGATTTGTCAATAGTTAGAGAGATTTGGCAATCTCATTATTAATGAAGAAGGTATTATTGTTGTTATGATGAAAGAGCCAACTAGTAGGAATCCATATCAAAATTTGATTTTGAGGGGTGGATAGAAGGAAAGAATTCCAAGATCCAAGATCCAACCTATTTATGATAATCAAGTTTGGGAATTGATTGATCCTATTAAAAATAGTAAGACTATTGGGTGTAAATGGATTTACAAGAAGATAACCAACATGCATGGGGAAGTTATAAGTTATAAATCATGACATACAAGTAAGGGATTTAGAAAACATCATGGTATTTATATTAGACAAAGAAGATAAAAATAAATTCTTAAGGAATATGAATGTGAGATTTTATACCATCATTGTCTAACATTATAGTCGATGCCTTGACACAAAATTGGAAAGAAATGATGGGTTCTATCCCTTTAGTTTGAGGTCATATAATTTGTGATTGATTATTGTGCGATGAGACATCAATTAGAAGTGTATTACTCGTAACGAAGGTGACATGTTCAGTGCACGGTTATATAGATAATCATGTATAAAAATGCATGGTCATGCAATGTACCAAAAATTTATACATGAAATTTCAAACTTGGATTCGATCTATGTTTAGTTGCAACAAATAGGTTCCCAAGACATATACTATGTATTACTTGTTACTATAAGTATCTATTTGAGAATCATTACAATCTGGTGTTTATTGGTCAAAAGATTTTTGTAAAGAGGATGTCTTTTCATATATTTTTATAGTTTTAACGGTATGTGGTGCATAAATCATTATCATTTTATGTTGAATCATATGGGTTTTGGTGGGAGACTAGATCTGGACACTTATGACATGGAAATCTATTTGGTGAAATGTAATATGTATTGTATTAGAATTCTACTACTATTTCCTATATATAGGGACTTTCAACTGCACATATGGTACATGTGCGATGGTCCACGAGTTATCTAGTTTATTGCTTTAGAGTTTAGACTTATGCTGATATGTTTTGCGTTTATCTTTATGCATAGATTCTACTTATAAATATCATCACTTAAGGTGTGTAATGAACCCCTAGGAGGGGGAGTGGGAGTTGAAGGAGAACAAGCCTAATGTGACTTGGGTTAGGGCATATGAATCCATATCATACATTGCATTTACTGTTACATTGATGTTGTTTCTATTTTAGTGTAGAAATTGATATGTTAATAATTTTTCCTAAAAAGGATCTAATGGTGGTTTAAGATGTTTCCAAAGGTGTTAATATGAAAGGGTTTACTTTCAAATATATAAAATTTTCTTCATCTATATCTAACTTTTTGTGTAACCCAATAAGTTTTTCCGGTCTAACATAGTATTTTTTTTTCATGTGTTTGGATTAAAGGCGAAATAATTAATGTGAACTTAGAAGTGATAGGAGTAGTCATGTAGAGACTTAAGAATATAATCTATATGAAATAGTTGAGACCTTGTAATAATACTTTATTCTAGTCGCTAGATATCTATTTGATGTTTTTAGATTAGTGTGATCTGAACTTTTATGATCTCAACCCAAATGTTTTAATTTACCATATATAATGGGTGTTTCAATAACCATGAATTTTGCATTGCTAATTTGTTTTTTTTTTTAAAACAAAATAGACCTACCCTTAAATACCACATATGTCTCATAAAAAACTTAAACTCATGATCTCTCATTTGAGAGGATCACTCCTTACAACTAGACAAAAACCATTTTGGTTGCGTTGCTAATTCGAAACTTCAAAAATATCCCCCCTTTTAAAGCATGTTTTATACATCGTCTTATTTTAACCCAATAATAATTTTCGAAAATCTTTCTCAACATAAATCTCTATTTTCCATTTACGAACTTCCTCTAAAAAACTTTCGAAAAAAATTATAACATATTATGATGTATTAAAAAAATTGATAACATATATTTTAAGTTTTTTAATATCTTGTAAGAACGTTACAAAAAAACAATTTTGCAGCAAAAACTGATTTCGAAAACGTCCATTACCAAATTTAAGTTACACTAAAAAAAATCTATTTGTTAAATATATTCTTTGACCATTTTCATTATTTTCTCAAATTATAAGCATGTCAAATATAATTATATTACTAAAACACATATGTTACATTTATACACCTTTAAAAATAGAATTATAAAATTCAAATATTCTTATTCGATCTTTTTATGGCAAAACATGAAAGTACAAAGCACTGTACATACGAAAACATCAATAGAACCAAATACATAAATAATGAAATATAATTAGACATTATTGCTCAAAAGTGAAAAGGTAATAATTACTTTGAATATTTATACGAAATTTAAAAAGAAAATAACAAATGTTTTATAAGGGGAAACATGACGACCATTACTTTCTATTAACAGTCCTCACTTTTTCAAAACGTTTCACTATACCTCCCTATCTCCCACTATTTACATATATCGTCCCACGTGAATTGAAGAGTTCCAAATTACACCCTTCACCCTCAAAAACTATTTCACCTTCATATTCCATCAACCACCACATCAATTTTGCTCGGCAACCAATCGCCACCACCACTCACCACGGAATCACGATCAGACTCCAATCGAACCACCACATCGCCACCATGAGCCGCCACCGGTCTATTGAGCTGGTGGAAGGTTGGAACCAATACTCGCTCAGCCCATTCCTCTAGAGTTGTCCGCCCGAACCACAACCCACCCAAAATGTTCTCAACCGCCGCTTCATCAACCTCGATCGATACCTTCCCAACAATCGTACTCGAAAACGCATTCTTCACGGTTTTCTCAATTTCCCGACTGATTCTCCCAAAATTTACAGGCCTAAACACAACCGCACCATCGCTAGGCCCCACAAGCTCATGAGGTACTGAAATCGCACCAAAATGTTGACCTTCATCTTCTTGATCCATGGTCAAATTGCTCGAATTGATCGAGCCATCGGCTCGATCGTGATCTTCTTCATAGTCCATGGCTAGATTTAAATCAAGGGAAAGATCGAGCCCCGATTCTTTCCTCGGTTTCGTGGCCCGATCTTTCCCGGACAACCAATCGGCTCTCCGTTTGAATCGTTTCTCCCCAATCGCGAGTCGCAGCTGCCAATCTCGGCTAGCGATCGACCTTAACCGTGGCTCATCGACCTGGTCGATGTGTCCGGTTAACCAGTTCCCCGTTAGGACAAACACGACATTCCCTAGGCTAATCTCGCGCCCATGGGAATCCGCGAGTCGGCCTCTCTCCATGGCCCGTTTTATACTTCCACGAACTAACAAATCGGCTTCATCGATGTCCGAAAGGACGATTACTGAAGACGGGTTTTTTCGAACCGCTTCCACAATCCGATCCAACACGGTTTTCCCACGAAAACCCATATCCATTTCGTCATTGCGGCGGGCCCCAAGCCCGATTGTGATCGGGTTCGATCCAGAAATGTGGTCCGCCAAAACCGATGCCATTTTCATCTTTCCGACCCGGTCCGGACCCGCGAACAATAACCATACAGAACCTCTTGTACCAGAATCCACTTTACATTGTGTGATGGTGGTGGCGATGGTGGAAGCCGCCTCCGGCTGCCACCATGCCGCCTTCATTAAACCCTTGAGAAGCTTCTTGAATGAATCCGTATCCGCTGAATTGGCGAATTTACCCTTGTGGAAATCTTGAATCTTGGGTTCCGGTTCGGACGAGATGCAACCTAAGAGGTCCTTAACCGTCAAATCTTCATTTTCTTTAACCGGAGTTTCTGAATCTTTTTTCGGTCCAAGAACCAATTCGGTTCGAACCGGGCTCCGTGGCGGCTCTAACCGTGGCTCGAGCCGTGGCTGGATTTGTCTTAGAAGCATGTTAGGTTTGTAGGACCCGGTCAAAGGTACAACCATTGGTACTATTCGATCTAATCTTGGAGATTGATTAAAATTTGGATGAAGTCGCAAACATGTATCACTCCATTTCTTTTGTAATTCTTGATGTTTTAAAACCAGTTGTTGATCCTTGATCTGTGAAATCCGAAACAAAAAATTAAAAAAATAAAAAATAAGAAATTCGGTTCTATAATGATAAATTGATAAATTCAATTCAATAACATAATTACTTTTGAAAGTATTTCGATTCTGTTGTCGTGTGAAATCGGATTCTTTTTTTCTTTTTAAATTAATAGTACAAAACTTTAGCACAGTTTTTAAAGTTTATTTAGTGTATGAAAACAATCGATTACCTGAGATTGATCTTTGGTTTTGGCATTTTGCATCCATTGAGGTAGATTGCTCTTATCTGATGAAGATTTTTCAGATTCCTTGTTTAATTTTGCTAGCTCTTGTTCATAATCGCTTGAACATGTGGGACAACAGGGTGGCTTTCGGCTTGGATCCAAATTCTCTGATAAACGTTTTTGCATCGATGATGGTGTGTTCATGGTGGTTGATAAGTTCTTCAATTGATTTAAAGACTCGATTGAAGTACCCATAATCCCATTTATTCCCATTCTATAATAAATCGGAAAAAGAAAATCATAAATATACCATGAGAAATTGAATGAATTTGAGGTCGAATTTTTTTAAATTGGATTGAAAATTTTACCTCGGGAACATGCCAGGGAGAGGCGATCTTGATGTAATTGGAACTGCTTGTAAATCCCAATCGGTTTCCATGGAAGGATGATAAACTTGGCACCGTAGATAAGTCTCGCAGGTAGCTGTTCCGATCAACCACACTTTTCCGGCGACTGAGCTGTATTTTGTGACTAATTTTGCCATCTCCGCCACCGCCTCACGGCCAACTGAAGAAACAATGGTGGCCGGTGGTTGCTCAACCAGCCATTTGAGGTCGGCTACGTCGATTATAATTGCTCTGCTATCGGAAACCCCGATTCTTTTATCAATTTGCTCGCCCAATTCTTTGATCTTCGTGGGCATTAACGATTTATCCGACATGGATGCAAGCTCTTTCTCGATTGAAAGCACTTCAGCGTTCTTCAGTTCTTCTGTTAAAAATTCATTATTTTCTATTCGTCTCAAGATCTCTTTACGAATTGCTTCAGGCCCCAATTCACCGACTAGAATTGGATTCTTTTTCTTGGATTTTGTCATTATCTCGATAACCCTTTTTACATCATCGTTCTTTTCGTGTCCTGGTTGATTTAAACTTGAATTCCCCAGTTGTGGTTGCTGTAATCGTGGATTCAGATACTGATTTCTTAGAGCTGTTGTTTCGTCGTTCTTTTGCTGATTAACTTGCTGTAATCGTGGGTTTAAATAAAGATTCCTTGGAGAAGATGATGATGATGATAGAGTTGATTCATCGTTCTTTTGAAGATTCCCTTGTTGTAACCGTGGGTTCAAATACAAATTCCGGTTTATCGGTATTGAAACAGGGGTGGTCGCCGGCGACGGAGATGGCCGGAATCCGATCCCCAAATTTGACTGACTCCCAGAAACGTTATTACTTATCGACTGTTCGATTGTAGCTTTAACAGCCGGACTCGAAAAGCTTGCTTCACGCATGACCCGACTCACACTCGGGTCATCAAGTATCGATATAATTAGCTGTTCTAGCTCCACCTTCACGGCTAACAGCGGTTGTTGCTGTTGCTCCGGGCACCCACGTCGTTGATGGGCTTGCGCCCGTTTTAAAGCCGCCATGAGGGCGTTCGAAATCGGTGGCTCGGTGACGGCCGGAGAAGACGAGGCGGTGGGGAGGCGTTCAAGTGCTACGCTGAAGCAAAGCTCAAGCGCTCGACACTGGAGAGGGTGGGAGGAATTGGGATGAGACCGGATGCAAGCTTGCCGGAGAAACCCCGTCGGAGAGGCAAGAAGCGTGGAAGCGACATGGAGCGGCGTCGTTTGACCGTGATTCCGACGACCAGCTTCTGCTATTGAATGATTCAAGACGGTGGCCGCCTCCGGCGTTAGGGTTTGCTGGATAGTACTCAATCCTGCCCTCATAATTTCTGTTTATAGAATCAATCTGAGCTTCAGATTGAAAATTGAAACTGGGTTTTATACAAAATCACAAATCTAACAAAACCCAGAAACTAGAATCGTATAAGATGTAATAGAAATCGAAAAAAAAAAGTGTGATCAAAATTGAATAGGGCTAACTTCCCCCAAATCTCAAATGGGAAAACTTGACAAAAAAACCGCAAACCCTATAAAAGTTCAACACAAAGAAAGAAAGATGAAATTCAGACAAAACAAAACAAGACTTAGCCTCATAATTTTCTTTTTTCTCTCTCACTATGTAGACTCAGGAAGAAGATGATAAAGAAGCCTCTCTTTTTCTCTCTCTATATGTATATGTACGTATGTATATGTATAGGTATGAGTATAAGCTGAAAATAAAAACAAAAAAAGCTTTTTATAAATTATTTATTAATAAGTGGGTAAGGTTATAGTTAGAGAAAGACGGTGAATTTGAGTTTCTTTTCTGTTTTAGCAGAGGGAAAAAGGATGATGATGATGGAAGTGTTTGTTTGTATTCTAGAGAGAGAGAGAAAGAAAAAGAAGGAATTGATCAAGGATTTCTGGAAACTAAATGCTCGACACTCTACACTCTATAGCTTTATTTTTGTTTTTTATTATTATTTGTAAATAAATAAATAGTATATCTTATTTTAAAGATAATGAAGTCACAAGCTCCCTTTTGTACCTATTCGCTCTGTATATATGTGAATCTTTAAAATTGGAATAAAACATAAATGAATCATCTTTCCAACTACTATATTTTTAATTCTATTAAAGCATTTCTTTTGAAGTAAAAATATTTGTTAAATATGTTACGATCAACGATTCTAATAACTAATTAATAATAAGAGCATGTTCGAATATTAATTTATATTACAAGTGCGTCAATTTTTTATTTAATTTATTTCTGAGAAATTAACTAACTAATATAAATGGCTATTTGGACACAAATACTTTCTTTTTATTTTTATAAAATGATTAATTTGATTCCGGAGTACACTCCGAAATTCAAAGTAGCCATCCATTATGACATTCCGAAGTTCCAATTTTTTTTATGAACTTTTATTTATGTTTTTAAGTGTTTATATTTGAACTCTGATTTCAATTAATGGTTTGTTGTTTCTTTATATATTTTATGTGTTTTATTATGTTTTTTTTTTCTACGTTTCCAACTTTATATGATTATAAATTAAGCAACCTTATTTGTTTCACATGAAACAAAAAATATACTGTGAAAACAAACCATTACAAAATTTCAAATTTGTTCAAATAATAATAAAACCTTCAAATGGACACATATTTTTTACATGTACTTCATGCAATTTGTGTAAATCATCCTCCATATGAGTTGGCACGGGTCTTCGTGTAATTCTCTATTGTAACATCTTCAACTTGGAGCTAGAAGATTTCGTCCATTTATGCCAAAAGTTAAATTGTTTTTAATAGTTATTTAAATTTAAATAAATAATTAAAAGTTCAAAAATTAATTAAAATGCTAATTTCAGTTAAATAGAAATTTAAAGAAAATTTTATCTTATTGGCACCATAGTTATCTATATACCTCTTAGAAGAGCAATTTTTATACTTTGGTACGACATTTACTAACATACGATTTTCTAGAAAAAATCAAATTTTATTTTAATTGGATGTCATTTTGTTGACTTTTTTATTTCATGTATGGCCGCAACAAATTTGTAACATGCATAAGGGGATGTATGCAGGGCCGATCCAAACATATATGAGGCCTGGAGCGAAAAGAAAAAAGGGCCCCTCAAATACAAATATAATAAAGATTCAAAAAAAAATATCATTTATTCTTCAATATAGACGTGTTCAATTAGCAATAACAAACAAATTAAATTGTTTATCTTTTGAGCTAATTTGAGTTTCAACCAACTTTAGACCCTAAAAATCATTTAAGTAATAATTTTTTTTACATATATAAACTAAATAGCCCATAAATTTTGGGCCCCATGGAGTCGTAGGCCCTGGGCGGCCGCCCGGATTGCCCACCGTCTGGATCGGCCCTGGATATATGTAATTTTGCATTTTAAGATTACGGGCTTTTTAGTAATTATATCAAGATAAATTGTAACGCTCACTAATTCTCCAATGTATTATTTTGTATTGGATTACTTATTTTATATTGTATGGGCTTGAGTCCATTAGGTCATTGCTTAATGGGCTACAAGGTGTCGTACCAGCCTGTGTACGTGCATCGTACTGGTGAATATGGATTGTGCATGTCTTTCACATATGTGCAGCGTACCAAGGAGTACGCGTAGCGTACGTGAGCTGTCCCCCAAACCCTAAATTTAGGGTTTGATCCATATATAAAAAACATTATGGTCTTATGTCCAGCCCCCTCTCACCCATAAGCATCTCCCACGAAAACCTTAATCCATATTTGGTATGTTCTTGTTCATGGAAGGCTCTTGAGAGTATTTTTGGTGTTGGATCCATCCTCTAAGGAAGCAAAGGCAAAGCAAGGTGGTGGTGCAAAGGAGAAGTTATAGATCTGAGATTGTTGCTTCATTTTAGGACTTTTCAAGGTATAAAGTCTTGAACTTGATCCATGAGTGCTTAGATTTATTATGTTGAGTTTTTGGACCTTTTTGGTCCCAAGAATAGAGTTTTATGGTTGCAAATCCGATTTTAGGCTTAGGGTTGCCACCCTTAGTGCGATTTGAGTCCCAAAGACAAAAAAGTTACCATCTTGAAGGTCTTGATGTAGCCATGGATGAGAATTATTCATTTCCATGGAAATAGGTTGTCATAGCTCAAGTTTTGGTCCATTTGTGGGTTTGCAAGCCACCAAGTAACCGACTTTATGGGTTAAGACACTTTATTGGACTCAGATATGTTTTTGGAGCTTTAGGTCTTAAGGGGTTAAGCCTTTTTTGGAGAATATGGCTTAACAGGGTAGTACGCTAGGCGTACAAGCTCGTACACGCATCGTACAAGCCATGCAGCTTGTACGCTTAGCGTACAGAGGAGCACGCCCCGCGTACTCACTGATTTTAGGCTCCGCAGCATTTGGGCCTCGATTTGGGCCATCCTTGGAATTCTTAGCTATTGGGCCTCAGCGTGCCATCAGAAATAAGATTTTGGGCCAAAATATTTTTGGGCTTAAGGGAAGGCCCATTTGAGGAGTTGGGCCTAATTTAGAAAATTGGGCCATTGCTGGGCCATTAATGGGTTTGGAAAGGTTATCTAGAATTGGGCCTTTCATGTTATGGATTTGGGCCTAGGTCATGGACTGGATTAGGTAAGGTGTAAAATGGTCATTTTACCCTAAGAAGGATTATTGGGTTTTAACTGAATGATATTTAGGTAATGATAGCACAGGAGTCGGCATATCAGATGTTAGAGATTTCTTACCGCGAGATTAAGCATTCAGGTGGGTTACCTTCCTGTATGAGTGGGTCGAAGGTACCAATGCTGGCCCATAAGTAGTTGTTTATAGTAGAGATGATTGTATTTTTGATAATTGTCTGGTACGCCATTATCTGTTGATATTTATGTGTTGTTATTCTATGTTATTATGTGGTTGTGGTAAGGGGTGAAATAGTCCCCGTAGCTGGTCGAAAGGACCAAATGGGTAGACCAACACCCAAATATGTTATGCAGTATGTGATTTAGGTGTTTATATGCTAGGATATTATGTGATAGTGGTAGGGGTGAAATAGTCTCCATGACCGATTGAAAGAGATCGAAGGGGGTAGGCCAGCACCCGGATATGCTAGACAGTTACCAGTTGAAAGATATTGTAGGGGTAGGTTAGCACCGAGATATGCTAGGTGGTTACCGATTGAAAGACACCGAAAGGATAGGCCATCACCCATATATGTTAGGCGGTTACTGGTTGAAAGAGACCAAAGGGGTAGACCAGCACTCGGATATGCTTAGCAGTATGTTTATTGTATGGTATGTTGTATGATAGGGGAACTCACTAAGCTTCGTGCTTACGTTTTTCAGTTTTGGTTTCGGGTACCTCTTCTTTAAAAGGAAAGGAGTCGGCATGATCGCATTGCATCACACCATGATTTCCGCACATGAAATCTTTGAGAGTTACACTCTGATGTTGTTTATTTATCGCATGTTTTGATTATTGATATGTTGGTTTTGATATGGGATGACACTATGGATGTTTTTAGACTATTGGTTTTATAATTACTTAACCAAAAATGAAATTTTTGGTCTTGAAATTTGGGATGTTACAAGTTAGTATCAGAGCCTTGGTTTGAGGGATTCAGATACACTCTCGGGTGTGTTTGGACTTAAATCAAGGGTTTGATAGATTTTTTTACAAGAAAAATAATTTCTCTAAAATTAAAAATTAAGGGTTTTTTTTTAAAGAACAAGGAGTGTGATGCGTGCAATTGGTCGGGCTCAATTAAGTTTTCCCTAAGATATCCATATATGTTATGTTATGTTATGTTATGAAGTAGTAATATGTGAACTGAATGCTAGATTAGGGCTAAGGATCTAGGAAGGATGCCTTGTATGCCTATTGTATCTGCTATTGAACTGCATGCTAGTACTGATTAGTCAATGATGTGATTGACTGATTAGGATATGCTTGGTTTTGGTTACTCAATGCTCGAATGTTGCTTTCTTTGTGCTTTTGGGGCTTCTAGTTATCTTTAATTAAGTAGTAAACGAATATGTTAAGTTACATATTACAAGGACTAAATAATTTCATAATGTTAGGTCAAGCCTTATTTTGCAGCTCTTGTTTGAGTCCAACCGTTGTAAGGTAGGACCTCTCATTCGAAGAATTATCTGGTCTTAGTAATATGTAATCGTATTCGCAAGCTAATTAGGTAGAGACATCTGGACCTTCTTATGCAGTTGATGGCGGAGAGTGGGTCGGAGATTACCCTAGGGAAAACCTAGGAAAAGATTAGTGACAGGAGCTATTTAATTGAGAATTGTATATATGGATACGAAGCGAATTTGGTAAACCAAGGCAAACCAAGGGGAAAGTACAGAGCTGTAGGGACCTCTCGATGTTATGTATGACCCTGACGATTGTATGTTTTGTTTAAGAATGGTGGTGATATGTCATGGTGCAGGAGGTTTAGGGTTTGGGTCAGGTTCGGGTACGGGTTTCGAGCCAGTTGATGATGGGGTGCACGAGTTCATTGCATCCAAGATTACGAGAGGCATCCGTGAGTCAACCGTAGTGATTTTCGGGTCGATCAAGGTGGGTATCATTGAGTTGATGGAGGTTTACCTTAGGTCATTCGGGAGTGGCATGGAACTTGGTCAGTCATGGACTCGTACGCCTTCCTTCAAGAATTTCAGGGGATGCAAAGCACCAAACTTCCGTGGGGTGAAAGACCCCATTGTGGCCAGGCGATGGATTGCAGACATTGAGTTTGCATAGGTGACAAGCTTCTTCCCTGAGGGTCGAAGGTCAGATTTGTTGTTGGGTGTTTGATGAAGCGATCTAGAGACTGGTGGGAGGTAGTTGGTGACACTTTCGGAGCCCCAACTATTGAGGCCATGACCTGGTCGGATTTTGTGTCCAGGTTTCGGGTAGAGTTTAAGCCAGCTGTGGAGGCTCAGCAGCTGGCCAAGGAGTTTTTGGAGATGAGATAGACTATTGAGTTAGTGGCAGAGATTACCGCCAAGTTCAAGGAGAGGGCCTTGTTAGTGCCTTAGTATGTGGGCGATGAGGAGATAAATAAAACTCGATACCATGATATGTTGAGAGCTGACATCCGAAAATATTTCAACTATTCGGTGTACCCGAATTTGGTTGATATGATAGCCAGGGTGCGAGAGAAGGAGATTGATATAGATCACATCAGGAAGAGGAAGGCAGAGACTGGGCAGACGACTGGGGTTTCGGTGAGGAAACCCAAGGGATTTGACTCAAGGTCGAAGGGACAACAGGGCTACAACCTCTGTGGGAAATGCGGCAAGACGCATGAGGAAGCTTGCAGAGTAGGGGGATCGGGATGCTATAAGTATGACAAGTATGGGCACTTTAGCAGGGATTGTGTCACACCCCCACACCGAAACGGCGGAAACGTTTGGGGGTGGAGGACGTCATGTGTAATATCACAACAATTGCATCATAGTAATCAAAGTAAACACAACCATTACAATATAATATAAATATTTACATCAGTTTGCTTCATTGTTTGTATACATCAAAAGTAGCAAAAATATAAAAACGAGACTCTGAATGCTCCGTCTTGTCAAATTCGGCGAAAATACCTGTCTATTGATGCCCTGAGAATACAAGCGATTTTGAAAACGTATCAGCATAAAGCTGGTGTGTTCATATGTTTTGTAGTGAAAACCTATTAATGAGTCTGAAAATTGTATGCATGATTCCCAAGAAAATCCAATATTTTCTAACATGTTTGTTCCTTAATATATGTATAGTTTGTTCTGTTTAAAAACCCTGGCTACCACCAGTATGTAGTTTATGTTCTCTTTGAAAACCCTGGATACCACTAGTATGTAGTGTATGTTTTGTTTAAAAACCCTGGCTACCACCAGTATGTATAGTAGTTTTATAATTTTAAAATTTAAACCGAGTAATGTATCCCTGGAATCATTCAGTGTAATGTATGGTAGTTATATTAATTAAAATAAAACTAATGAAGAATGAAATTCCGTAAACAAAGGTTAGTTTATACTATTGTGAATTCGTATAACCATGCTTGATATGACTAGTGACCTCAACGACGTTTCTTCAGGCATCGTACGATATGATTTTTGTCACCCCAGGCATACCTGTCTAACTGTAGCTAGCAGTTTAGGTGTAGGATTGTCAGTCCCGAATAGATCTATTCACAAAACTCACGCTCTCCCTCCAGGAGACTCTTGCCATACTAAATGTTGGGGATTTTACAAGTACCCCGAACGGTACAAATGAAGAGATGTCTCACAATCCTCTATTAACTCGTTTACGTGATGTTCTGTATTGTGCTCTCATAATTGAAATCGTTTGTATACTTCGTAGAGTATAAATAATTATACGTAAAATAATTATTTAGTGTTATACTCTTGTTATCTGAATGTAGTAATGAATATCATAAACTAAATCTTTCATAGTTTATATGATTGACCAGTAAGTAGTGTATATCGGTAAAACTGGTGCAGAATTCCCCAAACTATACCTATTATAGTTTGACTGAAATGTTATGTTCGTGAATTGCTCTGAAAATTATGCAATTATGTTTAGAAAACGTCCCTTTTACTCCACATAATACAAAAGGGATAAAATATCTATATATTTTATGTAACTCGTTGGACTGTATTAATTGCATAAGTTTTACAATTGTTGAAAACCTTTGTTTTAGTTCACAAATTTATTTGTATTTGGCTTGTATTCGCCCTGAAAACGTTTAAAACCCATAAAAGTGTAGGGGTATGAACTCACTATTTGCTGTATGAATACGTTGAACCGGAAGATCCTCGAATTGTTGTATGTGACAATTAATGGAATCCTAATATCAAATAAATACATATATGTATCTAAATTAGTGATTTCATTAGACAAAGTGTTAGAAAAACACTTGCTTCAGTTAAGGAATGTAATCGGGACTTGATTGAATCGAGGAAACAAGTTTTCACCACTTAGGAGGTGTGTACCACCGTAAATGGGGGTTTACGGTCATGAAGAGTGGTTTACGGATGAGCAGGCAGTTTACGACCGTGAACAGGGTTTACGACCGTGAACTCCTCTTTGAAGGGTTTACGGCCATTGCAGATTTGAAGTGTGTATGGTCGTAAACTTAAGAACAAGGGTGTTTGATTTCGAAGAAAACGTGTTCCAGATGCTCCAAATCGACTCCAAATGATGATTTTTGATGTTTTTCGGAAGAAATGAGGCGTTTTTGGTGTTTACAGCCAGAGGTTCTAGAGAGAGAATGAGAGAGTTTTCGGTCAAGAAGGTTCAAATGAAGGTGGGGGTCCCGTATTTATAGGTTGGGGTTATGGTCGATGGTGGGGTCCACCTGGCACCAACTATACACGGGTTTATGGTCGTAAACATGTGTACGACCGTAAACAGGTATACGACCGTAAACAGGTGTATGGGCGTACACCCACCTAGGCCGAAAACCTGTAGATTTTGAGACTTTTCTGGTTTTTCGCGTGATTTTTGGTTCCGACTCGTATATAATTTTAATTATATAAAGCGTAATAATTTTTCCAACTCAAGGAATTTGACGAAATTCCAATAAAATTTAAATTTTATTAATGGGAATCGGTTAAATGATAACGGAAAAAGTTTCGGGTTGTCACATCATCCCCCCCCCCCCCCCCCCGGTTAGAGGTAATTTTGTCCCGAAATTCAAACATAGAATGCATATCATGGACTCGGAAAGAGATGAGGATGTTTCTGTTTCATCTGATCTTCACGTTCCAAAGTGAATTCAGGTCCCCGCTTGGCATTCCAACGAACCTTCACTATTGGTATACGACTTTGTTTAGTTCGTTTGATCTCTCGATCCATGATTTCGGCTGGTTCTTGCACGAAGTTAAGGTTCTCGTTGATCTCGATCTCGTCGAGAGGGATTACAAGGGTTTCATTGGATAAAAACTTTTTAAGGTTCGAGATGTGGAAGACAGGATGAATATTGTTAAGCTCTTGGAGCAGACGAAGTTTGTAAGCTACGGGACCGATCCTAGCAAGGATTTCGAATTGTCCTATGTATCTCGGGTTTAGCTTTCCACACTTTCCAAAGCATATCATGTCTTTCTAGGGTGAGACCTTCAATAGAACACGGTATCCAACCTGGAACTTCATGGGTTTTTCTCTCTTATCGGCGTAGCTCTTTTGTCAATCTCTCAAAGCCTTTAATCGTTCCCGGATTTGTATGATCTTTTGTGGTTTCACGGATGATTTCTGGACCGGTGAGAGTGATTTCGGGGACTTGTCCCTTGGCTAGTTACGTGTCACCCAGCTTAGCCAAGCATAGAGGGGATCTGCACTTATGGCCATAAAGGGCTTGAAAAGGCGCAACCTTGATACTGGTATGATAACTGTTTTTGTAGTAGAATTCAACCAAGGGCAAATGGACGTCCCATGACTTACCAAAATCTATAACACATTCTCTCAAGATGTCTTCCAAGGTCTGTATGGTCCTCTCACTCCGCTCGTCAGTTTGTCGATGGTAAGTTGTGCTCATATCTAGCTTAGTTCCAAGAGCTTTCTGCAGTGACTGCCAAAATCTCAAGGTGAATCTGCTATCCCGATCGGAGATAATGGAAACAGGCACACCATGCAGATGAACTATCTCTTGGATGTAGATTCGTGTAAGTCTTTCCATCTTGAAAGTTTCTTTGATTGGCAAGAAGTGTGCGGATTTGGTCAATCAGTCAACAATTACCCATATGGTATCGTACCCACTCGGAGATTTGGGCAATTTAGTGATAAAATCCATAGTAATTCTCTCCCACTTCCACTCAGTTATATTTGGCTATTGAAGTAAACTTGAGGGATTTTGATATTCGACCTTCACCTTGGCGCAAGTTAGGAAATTGCCCATGAAGGTAGCGATCTTTGCTTTCATATTTTCCCACTAATATAACTTCTTGAGATCCAGGTACATCTTATCCGAACCTAGGTGAACGGAGTATCTAGTCTTGTGAGCTTCATTCATGACAAAATACATGTAACCACCAAACTTTGGGGTCCAGATCTGGTCCATGAAATAATAGAATCCGTCTCCCTTGATCTCTAAGTTCTTCTTCATTCCTCTCAAATCTTCATCCAACTTGTTCTATGGTTTTAAGGCTTCCAGCTGAGCCTCTTTGATACGCGCGGATAAATTGGAATGGATGGTCATGGTCAGTGCCTTCTGTCACACCCCAAAACCGGAACGACGGAAACGTTCGAGGGTAGAGGACGTCATGTCAAGTATCACGAGATATGTATATGGTAAGCAAGTAATGAACAACCATTTCATTTAGAAGAAACTTTTTACAATGTGTGTGTTCACAAAACATAACAGTCATAAACAAATAACAAAACAAGACTTGAAGCTATAATGCTCCATCTTTTGAAGTCCCAGCACGAGCACCTATCTAATAGTCTCCTGAGAATACAAGTTATTTGAAAGAGTTGATCAGCAATTGAGCTGGCGAGTTCATAAGATTTTAGTGATGTGAGTAAGCTGTAAAGTGTTATTGAAAATGTATACGTAGAGTGATGTAAGCTGTAACTTCTATTTTGTAAAGTTTGCCTATTCCTCTAGAAAATACTATATTTCCTACAATGAAGGTTAAGTAAAATGAGACTACAAGTCTTTCTATGCGTACTAAGTGGGTACAAGTTATATATACTCTTTGTAAACAAACAATCGATTATGCGCATCTGCCCTAAGCTCACAACCCAACGAGGAACAGAAAGTAAGGTGGATAGCACACATTCCATTGGTTGTTAGATCATTGTCATATATAACCTTGGTGTAGTCATTTGTTACTCATGGAGTTATTTGTAATGGTTCCTTTATATCTAATGGAGAGTTCCTTTTAAGAAAACCTATATTTCTTATAGTAAAATATTGACTATGGTGATTACTTTTATAATAGCTTTGTTTATACTACTATATATAATTTGATATCGGGTAGATAGTAGATTGGGTGACCTTGGTGTAAGCCCACATCCAACGGGAACATGACATACAGCGAAGAGCACTCATCCTATTAGTTGTCGGATATTATTTTTATATATAACATGGTGTATAAACTAAGGTGTTATATAGTTAACTCACTTAAAGTCTTTAAAACTATACTGGCTTAATAAAATGGATTAATCCCTTAAATGGGAAATCGCTAGTTTGGTATACCAAAAGTACTGACTTTGAAACGAAAGTTTTGTACTAGAAAAACTGTGCATTGACCCTGTGTCCCATGACCTGATCCATACCTGGTACCCTTATGATGACTTAATGTATACTAATCATAAATATATATAGATTCGGGTAGATAATAGTTTGGGTGACCTTGGTGTAAACCCACATACAACGGGAACAGGACGTACAGCGAAGAACACACATCCAATTAGTTGTCAGAATCTACTTAGAATATATGTATCCTATAGTGTATACCTTAAGGAATCATAAAGTTAGCATCATGGTCCTAACTTTTAAAAGTAGCCTTCTACCAAGACTCGACTGTTTTGAAAGTATATTCTCCCTAGTTTATAACTATCTCGAATAGAAAATAGATTAACCTTCAAGTGTTACCGACACTTTATGAAAGTAATGGGAAAAGTGAGTACCTTGATGTCCTTTATAATGACATGTGGAGGTACTATTAACCTAAAAACATAATTGTTTTATTACGGTCATAATGTGAAAGCCAGAACCCCTACTAAACGCTCTCTTGTAAGGAGATTGAGGGAACTCAACGCGACCCGAGCAAATCCATGCAAGCCGTGTAATTCACATTAAAGTTATATGATCATGTATACCCAATATAACTATCACTAATGCATTACTGATTCATTGGTATAATTAGATCATGTCTACGTGTTATTATGCTATAGCAAATTAACTTGTTTGCTATGTTCTGTTCTGGTGTTGTTTGATTCTCTTCACTGTTTGTTCTGTTCTGGTGTTGTTTCTTTGTGTGCTTCATTGTATTAGAAGTAATGAATAGCATTCTCCTAAACTATACCTATAACAGTTTACTAATGTTCTAACTGTACTATTACTGAAAAGACTCATTTATCTACCAAGTTATGCTTATACTTTAAAAACGGAGTTTTGTAAAACTATAAAGTAACACAACCTTTAAAAGAGTTTTGAAATGTATTGACAACTTATAAATGACATAAGTAACATTTTGAAAGATGTTTATAACAAACATTTACACAATTATCATTGTGTTCAACTTGTATTCCCCCCTTAAAACAGTGAAAATAGTTTAAAAATTCATTATGGGGTATGAACTCACCTGATGTGGGTGATTCAAACGGGTATGCGCGTACGGATGAGAAGTTCCACGAATGAAGTCCCGAGACACAATAAGTCCTAAATGATATGTAAGGACACATATTGACATGAATATAGTGTTTTAAACAACTATATGAAAGATAACACCTTTCGGGACTTGGAAACACCTTGGCGAGGTGTTGGAATCACATGTGATTCAACAACGGGAAGTGAAATGGCACTAATTGGTGTTTATGGTTTTGTAACCAACTCCACTTTAGTTTACGGTTGGAACCCATGAGTTTAATGTTGTAAACGCATGGTACTTTGACCATTTGGTGGTTTGAAGTCCTAGAAGTCCTTTTGAAGTATCCTAACTTCAAGTCTTAACCTTAGGAAGTGATTAGGGCAACATATCACCCATTTATAGGGTTTACGGTTTTTGGACCATATAGCTTTAAGTTTACGGTAGTAAACTCAAATGGTTAATAAATGAAGTTTTCAAGTCCTAAACACTTCTAAGTAAAGGTCTAGGCTAGTTTCTTGGCTTACGGAAGGAATATGGAGCATTAAAACCCTTATTGGGGTGTTTACGATTTTGGGAGCTCCCCAAACCATAAACACCTAGACATGGGACATTTTTGTAGTTTTCTTGTGCTAAACATATCAAAGGAAGGTTCCATGTTTGCTTCTAAGGTTTGGCTAGAGTTTAGGGGCACTTTGGCACACTTAAAGCACCATTTTTAGAGTTTTCGGTCCAAGGAGATTCTTGGACCGTAAACACCTTATCCTTTATAATTTTGGGTGTTTTCTTGATGCTCTTAAGGTTTAAACATGCCAAGGGTTGTTGCTATACTTGTTTCCAAGGTCTAAAGGGACAAAAGGCACATTTAAGCCATACTTTCAGTGTTCACGGTCCAAGAAAATCTTGGACCGTGAACACCTTGTTTTTGGGGAATTTTGATGATTTCTTGATGTTTAACACTTGATCTATACATAAAAGGACTGGAAACACTTTCTAGTTGAAGATCTTGAAGAAAACCGGGATGATACTTGAGAGAGAAATGGCCTTAGTCTTTGGAAATGTGAAAAAGTGAATAAAATAACTAAGTCTCACTTATATAGTCTTTTGGGTTTACGGTCCCAAAACCATTTTGGACCGTAAACTCGAAACTCTTGAAGTTTTGGGCACTTATTGCTACTTAAT
Organism: Lactuca saligna; assembly: GCF_052625555.1. NCBI lineage: Eukaryota > Viridiplantae > Streptophyta > Magnoliopsida > Asterales > Asteraceae > Lactuca > Lactuca saligna. The sequence continues at coordinate 178,918,243 of NC_136421.1, read as the reverse complement.
AACCCTTAGGGTATCCACTCTCCAGATATCTTCTAAAGCACTAACTTTAAACCACCCAAACTTATTCCAAAAACCTTGAAAGTTATTAGAAATAGTTTTGACTTCTATTGAAGTGGATGGTTGTACAGAATAGAAATTTTTGGGTTGTAACACCTTCACTCTACGTCCTGAGTACTCTTTTCAGCTGAGGGCATCCGCCACTACATTGGCTTTGCTGGTATGGTAGCATATTTCGCACTGATAATCACTGAGTAGCTCAACCGATTACCGTTGCCTCATGTTCAACTCCTTTTGGTCGAAAATGTGTTGTAGGCTTTTATGGTCAGTGAAGATGGTGCACTTGGTTCCATAGAGATAATGTCTCCATATCTTTAATGCGAAGACCACTGCTCCCAACTCCAAATCGTGAATTGTATAGTTGACTTCGTGTGCTTTCAATTGTCTTTAGGCATAAGTAATAAGCTTTCCTCGTTCCATGAGCACACAACCTAGGCCCTGACTGGATGCCTCACAATAAACAATGAAGTCCTCTGTCCCTTCGGGCAGAGACAGGATAGGTGCGCTACATAAAGTCTGCTTTAATGTCTGGAACGCAGTGTCTTGCTTTTCACCCCAACTAAAGGGTACACCTTTTTGAGTTTGGGTAGTTAGAGGCTTAGCAATCCTGGAGAAATTATGGATGAACCTGCGATAGTAGCCAGCAGGCCAAAGAATTGATGGATTTCTGTGGGCGTCTTCGATGCTGACCAATTCTTAATCGCTTTGATTTTGGACGGATCCACATGTATTCCTTCCTCTCTTACTACGTAACCAAGGAAAGTTACGTTTTAAATCCAGAATTCGCGCTTGGAGAGTTTCGCATATAGCTTCTCCACCTTTAGAGTTTCCAGCACTAGACTTAAGTGCTTCCTATAATCTTCCTCACTTTGTCAATAGACAAGTATATCATCAATGAATACTATCACAAACTTGTCTAGGAAAGGGCGGAACACCCGATTCATCAGATCCATGAATACAGTCGGTGCATTGGTTATACCAAAGGGCATTACTACAAACTCGTAGTGACCATATCAAGTCTGAAATGCTGTCTTAGGAACATCACCCTCATGGAATCGTAGTTGAAGGTACCCTGATCATAGGTCTATTTTTGAGAAGTAGCCGACTCCTTGAAGTTGATCAAAGAGGTCGTCGATTCGAGGAAGAGGATAATGATTTTTGACGGTAAGCTTGTTCAATTCATGATAGTCGATACACATACGAAAAGATCCATCTTTCTTTTTCACAAATAAGACTGGGGCTCCCCAAGGTGAGGAACTCGGTCTGATGAATCCTTTGTTGAGTAGCTCATTGAGCTAACTGGATAACTCTTGCATTTCTGCTGGTGCTAGACGGTATGGGGATTTAGCTACGGGGGTAGCTCCGGGGATTATGTCGATTCGGAACTCGACTTGGCACTCGGGAGGGATTCCCGAAAGCTCTTCAGGAAAGACATCAGGAAAGTTGCAGACTTCAGGGATGCTCTCAAGGTCTTTAACTTCCTGTTTCTCATTAACAACATGGGCTAGGAACGCATGACACTCCTTTCTCATATATTTTTGAGCTTTGATGCACGAAATGATACGGAGGTTTGAGCTAAGTTTATCTCCATATATCATGAGGGCTTCGCTAGATGGAAGATTGAAACAAATGGATTTTTCATAAAAAAAAGGATATCAGCACGATTGGGGCTCAACTAATCCATGTTGATGATGACATCGCAGCTCTTTATGGAAACTGGCATAAGATCGATTGGAAAAGAATGGTCGTTTAGGGTAAGGGTACAACCGATGAATATGTCGTTAGTGCTCTCCTTCTTACCATTATCCATCTCAACGGTGAATGTTTTGGTTAATGGTTGGAGTTTATGTTTGAGAAGATTCTTGAATGCATGAATGACAAAACTTCTCTCCACACCAGAATCGAAAAGAATGCATGCATAAGAGTTTTTAGGGAGGAACGTACCCATAACAACAATGGGATCAATAACTGCCTCTTCCTGGCCCATTGCTAACACTCTCCATGTGTTTCCAACTGTTATTGTCTTGGGAAAATTTCTCTTGTAGTGCTCGACTTCCCCACAGCCATAATAGGCTTGACTAACACCTGCTCCAGTAGCCTGCTTGGTTGGTTGGATTGGTGTCTTGCAAACTCAAGTTGTGTGCCCCTTTTTGCCACAGCTATTGCACAACATTTCACGGTATTGCCTTTGATGATGATAATTGCACTTGTCACACCGAGGAAGGCTTCTAGCATATCTATTGGTAGGTGCTTGAGCTGTAGGAACAGAAGCATGAGTGGTAGTAGCGTGAACTGCTACTACTTGTTGTTTCTTGGAGGGTTCCTAAGAAGACTGGGCCTTAAGCTTGTTTCAAAATTTTCTCTTCCTACAACTTGCCTTTGGTGGTTCGGGAGCGGTTGCCACTTCATCAAGATTAACCCCGTGATCTATCAGGGTCTGTGCCAGGCACTTGGCTGTCAAAAGTGGAAAGCTTAGCAGCCAAGACATTTCCTTGAGTTGGGGGCGTCAATCCCCAAATGCACCTCTCTATTTTCTTGCTTTTCAAGGTGATCATTCCTGGACAGAGGAGAGCCAGATCACAAAATCTAGTTGTATAGGTGGCAATATCGTAACCCTTCATCTTTAGGTTCCAAAGCTCGTGCTCTAATTTCTGCATCTCGCTCCTTGGGCAGTATTCTGCGAGCATGAGTTCCTTTAAGCTTTCCAACCCATGGCGTTTGCCACTGGCAGGGTTATGGACTTGACTCAACCATTCCACCAGGTTAATGCTCTATCATTGAAGGTGCAGGCGGCGAACTTCACCTTGTTTGCTTCGGAGCACGCACAGATCTCAAAGACTGATTTGATCTTCTCAATTCATCGAGTTAGGGAAATGACACTTCCATTGCCGTTGAAGGATTTGGGCTTTGCGTTTATGAAATATTTGTAGCAACACTCCTTATTGTGTCCCTGAATACCATCAATATTGAGAGGATGTCTACCACTTCCCGACCCGCTAGAGCCTCTAGAATTAATTTGTGACGTTGTGGCAGCCACAACGGCTGTAAATGCTGCCTAGAACATGGTAGGATCGAATTGAGGAGGTGGTGGCGCCCGATCTGTTGGGGGATTGTTGTTCTTTCTGTTGGGTCTCTTCTTCGGAGGCATCTTGTTCTAAAAATAATAAGGAAGAAGAGGATGGTAAGTCCCCTAGATTTTAAATCAAGAGATATGAAACAAGATATATCTTAGCGTGAAAGGTAAAGTGCTCTACTAAGTGATAATCAAGGAAATGTTACTAACACAAGTAAACTATCGCTAGGAAGAAATGAGTAGCAACACTGGAAATGAATCTCTACACTGTGTTTGGCTCTAGCTAAAATACTCCTATAGTATTCTATGTTGTATGTTTTGTTCTGTCGATATCTGTTGTATATGGCTTGGTAGGTTTTAGGCCTGTTGCAACACCACAGTTACTCCCAAACACATGTTGGTCACGTCTCGAATAAATATAGTTGATCAGGCTATATTGAACCTATACATGATTACATAACTGCCTAGGTTTAACCGCAATGTCCAACATCCAAATACTTTTGTTTTGTTCTACTTGTGATACTATTTCTGGTTCGTACGTATACTTGTATACTTCTTATAAGATACTTACATTTTAAAATTATACTTTTAATTCAGAGCACTTTAGCCCCTTAGTGTTTATAGTTGTATACCTTGTAAGGTTCGGTATATTAAGTTCACTATAAACAATAGCTCTGATACCAATCTGTCACACCCCCAAACCGAAACGGCGGAAACGTTCGGGGGTGGAGGACGTCATGTGTAGTATCACAACAATTGCATCATAGTAATCAAAGTACAACCATTAAAATATAAAATGAATATTTGTATCTATTTGCTTCATTGTTTGTATACATCAAAAGTAGCAAAAATATAAAAACGGGATTTCGAATGCTCCGTCTTGTCAAAGTCAGCAAAAGTACCTGTCTACTGATGCCCTGAGAACACAAGCGATTTTAAAACCCTGGCTACCACCAGTATGTAGTGTATGTTCTGTTTGAAATCCCTGACTACCACTAGTATGTAGTGCATGTTATGTTTGAAAACCCTGGCTACACCAGTATATAGTGTATGTTATGTTTGAAAACCCTAGCTACCACCAGTATGGATAGTAGTTTTATCAATTGAAAATTTAAACCGAGTAATGTATCCCTGGAATCCTCCAGTGTAATGTATGGTAGTTTTATTGATTAAAATAAAACTAATGAAGAATGAAATTCCGAAAACAAATGTTATTTTATACTATTGTGAGTTCGTATAACCATGCTTGATATGACTAGTGACCTCAGCGACGTTTCTTCAAGCGTCGTACGATATGATATTTGTCACCTAATGCATGTTGGCCTAACTATAGCTAGCAGTTTAGGTGTACGATTGTCAGTCCTGAATAGATCTATTCACAAAACTCACGCTCTCCATCCAGGAGACTCTGGCCATACTAAATGTTGGGGATTTTACCAGTACCCCGAAGGGTACAAATGATGAGGTGTCTCATAGTCATGTATTAACTCGTTTACGTGATGTTCTGTATTGTGTTCTCGTAATTGAAATCGTTTGTATACTTCGTATAGTATAAATAATTACACGTAAAATAATTATTTAGTGTTATACTCTTGTTATCTGAACGTAGTAATGAATATCATAAACTAAATTTGTCATAGTTTATATGCTTCACCAAGTAAGTAGTGTATATCGGTAAAACTGATGATGAATTCCCAACTATACCTATTATAGTTTGACTCAAATGTTATGTTCGTGAATTGCTCTGAAAACTATGCAATTATGTTTATAAAACGTCCCTTTTACTCCACATAATACAAAAGGGCTACATGTTTTATGTAACTCGTTGGACTGTATCAATTGCATAAGTTTTAGAATTGTTGAAAACCTTTGTTTTAGTTCACAAATTCATCTGTATTTGGCTTGTATTCCCCCTGAAAATGTTTAAAACCCCTAAAAGTGTAGGCGTATGACCTCACTATTTGGTTTATGAATACGTTGAACCGGAAGACCCTCGAATTGTTGTATGTGACAATTAATGGAATCCTAATATCAAATAAATACATATATGTATCTAAATTAGTGATTTCGTTAGATAAAGTGTTAGAAAAACACTTGCTTTCTGTTAAGGAATGTTACCGGGACTTGATTAAATCGAGGAAACATGTTTTTCATCGCTTAAGAGGTGTGTACGGCAGTGAAGAGTGGTTTACGGCCGAGTGGGCAGTTTACGGTCGTGAACATGGTTTATGGTCGTGAACTCCTCTTTGAATGGTTTCCGAACCTTACACATTTGAACGGTGTATGGCCGTAAACTCAAGAACAAGGGTGTTTAATTTCAAAGAAAATGTGTTCCCGATGCTCCAGATTGATTCCAAATGACGATTTTTGATGTTTTTCGGAAGAAAATAGGCATTTTTGGTGTTTACAGACAAAGGTTCTAGAGAGAGGATGAGAGAGTTTTTGGTCAAGAAGGTTCAAATGAAGGCGGGGGTCCCGTATTTATAGGCTAGGGGTATAGTCGGTGGTGGGGTCCACCTGGCACCAACCGTACTCGGGTTTACGGCCGTAAACAGGTATATGGTCGTAAACAGGTGTACGCCCGTACACCCACCTAGGCCGAAAACCGTTAGATTTTGAGACTTTTTGGGTTTTTCACGCGATTTTTGGTTCCGAGTCATATATAATTTCAATTATATAAAGCGTTATAATTTTTCCAACCCAAGGAATTTGACGAAATTCCAATAAATTTCAAATTTTATTAATGGAAATCGGTTAAATGATAACGGAAAAAGTTTCGGGTTGTCACATATTGTACTACCCCTACCCCACCATTCAGGAATTCAACATGCTATGTTTTCACTGTAATTAGTAAGGCCATAAAAAGGCCAACTTCCTGAGATTGGTATCAGGAGAGATAGTGGCGGCACTAGCTCCAACGACCCTACAGATAATAGATGGCTGCCAGGGCAAGTCAGATGCTCCTGTGGTGAGGAGCCGAGTCTTCCTGATGACCACCGAGGAAGCTCGTGTTGCACCAGACGTGGTGATGGGATCGTTCCATGTGAACGGTATACCAACGCTGGTATTATTCAATTTAGGGGCTACCGCATCATTCTTATCTCCTGCACTTAGTAAGAGGTTTTCCGAATCTACGAGTATATTGGATTTTCCTTTGCAGGTCAAGATTGCGGATGATGGATCCATTCGGGCATCAGAGGCTTATAAAGATTATGTCTTGAGGATGTATGATGAGTGTTATCTCGTAGATTTGGTTCCTATTCCTTTGTGTGGATATAAGGTTATCATAGGCATGGATTGGTTGAGCGCTAATAGGGTGGTGATTGAGTGTGAGCAACAGTTGGTTCGTGTCAGGACCGCAAGTGGGGGAGAGCTGGTGATTTACGGTGAAAGACTGCATTATGGGCGGGTCATGTGTTCTGCAGCGAGAGGCAGACGCTACCTTCATCATGGGTGTGCAGGGTTCATCGCCTATATTATGGATACCTAGGAAAAGGGTAAGATGGTTGTGGATGATGTGCCATTTGTATAGGAGTATCCAGACGTTTTCCCGGAGGATTTGCCTAGGATACCTCCGGAGAGGCAGGTAGAGTTCAGGATTGACCTAGCTCATGGTGTGCCTTCGATAACCAAGGCACCATATCGGTTGGCTCCTCCCAAGATGCAGGAGTTGTCTACCCAGCTGTAGGAGCTGTTAAACAACGGATTTATCAGGTCGAGCAGTTCTCCATGGGGATCCCCGATCCTATTTTCGAAGAAAAAGGACGATGACATCGAATGTGTATAGATTATTGGGAGTTGAATAAGGTAATGGTGAAGAACCGCTACCCCCTCCTGAGGATTCATGGCTTATTTGACCAACTTTGGGGTGCATCTTGGTTCTCGAAGATTGATTTGCGATTAGTTTATCATCAGATGCGAGTCAGGGACGATGATGTGTAAACAATAGCCTTCCGGACTCACAATGGTCAATATGAGTTCGTGGTGATTTCGTTCGAGCTCACAAATACTCCTGACGTGTTCATGGATCTCATGAACTGTGTATGTAGACTGATGTTGGATCGGTCTATGATAGTCTTACTAGATAAGCTATTATGCCAAAATGATCCTGCCTCCCAACTCTCATGCTTCGGTCATCCTTACTGGATAAATCTTGATGTGGACATTGTAATTGGTGAGGATCTAGACTATTCTTAGTCTACAGGATCATTAGACTAAATATTTGTAGTATTTAGACTTAGGTCACGTCAAGGAATACCTGAGCTGTTAGACGAAGCTCTGCCAAGATAACTAGTCACATTTTGGCATGTGAGTGTACAGTATATTTCGTCATACGCATAGATATAAAGGGTTTAAGGTAATTACATGTTATATGTGCCTATTATATGTGTTCATGATATCTATGTTAGATGAATGATTTATTCATGTTTTACTTGATTTTATACTCTATATGTATTTTATTACCTATAAATATTTTGGGTAAAGCTTGGTAGATATAATATCACATAGATGATGAGAGATGAAAGGTGATATAAATAATGAGAGATGAAAGATGATCAGAGTCCTTGATTTTAAAGATGATTCATTTATTAGTAGAGTATAAAAAACAACCACAGACTATTGTAGACATTCTAGTGGAACGTTAGTAGGCTCAAAACCTATTGGTGTTTTTGAACTTAGTGTTCACCAGGTGTACTCCTTCCCCCGTGGTTCCCTTACTAACATATATTGCTATGGATTCCCCTAAGCATTATTGTTTATCCTGAAGATGATCGTTAGGATAGGTCCCCTGAAATTAGATGTTAGGGACAAAGAGTGAGGATAGCGGGAAGGGGTAAAGGGGTTGATGACTTGTTAATAATAAAGAAAGATTTAATTGTTGTGGGTTGAAAACCCTGTGTGCTCATCAAGCCTCCATGTTTGACCCACTCAGTTTCTTATATTACAAGTATTGGAACAAGGGCGCATGTGTGATGATATGATGAGAGATATATGGGTACCTGTAGGCTAGTAGTTCAGATAAACTAGTGTAAGACCCATATTATTTAGTTTATGCTAATGTACTGTATTGACAATTGAAATCTTAAGTTTTATTTAATATATATATATATATATATATATATATATATATATATATATATATATATAATTTGTTTCTTCGGAAATGTTTTGATAATAGCATTATCTTGTTTTGGGGAATGAATTCTGCAATATTATTCTGTTAAGGATACTCTGATTTCAAAATAAGCATAAATAAAACGATCTGTTATGGCCGTGAAATTGGGGTTTCACAATTGTTATAGACTATTAGTTTAACCGTACTAGGAATATTATAGGATTTCTAGACTTAAACTTAGAATGTTAAGCGATGATCATGATATGAGTGTGTACTATCTTTAGGAAGTATGCTTGAATAGACACTAGCACTAGCTTATTCTAGGAAAGATGCCTAAAATTTCTTTTATGAGATAATTGACTTATATGTTGCGTTTAGATGCTTTAGGACGTTCGGATCTATGGTCTGTTGTCGACCGGATCTGGAAATTTATATGTTTAGATTTCTAAACGTATGAGTACGATATTAGAACTAAAATATACTATTTCGGAGTGATAAGGAGGATTATACATTTACCGTCTATAAAATCATTGTCTATCTATATTATTGTCACTATACACTGAATGTCTGCTTTGGTGTATAGAATGTCATGGGTAGAACACATAGTGGAATAGGAAACATCAATGGTGACAACAGCCTAAGCCACAAGTGATTGAGTGTGCACTAGAAGTAGTAGTTGCAGCAAAGCCAATAAAGATGGTCGGAGTTAAGGTGATGATGTAGATGATCATAAACCATCAAATGGAGGAGACAAGGTGTCTACTTCTGGAGAATGGGAGAGAACCTACTGTACCCATTAAGGAAAGAGCGTTGGAAGGGGAATAGTTAGTAGAAGGGAACTATAGTAGGAAGGTCAGTTGTGCGGAACCCCGAGTGGTCAGAAGGAATGACCCTGAGGATGGGAATGAAGGAAGTGTTTGAAAGTAAAAGGATTTCATGACATCCAAACCACCAAATCTTTATAGAAGCCCAACATCGGTGGAAATCATGTATGGGATTTCTGAGATGGAGTTGATATTTGAAAGTTGTGACTACAGTAACAAGTATAAGAACTTTCTTGCGGTTACACAATTAAAGATTGGGGTATTAAGTTGGTGGAAGCTACTAGTTGATACCATGCTTAAATGAGAAGCTAGTAAGATGTATTAGGAAGACATTTTGGTGCAACTGAAAATGCAGTACTGCTCTAAGCAGGATCTTCTAGAGGTCAACAATGAGTTCCAGAATCTGAAGAACGGGATGATGAGCATCAACAAGTACGCTTCAAGCTTTACGGAGAAAATGAAGATTATTTTTTATTTAGTCGCAACTGAAATCTCCTAGGTCAACAAGTTTGCTAATGGATTGCCAGTAGACGTTGGTCCAATGGTAACAAGCTACAACCTTAAAAGTCACCATCTGGGTAGCTAAGAATGTTAAGACCCGGTTAATGGAGAAGGGTCTTGGAAAGAGATAAGGTAGGAGAGAAGATGAAGTTTGATGGGTCTTCAAGGTCCGACAAGAAAAGCACGTTCTTAAATTCTAGTTCCAAGAAGTTTGGAGGAGGTGGAGGTGAAGAAAAATGGTGTGAGAAGTGCAAGAAGAAGCACTCTGGGAAGTGTGATGAAGAGTTGACTTGTTTCAAGTACGGGAGGACAAGTCATTATGCCAAAAAATGTACGTCCAATAAGAAGGTGTGTTATAGATGTAAAGAATACCAGTTATGTGTGACTTTTTGGAAGTCTTTCCTGAATATCTTCCTGGATTACCCCCTGATAGACAAGTAGAAATTAGGATATACTTGTTACCAGGAACCACATCGATAGCCAAAGCACCTTACCGACTAGCACCTATGGAGATGAAGGAGCTTATGATGCAATTTCATTAGTTGTCGGACAAACGTTTCATTAGACCTATTTATTCACCATGGGGAGCTCTGATGTTATTCGTAAAGAAGAAAAACAGAAGCATGAGGATGTGCATTGACTATATAGAGTTGAATAAGGAAACTGTAAAGAATAATTAGCCTTTTCTTATGATAGATGACCTATTCGATCATCTATAGGGTGCGAGCTATTTCTCGAAGATCAATCTTAGGCTGGGATATCATCAGATAAATGTGAGAGAGAGCAGGATATAGAGAAGACCTCTTTCAGAACGAGATATGGACACTATGAGTTTTTGGTTATGTCGTATATTTGAATTTGTAATAGTATTCATTGATTATATTCTCGTATATTCAAAGGGCCAACGAGAGCATGCAAAACGCTTAATAGAAGAGTTAGAAGTTCTAAAGAAATAGAAGTTGTATGCAAAGTTCTCTAAGTGTGATTTTTCGATTCAGAAAGTCCAATTTGTGGGCTATATGGTTAACCAAGAAGGAATAATGGCTGACCCAACAAAGATCGAAGTTGTAATGAAGTGGGAACGACCAAAAAGTCCCACTAAGATTTGTAACTTTCTAAGATTAGCTGAATATTATAGAAGGTTTATCCAAAGCTTTTCTTCGATAGCTTCTCATTTAATTACTCTGACCCATAAAGGAGCTACATATACGTCGAGCGAGAAGCATGAAGAATATCTCGAGAAGATAAAGAAGAGTTTGTGTGTAGAACCGATTCTTTCTTTAGCTGAAGGAATTGGAGACTTCACAGTTTATAATGATGCATCTGGAGTTGGGCTAGGTTGTGTTTCGACCCAAAGAGATAAAGTAATTGCATATGCATCTTAACAACTGAAGGAGCACGAGAAGAACTACCCCACTGATGATCTAAAGTTGGCAGTGGTAGTATATACATTAAAGATATGGGGCCATTATCTTTATGGCATGAAGTGTAAGCTTCAAACTTATCATAAGAGTCCCCAATATCTATTTGATCAAAAGGAATTGAATATGAGAGAGTGGCGCTGGAGGGAGTTACTCAAGGACTTTGACTGTGAGATACTTTACCACCCTGGTAAAGTGAAGGTCGTAGTAAATGCTTTGAGTAGGAAAGTAAATTTTAAGAGGAAGAAGCCATGAGCATTGAGAATAGAGATTGCCTCAATGTAAAAGCATTAGGAAAGCTCAGGAGGAAGCTTTGGAAGGAGATAACCAAAAATAGAAACGTTTAGGCAAAACGTTGAAATTTGGTATGAACAGTCAATGGTTAAAGGTACTCCAAAATAGGATTTGGGTACCTAAGGGAGAAGGAATAAGATATCTTCTCATGGAAGAAGCCAATAAGACCATGTACTCAATTCATCCTGGTAGTACGAATATGTGTAGGGATCTGAAACCTTACTATTGGTGGCCGACGATGAAGCTCGATGTTGCAAAGTATGTGGCTGACTGTCTGACTTGCACAAGAGTTAGAGAATAACACTAAAACCCTTATAGGAATTTGGAGCCTTTTACCAGTTCCCATGGGTAAATGGGAGTGTCTCACCATGGATTTTGTGACTAAGTTGCCTAGGACAAGGAAAGGTCACAATATGATTTTGGTAATCATAGATCAATTAACAAAGAGTGCATATTTCATAGCAGCCAATGTGAAGTGGCCTATAGATAAGCTTGTTGATGTCTATATGAAGGACATAGTAAGACTTCACGGTTTTCATGTAACAACTATGTCAGATCATGACAATCGTTTCACTTCAAGTTTTTGGAAAACCCTTTAAGATGGAGTGGGTAAGAAGTTGTGTTAGAGTACAACCTACCATCCATAGACTGATGGTCAAAGTGAAAGGACGATTCATACACTAAAAGATATGCTAAAAGCATGTACCCTAGAGTTTCAAAGTAACCAATATGAACATCGAACCCTAGTAGAGTTTTCCTATAACAATAGTTACCATTCAAGAATTAAGACGACATCTTATAAAGCCTTTTACTGATAGAAGTGTTGTACACCATCTTGTTGGCTTGAAGTTGGAGAAAAGCAATTTATGGGACTAGAGATAGTCCATTAGATTGTTGAAAAGCTAAAGGTGATTAGAGAAAGGAGGTTAGGAGCTCAAGATCATCAGAAAAGCTATATTAATAGAAAGCAACGGCCAATGACATTCGAAGTTGGAGATTGGGTGTTGCTAAAAGTCTCGCCATGGAAGTGACTTATAAGATTCAATGAGAGAGGGAAGCTAAATCCAAGGTTTATCAAACCATTTAAAGTGCTTCAGACATTTGGGAATCAAGCTTACAAGTTGGAGTTACAAGTAGAGGTTATTGGAATGCATAACACCTTCCATGTGTGTTATTTTAGGAAAATCTCGAGGGAGGTTCCCGATATAATTCCACTCTCAGAGTTAATGATTGATGAGAGTAAGAATTCGATTGAAGTGCCCTAGGAGATTGTTGAGACAAAGAAGTTACGACGGAATATGGTAAAATTAGTGCTACTATGATGGAAACATTCAAATGGGTCGAATCTCACCTGGGAGATAGAGGATGACATGAAGAGTTGTTATCGTCATCTGTTTGATGATTTTGGTATGAAATCTTTCTAAGGGGGAGAGAATTGTAATGCCCGCATTTCCCACTAGACATTAATAAAGATAATGAAGTTATTATGTAATCTTTTGAGGTTAATAAGAGAGGGTTGTTTGAATATTACGTGGTATATATATATATATACATACATATATATATATATATACACACACACACATAATAAATTAGGGATAGAACTTGGGTCTTAACAGATTAAAGATTAGGAAATATAGCCTATGAGTGTGATGAAGTAGTCTTAATAAGGATTTTGGAGGTATAAGGAGCGCTCAGAATGGACTTATAATGGATGGGTTATTACCCATTCAAGTTTCACGTTCAAACTGACGCAACTATGATATCATAAATAGTAAATCAAAGTTAGGATGATTATTACCCTTAGTAATCTAAATGTAAGTCATAGTAGTCGTTAAATCAATAGCGTATATATAGACAACACCCTACTTTAACTTTGTAAGAGGAAACTAGGACTTTTAGAAGTTTCGGTGTAGCAGTATACAACTAAGAAACCGAAGTAAAAATCAGTTGATGGTTAGGAAAAGCAATCTAAATGAGGGTTGAAGATCTCATCCATATGGTTCCATTGATATAAAGACAATCGAGAACGGATATCATATGTGGAAGTCATGAATGGGATTTCTAAGATGGAGTTGATATTTGAAAGTTGTGACTACAGTAACAAGTATAAGAACTTTCTTGCGGTTACACAATTGAAGATTGGGGTATTAATTTGGTGGAAGCTACTAGTTGATACCATGCTTAAATGAGAAGCTAGTAAGATGTATTAGGAAGACATTTTAGTGCAACTGAAAATGCAGTACTGCTCTAAGCACGATCTTCTAGAGATCAACAATGAGTTCCAGAATCTGAAGAACGGGATGATGAGCATCAACAAGGACGCTTCAAGCTTTATGGAGAAAATGAAGATTACTTTTTATTTAGTCGCAACTGAAATCTCCAAGTTCAACAAGTTTGCTAATGGATTGCCATAGACGTTGGTCCAATGGTAACAAGCTACAACCTTAAAAGTCACCATCTGGGTAGCTAAGAATGTTAAGACCCGATTAATGGAGAAGGGTCCTGGAAAGAGATAAGGTAGGAGAGAAGATGAAGTTTGATGGGTCTTCAAGGTCTGACAAGAAAAGCACGTTCTTAAATTCTAGTTCCAAGAAGTTTGGAGGAGGTGGAGGTGAAGAAAAATGGTGTGAGAAGTGAAAGAAGAAGCACTTTGGGAAGTGTGATGAAGAGTTGACATGTTTCAAGTACGGGAGGACAAGTCATTATGCCAAAAAATGTACGTCCAACAAGAAGGTGTGTTATAGATGTAATGAAGAGGGGCATATTGAAAAAACTATCAAGAGGAGAAGGAGTTTGCAAAGCCTAATATGCAACCAAGGCCTAAGGCAAGAGCATTCTGGATGACACTGGAAGCAGTAATGGAGGAAGAAGATATCGCTTTAGCCACTTTTCTCATAAATGGATTGCCTACCAATATCTTATTTAATTTTGTACTCCATTATTTTGCATAAATTTTGTAGAATACTAGCATTGCTTATAGATAGATTAGATAAAGCTCTAGTAGTAGAGGTAGCTAGTGGCAAATTCATACCTATTAGTGAATGCGTTAAGAATATCGTCATCGACTTGAATGAGAATATATTTCGCAAAGAATTTTTGCCCATTATGTTAGACGCCTTTGACATTGTGTTAGGTATGGATTGGTTTAGTACGAATGACGCTGAAATCAAGTGTAGAAAGAAGTTCGTAATAATCAAACTACCAAGAAGAGAACCATTTATAGTCTGCGGGGACAAACATAGAGTAAATTCTAGAATCATCTGCTTGATGAAAGGCATTCAATATTTTTCCAAGGGATATACATGTTATCTAGGGTTCCCAATCGATGTGAAGAAAGAGAAGAAGGAGATGTAAAGAATACCAGTTATGTGTGACTTTTTGGAAGTCTTTCCTGAATATCTTCCTGGATTGCCCCTTGATAGACAAGTAGAACTTAGGATAGACTTGTTACCAGGAACCACATCGATAGCCAAAGCACCTTACCGATTAGCACCTATGGAGATGAAGGAGCTTATGATGCAATTTCATTAGTTGTCGGACAAAGGTTTCATTAGACCTATTTATTCACCATGGGAAGCTCTGATGTTATTCGTAAAGAAGAAAAACAGAAGCATGAGGATGTGCATTGACTATATAGAGTTGAATAAGAAAATTGTAAAGAATAATTAGCCTTTTCTTATGATATATGACCTATTCGATCATCTATAGGGTGCGAGCTATTTCTCGAAGATCAATCTTAGGCTGGGATATCATCAGATAAATGTGAGAGAGAGCAGGATATAGAGAAGACCTCTTTCAGAACGAGATATGGACACTGTGAGTTTTTGCTTATGTCTAATATTCGAATTTGTAATAGTATTCATTGATTGTATTCTTGTATATTCAAAGAGCCAACAAGAGCATGCAAAACGCTTAATAGAAGAGTTAGAAGTTCTAAAGAAATAGAAGTTGTACGCAAAGTTCTCCAAGTGTGATTTTTCGATTCGGAAAGTCCAATTCGTGGGTTATATGGTTAACCAAGAAGGAATAATGGTTGACCTAACAAAGATCGAATTTGTAATGAAGTGGGAACGACCAAAAAGTCCCACTAAGATTTGTAACTTTCTAAGATTAGCTGAATATTATAGAAGGTTTATCCAAAGCTTTTCTTCGATAGCTTCTCATTTAATTGCTCTGACCCATAAAGGAGCTACATATACGTCGAGCGAGAAGCATGAAGAATATCTCGAGAAGATAAAGAAGAGTTTGTGTGTAGAACCGATTCTTTCTTTAGCTGAAGGAATTGGAGACTTCACAGTTTATAATGATGCATCTAGAGTTGGTCTAGGTTGTGTTTCGACCCAAAGAGATAAAGTAATTGCATATACATCTTAACAACTGAAGGAGCACGAGAAGAACTACCCCACTGAAGATCTAAAGTTGGCAGTGGTAGTATATACATTAAAGATATGGGGCCATTATCTTTATGGCATGAAGTGTAAGCTTTAAACTTATCATAAGAGTCCCCAATATCTATTTGATCAAAAGGAATTGAATATGAGAGAGTGGCGCTGGAGGGTGTTACTCAAGGACTTTGACTGTGAGATACTTTACCACCCTGGTAAAGTGAATGTCGTAGTAGATGCTTTGAATAGGAAAGTAAGTTTTAAGAGGAAGAAGCCATGAGCATTGAGAATAGAGATTGTCTCAATGTAAAAGCATTAGGAAAGCTCAGGAAGAAGCTTTGGAAGGAGATAACCAAAAATAGAAACGTTTAGTCAAAACGTTGAAATTCGGTATGAACAGTCAATGGTTAAAGGTACTCCAAAATAGGATTTGGGTACCCAAGGGAGAAGGAATAAGATATCTTCTCATGGAAGAAGCCAATAAGACCATGTAATCAATTCATCATGGTAGTACGAATATGTGTAGGGATCTGAAACCTTACTATTGGTGGCCGACGATGAAGCTCGATGTTGCAAAGTATGTGGCTGACTGTCTGACTTGCACAAGAGTTAGAGCATAACACTAAAAACCTTATAGGAATTTGGAGCCTTTTACCAGTTCCCATGGGTAAATGGGAGTGTCTCACCATGGATTTTGTGACTAAGTTGCCTAGGACAAGGAAAGGTCACAATATGATTTTGGTAATCATAGATCAATTAACAAAGAGTGCATATTTCATAGCAGCCAATGTGAAGTGGCCTATAGATAAGCTTGTTGATGTCTATATGAAGGACATAGTAAGACTTCACGGTTTTCATGTAACAACTATGTCAGATCATGACAATCGTTTCACTTCAAGTTTTTGGAAAACCCTTTAAGATGGAGTGGGTAAGAAGTTGTGTTAGAGTACAACCTACCATCCATAGACTGATGGTCAAAGTGAAAGGACGATTCATACACTAAAAGATATGCTAAAAGCATGTACCCTAGAGTTTCAAAGTAACCAATATGAACATCGAACCCTAGTAGAGTTTTCCTATAACAATAGTTACCATTCAAGAATTAAGACGACATCTTATAAAGCCTTTTACTGATAGAAGTGTTGTACACCATCTTGTTGGCTTGAAGTTGGAGAAAAGCAATTTATGGGACTAGAGATAGTCCATTAGATTGTTGAAAAGCTAAAGGTGATTAGAGAAAGGAGGTTAGGAGCTCAAGATCATCAGAAAAGCTATATTAATAGAAAGCAACGGCCAATGACATTCGAAGTTGGAGATTGGGTGTTGCTAAAAGTCTCGCCATGGAAGTGACTTATAAGATTCAATGAGAGAGGGAAGCTAAATCCAAGGTTTAGCAGATCATTTAAAGTGCTTCAGACATTTAGGAATCAAGCTTACAATTTGGAGTTACCAGTAGAGGTTATTGGAATGCATAACACCTTCCATGTGTGTTATTTTAGGAAAATCTCGAGGGAGGTTCCCGATATATTTCCACTCTCAGAGTTAATGATTGATGAGAGTAAGAATTTGATTGAAGTGCCCTAGGAGATTGTTGAGACAAAGAAGTTATGACGGAATATGGTAAAATTAGTGCTACTATGATGGAAACATTCAAATGGGTCGAATCTCACCTGGGAGATAGAGGATGACATGAAGAGTCGTTATCGTCATCTGTTTGATGATTTTGGTATGAAATCTTTCTAAGGGGGAGAGAATTGTAATGCCCGCATTTACCACTAGACATTAATAAAGATAATGAAGTTATTATGTA
Source organism: Lactuca saligna (assembly GCF_052625555.1). Classification (NCBI taxonomy): domain Eukaryota; kingdom Viridiplantae; phylum Streptophyta; class Magnoliopsida; order Asterales; family Asteraceae; genus Lactuca; species Lactuca saligna. Next base: position 178,900,759 of record NC_136421.1, on the reverse strand, counting down.
ATCTTATGAGGTTAATTAAAGAGGGTTGTTTGAATATTACATGGTATATACATACATACATACATACATATATATATATATATATATATATATATATATATATATATATATATGTATACACATACACACACGTAATAAATTAGGGATAGAACTTGCATCTTAACAGATTAAAGATTAGGAAAATAGCCTATGAGTGAGATGAAGTAGTCGTAATAAGCATTTTCGAGGTATAAGGAGCGCTCAGAATGGACTTATAATGGATGGGTTATTACCCATTCAAGTTTCACGTTCAAAATGACGCAACTATGATATCATAAATAGTAAATCAGAGTTAGGATGATTATTACCCTTAGTAATCTAAATGAAAGTCATAGTAGTCGTTAAATCAATAGCATATACATAGAGAACACCCTAATTTAACTTTGTAAGAGGAAACTAGGACTTTTAGAAGTTTCGGTGTAGCAGTATACAACTAAGAAACCAAAGTAGAAATCAGTTGATTGTTAGTAAAAGCAATCTAAATGAGGGTTGAAGATCTCATCCATATGGTTCCATTGATATAAAGACAATCGAGAACGGATATCATATGGTTGGTCCTTACTTGATAGATCATGATGTAGACATTGGTATTAGTGAGGATCTAGAATATTTTTAGTCTCCATGATCATTACACTAAAACTTTGTAGTAATTTTACTTAGGTCACATCAAGGAGTATTTGAGGTGTTAGATGAAGCTCTACCTAGATCACCAATCACTCATTTTATCATGTGAGTACTGCACAGTTACTTTTATCTTACACATAGATATAAAGTATTTAAGATATTTACATGCTATATGTGCCTATTATCTATGTTCCTGATATCTATTCTAGATGAACGATTTATACATATTTTACTATCTTTTAAACTGTATATGTATTTTGTTACCTCTAATTATGGTTGGTAAAGATGCATAGATATAAGATGACATAGAAGATGAGAGATGAAAGGTGATACACATGATGAGAGATGAAAGATGATATAGATGATTAGAAGCCTTAAGTTTAAAGATAAACCAGTTGTCTAGCTGAGTACAAAAGATGAGCACATGCTATTATAGGGCGTCCAGTAGAATTCTATCAGGCTCATAACCTGAAGGTGTTTATAAACATAGTGTTCACCAGGTGTACTCCATCCCCCCTCATGGTTGCCTTACTGACATATATTATTATGGACTCCCCTAAGCATTATTGTATATCCTAAAGATAATCCTTAGAATAGGTCCATTGAAATTAGATGTTAGGGACAAAGAGTGAGGATAGCAGGAAGTGGTAATCAGGTTGATGGTTTGATAATAATAACTAAAGATTCAATTATTGTGGGTTGAAAACCCTATGTGCTCATCAGACCTTGAAGCCAGACCCACTAAGTATATTATACTACAGGTAGTGTCAAAAGAGCAAAGGTGTGATGATATGATGAGATATTTATGGATGCCTATAGGCTAGCAGTTTAGATAAACTAGTGTAAGGCCCTTATTATTTTTTTATGCTTATGTACTCTATTGACAATTGACATTTCAAGGTTTTTTTAATATAAATAAAATACGTTTATTCGGAAATGTTTTGATAATATCATTGTTATGTTTTTGGGAACAAATTTCACAATATTATTGTTTTAAGGATATTCTGATTTCAAATTAAGAATAAATAAATCGGTCCTTGCTATGCGTGAAATTGGAGATGTCACTTCTTCGTTACAACTTCATCATAGATCATGTTTAAGATAGGAGTATGAAGTCCATTTTGTTAAAACAACTTATAAGCTTGCTAATATGTTTACAAAACCATTGGATAAAAAATCATTTTAAAGAATTTTAAACGGATTGGGAATGATGGAAGCTTGTTATGTTCCTAATTCCACATATTTTTTTTTGGATTTGATAGTTGAACATTTTGGACCGACTTTCGATTTTCCATCTCACTTTCGAGTGTTGGATTTCACTTTCCACTGTTGGATTCACTTTCGACTTTTAGTTTGGCTTTCAACTAGTTGGTATCAATTTTGTGTGTTTTACTAACTTTCGTTACTTGTTTGATAGCCGTTTAGTGGTTACTGTTCAAGTTCAGTGTTCACATCCCTTCGCATTCGATTTCCCTCTAATTCATTTAGTACTAGTTTTATGTGTGGAATTGGTCTTTCGATGGGATGTGTCACACCCACAAACTAGAACGGCAGAATCGTTCGAGGACGGATGATTTCATGTAGTATCGTAACATTTGAATACATAGTAAAGAAAGTAAAACAACCATCATATATATAATTTAAAAGTTACATTATTGAATGATACTTATTCAAAAAAAATTACAATATGATGACAAAATGAGTTTTAAACTAACGCCTTAGCGTCACTTCTCCAAAAGCTGGGGTTTACCTGTATTACTGAATCCCTGAGAAATACAAGTAGTTTTGAAAGAGTATCAATAATTAAGTTGGTGAGTTCATAAGCGTTTATGTATAAAATTTGTAAGTTTGGTATAAAATCGCTGAGTTTGTTTCTGAAAAATACAATATTTTTCCATGAGTGTGTGGTAGTTTAAAAGTTCCAAAACTGTAATGCATTAGTAGTTTTTCATGCTTGGAATAACAGATTTAAGTATGTATAACCTCACTAAAACATTTGATAACCCCGTAAATCATCGTGTTTTTAATACTCCATGTGAGTTTTATAACCATGCTATTGACCTAGACTGCCTGTAACAACGTTCTTTAGGCGTTGGAATGCTATGACATTTGTCACCCCAGACCTACCGGTCTAACTGTAGCTAACAGCTTAGGTGTGGGGTTGTCAATCCCGTATAGGTCTATATGTTGGGTTTTGAGCATTCTAACACTTTCTAAGTATGCATGCAACCCTAATAAACCTTGGATCTATGTTTGTCTAAAATACATGCAAAATTTGTTTTCCAAGGTTTATAACTTATCTAGCATGGCATGGGGAACTTTCAAACATAAAAGAACTAGATGAATTACGTACCTTTTGATGAGTGTTAATTCCTTGGAGTTTGAGAGACAAGCACCAATAATGTGAATGCCTCAAATGGAAATCACAAATCACCACAAACATGGAAAACCTTATGAAAGTCTATACTTTGCACTAGAAATCGGCCACCACTTCTCACACACACTAGGGTGTCAATTCATGCAACATAGGCTTGTATATATAGTGTAGATAATTAGAGTAAACCCTAATAACCCATGTCTTTTCCTCTTCCAAGGATCCATGGGTTATCGTCTCATGATTACTCGAGATAAACTCCATGAAGTGATACAAGTGAGCGTGTGTTTATTCCAATAATCATAACTTATGTGTACTCATGAATGTTGTAGCAACCATTGCTATGTCTAAACACCTTTAGCCATCTACAAACCCTATTCATGACAATCTTGATTCATACTTACTTTCGACGTATGACCGATTGTGGAAGTTTGAATAAATTATTTATTCTGGAAGTCAAAACATGCAAAACTAAAACAATAGTAACTAATTGACAATGATAGCAACACTTTACTCATAAATAAATCAAAGGTTTTATTCATCATCAAACGTCGATTACATTTTACAAGTTTCAGAAAAGGATATCTAATCTGTAAAAATAATATCGCCCCTCAGCCCGCTGCGCTTCACATGTTACAAATGCTTAACCCTTGTTAGTCCCTTCATAAGGGGACCTGCAGGGTTCTCATCTGATGATACCCTCTTTGCCATGAGGAGTCCTTCTTCTATCTTGTGTGTTATGAAGTGATATTTTCTATCAATGTGTCAGGATCTGTCATGATCTCTTGGTTCCTTGGCTAAGGCAACCACACCATTTCTGTCACAGAAAATCTCCATAGGCTCCTTAATAGCTGGTACAACTCCAAGGTCTCTGATGAAGTTCTTCATTCATATCGCCTCCTTTGTCACACCCCTAAACCAGAACGGCGTAAACATTCGGGGGCGGAGGACGTCATATTCAGTATCATAACAGTTCATAGAAAGGAGAGTACACACCACCATACATATATAAAGGTTTTAAAAATGTTTACATAATTGTATTCATTACATGTTCAAAAGATAAATACATAAACATCTTTTAAAAGAAGTAATTAACGCCAACGCGTTAATCCCAAAAGTTGATTTCCAAACCTGCTTAGCGGTTCCCTGAGAATACAAGTTATTTTAAAGAGAAAGTGTCAACAATTAAGTTGGTGAGTTCGTAAGTGGTATAGAAAAATTGAATGCCATTCCAAAATGGGTGTATGTTTTCAAAGAAAATCCCATATTTTCTTATAAAAGTATGAAATGCATGAGAGTATTTGTGTTTGAAAAATGTAGATAGTTGAACCAAGAAAATCCCTTATTTTTCTAATAGTTGTTTAATGTCCAAGAATAAAAATTGGAAGCAAGCCACATGCTTTTAAACATAGATCTATATAATAAACCTATCAGAGGATTTCCATTTGTTAGATAAAGAATAGTTTTAATAGCTACTCGTTCATCAATCAGAAGTACTATAATAATTGTGTGTCCGATGAGTTTTATAACCATACTAAACATAATATGCATGTAGCGACGTTCTTCAGGCGTCGTAGCGTTATGACAATTGTCACCCCAAAGGATGGACTGTAGCTAATAGTCAGGGCGCGGGATCATGACTTCCCGTATAGATCTATACACATTTGACACGTTCTCCTAACGGGAGACTCTAGTTATAGACAGGACTTGTAGAATTACTTTCTAATAAGAAAGTAGTTTTGAAGATATACACGTCTCATGGATTCTCAACTAAGTCTGTATTAAAGTGATAGTTTTGTATGCAAAGTTTATCCTTTTTCACAATGTTTGACAAAGCATAAATCATAAGTTTTTAGAATGTATAAAACGACTTCTCAACGAAAGGTACTTTGAAATCGCTAAATACTTTGTATAAGTCTAATGCACGCAAAGTATGACAAGAGTTTTCTATAGTGGTAATGAATTCCAAGTGATTTATTCGATAAAACAAGTGAAGTGAAACTTTATAAAATACACGATAATAACATTATGTTTACTTGTATTCCCCCCCCCCCCCCTAAAAGAGTATAAAAGCATTTAAAATGTATTTAAAGTGTGTTTGAAGGGGGTATGAACTCACTTGATAGTTTGAAGAAGGTGTGACGAAAACTGAGCAGAACCTTGGCTGGAAAAAGCGGATTTTCTCGGGATTCTCAGAAATCTCGGGGGTATAAACGACCTTCGAAACTTGAGCTAAACAATCAGGGCTTCGGGTTTGCACGGGCATGGAAAACGAGGCAAAATGCAGGAAGAACGAGAGGAAATGAGCAATTTTTCCCGGAATCCTCGCATCCCTTTTATACGAGCTAAGAGGCCTCAGTACGCGGGGCGTACCCGTGCGTCTTGCATGACCGAGTCCTCGACTGCCCCGGAGTTTGGACGGGACGGGGCCTAGTTCGCATAGGGGGCGACGTGGACGAATCCGGGCCAAGGCCTTGAGTAATCTGGGCGTACTCGTGTACGCAGGGCGTACTCGCGTGACTCAGACTTCGGATAATACCGATGTTTTCAATAAAAATATATATTAATTATTTATCAAACTTCAAAAATTCATATCTCCTTCATAGGAACCCCGTTTTCGACTTTCTTTATATCCATGCGTAGGTGAGATTAAGATCTACAACTTTTGTTTACATTCCGTCGGCAAATTCCGAAATTATTTTTATTATTTATTTTTTTAAAAGGTCGGGGTAAGAAAATTCGTTAAAAATTCATAACTTTTTTTCATACGATGTCCGTTTTGGGCGTTCTTTTTATGTACATTTGTAGTTTAACAATATCTATGACTTTCATTTAGACACCAAAGGTCAAAATGTATTATATTGAAACTTTGCGTTTTTACGTAACTTCGTATTGTCGGTTTTTGTCGGAAAACTTAGAATGGTCATGACTTCTTCGTTATAACTCAGATTTTAGTGTTCCTTATATGCTTGGAAACCTTAAGACGATATTTACTACTTAGCGTACTCCAAACAGAGCTTTTGAATACTTCATTTTTCGATGATATTCTGATCCCATTTTCAAAGAGGTTACAAGACTTGATCTTCAATGACCTGAAATGACGGGTTGTTACATCATCCCCCCGTTAGAGGGAATTTCGTCCCGAAATTTTAATACAAAGAAAAGTTTTAGGGGCCGAGGAAGACGTGTGGATACTTCTGTTGCATTTGATCTTCTCGTTCCCACGTGAACTCAGGTCCCCTTTTAGCATTCCATCGGACCTTTACTATTGGAATGCGGCTCTGTTTAGTTCGTTTAACTTCCCTATCCATGATCTTGACGGGTTCTTCCACAAAGTTAAGATTTTCATTTAGTTCGATTTCATTGAGTGGAATTACAAGTGTTTCGTCGGACAAACACTTTTTCAGGTTCGATACGTGGAATACTGGATGTACTTTGTTAAGCTCGATTGGAAGTCGGAGCTTGTAGGCCACTGGACCAACTCTTGAAATGATTTCGAAGGGTCCAATGTACCTAGGATTTAGCTTCCCACGTTTTCCAATGCATATCATGCCCTTCCAGGGTGAGACCTTCAGTAGTACACGGTCGCCAATATGAAATTCCAAGGGTTACGTCTTTTGTCAGCATAACTCTTTTGCCTATCCCTTGAGGATTTCAGTCGTTCTCGTGTTTGCACGATCTTTTCAGTAGTTTCTCTGATGATCTCCGGACCAGTGAGGGTGCTATCAGGGACTAGACCTTTTGCTAATTGCGTGTCACCCACTTCCGTCCAGCACAGAGGTGATATGCACTTACGGCCGTAAAGGGCTTCAAATGGAGCAGTCTTGATACTAGTATGATAACTATTGTTATAAGAGAACTCGACCAAAGGTAAGTGAACATCCCAAGCCTTACCAAAGTCGATTACACATGCTCGCAACATGTCTTCCAAGGTTTGGATCATCCTCTCACTCTGTCCATTAGTTTGGGGGTGATAGGCTGTACTCATGTCCAATCTTGTTCCCATGGATTTTTGCAATGATTGCCAGAATCTGGAAGTAAATCTGTTGTCTCTGTCTGAGCTGATAGACATTGGCACACCATGAAGTCGTACGATCTCTCGGATGTAGGTTCTCGATAGCTTTTCCATTTTATCAGTTTCTTTGATCGGTAAGAAATGAGCGGACTTGGTTAATCTGTCGACGATTACCCAAATAGTATCTTGGCCACCCTGAGTTTTGGGCAGTTTCGTTATGATGTCCATCGAAATCTGCTCCCATTTCCACTTAGGTATTTCAGGTTGTTGGAGTAGACCTGAGGGTTTTTAGTGTTCTATTTTTATCTTGGCGCAAGTCAAACACTTTCTCACATAGGTAGCAATCTCCGCTTTCATGTTTGGCCACCAGTAGAGTTGCTTGAGATCTAGATACATCTTGTCTGACCCTGGGTGTACGGAGTATGGAGTCTTGTGTGCCTCGCTCATAACTACCTCTCTGAATCCACCAAACTTGGGTGTCCATATTCAGTTCATGAGGTAGCGTGCTCCGTCACTCTTGATTTCTAAGTTCTTGTCCATTCCCCTAAGGGTCTCACCTGTCACGTTTTCGGGTTTCAAGGCCTCTATTTGAGCTTCCTTGACTTGTGCTGACAGGTGCGAATGGATCGACATGGCTAATGACTTCACTCTTCGGCCAGAGTACTCCTTACGACTAAGGGCATCTGCCACGACGTTTGCCTTTCCTGGATGATAGCGAATCTCACATTCGTAGTCGTTGAGCAATTCGACCCAACGTCGTTGTCTCATGTTCAACTCCTTCTGGTAGAAGATGTGTTGGAGGCTCTTGTGGTCTGTAAAGATAGTGCACTTGGTACCGTATAGGTAGTGTCTCCAGATTTTAAGAGCGAAGACCACCGCCCCAAGTTCTAAGTCATGAGTGGTGTAGTTGACCTCATGCGTTTTCAGTTGTCGTGAGGCATATGCAATAACCTTTCCCCTCTGCATTAGCACACAACCCAGCCCTTGCTTCGAAGCGTCGCAATACACCACAAAATCTTCGGTCCCCTCTGGAAGAGAAAGGATGGGTGCACTGTAAAGGGCCTGTTTCAAAGTCTGAAATGCAGCATCTTGCTTTTCTCCCCAGTTATAGGTCACACCTTTCTGGGTTAAAGCGGTAAGAGGCTTTGCGATGCTGGAGAAATTCTGAATGAACCTTCAATAATAACCAGCAAGACCTAGAAATTGGCGAATTTCTGTTGGTGTAGTTGGTGTAGACCAGTTTTTGATAGCCTTGATTTTTGATGGATCCACGTGGATTCCTTCCTTGCTGAGCACGTGACCAAGGAAGTCCACCTTTCTAATCCAAAACTCACATTTTGAGAATTTTGCATACAGTCTCTCAGTCCGTAACGTCTCTAAGACTTGCCTCAGATGTTGACTATGCTCTTCTTTATTCTTTGAATAAATGAGTATGTCGTCTATGAATACTATCACAAATTCATCCAAGAATGGACGACATACCCGATTCATTAGATCCATGAATATGGCCGGGGCATTGGTTAGTCCGAACGGCATCACTACGAACTCGTAATGTCTATATCTCATTCGGAAGGCCGTCTTGGGAACATCACTCTCCAGGACTCGCAGCTGGTGATATCCCGACCTCAGATCAATTTTGGAGAAGTAGTTGGCTCATTGGAGTTGGTCGAATAAGTCGTCGATTCGGGGTAGGGGGTATCAGTTCTTGATGGTAAGTTTGTTGAGTTCTCGGTAGTGGATGCACATCCTGAATGACCCATCCTTCTTTTTCACGGACAACACGGGTGCTCCCCATGGCGAGAAGCTCGGCCTGATGAATCCTTTTCCAAGTAGTTCATTCAGTTGGCTGGATAGCTCTTGCATCTTTGTCGGGGATAATCGATAGGGTGATTTGGCTACTGGGGTAGCTCCGGGAACCAGATCGATTCTGAACTCGACTAGTCTCGCGGGAGGTATTCCCGGAAGGTCATCAGGAAAAATGTCAGGAAAATCGCATACGTCGGGCACATTCGTGACGTCCTGGACTTCGCATTTCACATCTACAACATGTGTCAAAAATGCATGACACTCCTTGCGTAGACACTTCTGAGTTTGGATACTTGAGATGATACGAATAGTGGTACTGGGTTTGTCACCCAAAACAATGAAAGTTTTGCCGGTTGGCAGATTAAGGCGAACGGCCTTATCGTAACATAAAATGTCCGCATGATGAGAACTCAGCCAATGCATGCCAACGATGACATCGAAACTCTTAATCGAGACTGGCATGAGGCTGATTGAAAAGGGATTATCATTTAAAGTTAGGGTGCAGTGTAAGTATATCTCCTTAGTGCCTTCGGTTTTCCCATTGGCCATTTATATTATGAATGGTTCACTTAATGATTGTGGTATTGGTTTTAGCAGGCCTTTAAAGTCGTGACTCACAAAACTCCTTTCTACTCCACTATCAAACAAAATGCATGCATACGAGTTATCGAGAAGAAACGTACCCGTGACAAAAGTAGGATCCACAATGGCTTCATTTTGTCCCATTGCGAAAACTCGGCTCCTTCCGCCGGTATTCAGGTTGTTTGCCTTTGGGCAGTCCCTGCGGTAGTGCCCCGTGTCTCCGCACTCAAAGCAGGCATGACTTACTCCGGTATTAGCAGTGGGGGCGGATGGTTGGGTTGGCTCTTTGCAATAGCGGGGTTTATGTCCCTTCTTATTGCACCTGGTGCATTGAAGATCATGGCAAGGACCGTGGTGGTGGAAGTTGCATTGGTTGCACTTAGGAAGTTTCCCATTGTATGAGCTTGTGGGGGTAGAGTTGGTAGGTACAGTCATAGCGTGGGTCGCTACTACTTGTTGTTTCTTGGGGTTCTCCTGGAGGGTTTGTCCCCTCCTCTTGTTCCAAGGTCTACTCTGGCCCTGAGCCTCCTTAGATGGATTTGCGGTTGCTGCAATGGTACCCTGTTTTACTCCGTGGTCGATGAGTCGCTGAGCCAGGCGTTTAGCGCTGTTGTAGGTAATAGGGTTGGAAGCTAGGACATGCCCTTGAATCTGGGGTGAAAACCCCCAAATGTACCTTTCAACCTTCTTTGATTCTGGGTTGACCATTGTAGGGCACAATGCAGCGAGGTCGTTGAACCTAGCTGTGTAGGCGACTAGGTCAGACCCAGTCATTTTCAGATTCCAGAGCTCCTGCTCAAGCTTTTGCACTTCGCCCCTTGGGCAGTATTATTCTAGTAGTAGAACCTTCAGATCCTCCCAACTCATGGCGTTGGCGACAGTGAGCATCACCGAATTCACATGGATTTTCCACCAAGTGAGGGCTCGATCTATGAAGGTGCAAGCAACGAATTTAACCTTGCTTGTTTCTTGGCATGAGCAGATCTTGAAGACTGTTTCGGTCTTTTCGAACCATTGCATTAGCGCAATGACTCCTCCAACGCCATTAAAAGTCTTTGGCTTTGAGTTGGAGAACTCCTTTTAGGTACATTCCCTTACTTGACCCTGGCCGGTGCCACAATTGGAATGATTCGTACTGCTTCCTGTTCCTCCATTGGCATTGGAGTTTATTTGTGAGAGAGTTGCTATTACTGCTGCTGTGATAGCAGCCTGGACCATGGCTGGATCATAAGTTAGTGGTGGAGGTGGTGGTGGGGTTGCGTTTGTACGTGCTGATCTACGAGGAGGCATCGTGCTGTCAAAAAGAAAAGAATGAAAGATTATAAGTTTCGGTGGTTGCGATTTGGATGATATTGAGTTAACTTTTAATAGTTTAAGAATTTGGTTTGGCCAACACAGGGTTTTGAGCTTGAAAATAAAGTTTGAATAGATGTACTTATGAATTGAACGAACTACACATAATTAAAACAAGAAAGGGATATGCCCTTATATATTTTAAACATATAGTTGTGTTACATCTGAGTCTAGACAAAAGTTTTTGACCTTTCTAAAGGTCTCCGATTACATAAAATTTTAAAGAAAATAATACTTTTATCCGAAGTCCTAATTTATAACAAAAATTGAGAGTCGGGCAAGTACTACTTACAGCGTGGTTTGCGCTTGGAGCTTGACTCTGTGTCGGACTGCTTTGACTCCATGAGGCGCCTATCAAACGCGGCTTATAATTCCCTTATCTCCGCTATTGCTACGATTGCGACATTCATTTGTTCTTGGAGGGCATTAGTGCGGTCTAGGCGATACCCTTGCAACTTGTCCAAACGGCGGATGTCAGAAGTGTGCACTTGCACTTCCACATTGACCTCGCGGATCCGGTTGGCTTGAACTCCGGATTGATAGCACTGGTTGGCTAGTTTGCCAACCATGACCGGAAGTGCTCGGTCTGCTGATCCCCCGCCTCTAACATCATAGAAGTCTCGGCACATGCCGTAGGGAGGGCGTAAGCTTTGTTGTTGGCTCCAATGGTGGGGGTGACTTCCCCACACAGGAGTGGGTCCTTGGAAGTTCTTCACGTGGACGGGAGGTTGTGGGATTGGTGGATTGATAATTTCTGGCTCCGAATCTGTACCGGAGTCATCTCCTTCCTCCAACTCTATAGGCTCTTCGTCTTCTTCAGGATCTTCTTTGATCCATCCTCCATTAGCTTGGTTGGGGTAGTAGGGGTCATTGGGGTGATGGAATCCTGCCATTGAGTCTGTACGAGAATAGGGTTAAGAATTTACTATAAGCTAGAGCACATGAAACTTACCCTTAAGTTTAATGGTTGATGACAACACAAAAACTCCCTTAGTATTATGTAATGATGTGCTTTTGGTAAGTTTTAAAATTGTTGTCCATTGTAGACACTCCTTGGCATACGTTAGTCGTCGCTCGGACAAATATAGTTGACCAGGCTATATTCTTCCCAGTTCCGATTACATGTCCCAAGGCGTACCTGTATTGCACAACTTACTTATAATACTTCTAAAATTATTCGATATGAAACTGTTATTAGTATGAAATGAGTGCATGCTTACCTTAAAAACTAAATAAATTTAATTTCAAAAGTATGACTCTTCTCAGAGTGTTTTTTCCCAGTTGAGTTTATAGTTGTATACCAAAAAGACGTGGTTTTTATATACTTAATTCCCTATAAAAGAAAGCTCTGATACCAATCTGTCACACCCCCAAACCAAAACGGCGGAAACATTCGGGGGCGGAGGACGTCATATTCAGTATCATTACATTTCATACAAAGGAAAGTACACACCACCATACATATATAAAGGTTTTAAAAATGTTTACATAATTGTATTCATTACATGTTCAAAAGATATATACATAAACATCTTTCAAAAGAAGTAATTAACGCCAGCGCGTTAATCCCAAAAGTTGATTTCCAAACCTGCTTAGCAGTTCCCTGAGAATAGAAGTTATTTCAAAGAGAAAGTGTCAACAATTAAGTTGGTGAGTTCGTAAGTGGTTTAGAAAAATTGAATGCCATTCCAAAATGGGTGTATGTTTTCAAAGAAAATCCCTTATTTTCTTATAAAAGTATGAAATGCATGAGAGTATTTGTGTTTGAAAAATGTAGATAGTTGAACCAAGAAAATCCCTTATTTTCCTAATAGTTGTTTAATGTCCAAGAATAAAAATTGGAAGCAAGCCACATGCTTTTAAACATAGATCTATATAATAAACCTATCAAAGGATTTCGGTTTGTTAAATAAAGAATAGTTTTAATAGCTACTCGTTCATCAATCAAAAGTACTATAATAATTGTGTATCCGATGAGTTTTATAACCATACTAAACATAATATGCATGTAGCGACGTTCTTCAGGCGTCGTAGCGTTATGACAACTGTCACCCCAAAGGACGGACTGTAGCTAATAGTCAGGGCGCAGGATCATGACTTCCCGTATAGATCTATACACATTTGACTCGTTCTCCTAACGGGAGACTCTGGTTATAGACAGGACTTGTAGCATTACTTTCTAATAAGAAAGTAGTATTTGAAGATATACACGTCTCATGGATTCTCAACTAAGTATGTATTAAAGTGATAGTTTTGTATGCAAAGTTTATCCTTTTTCACAATGTTTGACAAAGCATAAATCATAAGTTTTTAGAATGTATAAAACGACTTAGCAACGAAAGGTACTTTGAAATCACTAAATGCTTTGTATAAGTCTAATGCACGCAAAGTATGACAAGAGTTTTCCATAGTGGTAATGAATTCCAAGTGATTTATTCGATAAAACAAGTGAAGTGAAACTTGATAAAATACACGATAATAACCGTATGTTTACTTGTATTCCCCCCCCCCTCCTAAAAGAGTATAAAAGCATTTAAAATGTATTTAAAGTGTGTTTGAAGGGGGTATGAACTCACTTGATAGTTTGAAGAAGGTGTGACGAAAACCGAGCAGAACTTTGGCTTGAAAAAGCGGATTTTCTCAGGATTCTCGGAAATCTCGGGGGTATAAACGACCTTTGAAACTTGAGCTAAACGACCAGGGCTTCGGGTTTGCACGGGCACGGAAAACGAGGCAAAACGCAAGAAGAACGAGAGGAAATGAGCAATTTTTCCCGGAATCCTCGCATCCCTTTTATAGGGGCTGAGAAGCCTCGGTACGCGGGGCGTACCCATGCATCATGCATGACCGAGTCCTCGACTGCCCCGGGGTTCTGATGGGACGGGGCGTAGCTCGCATAGGGGGCGACGTGGACGAATCAGGGCCAATGCCTTGAGTATGCTGGGCGTACTCGTGTACGCAGGGCGTACTCGCGTGACTCAGACTTAAGATAATACCGAAGTTTTCAATAAATATATATATATATATATATATATATATATATATATATATATATATATATATATATATATATATATATATATATATATATATATATATATATATATATATATATATATATATATATATATATAAATTATTTATCAAACTTCAAAAATTCATATCTCCTACATACGAACCCCGTTTTTGATGTTCTTTATATCCACGCGTAGGTGAGACTAAGATCTACAACCTTCGTTTAGATTCCGTCGGCAAATTCCAAAATTATTTTTAATATTTATTTTTTTAAAAGGTCGGGGTAAGAAAATTCGTTAAAAATTCATAACTTTTTTTCATACGATGTCCGTTTTGGGCGTTCTTTTTATGTACATTTGTAGTTTAACGATATCCATGACTTTCATTTAGACACCTAAGGTCAAAAAGTATTTTATTGAAACTTTGCATTTTTACGTAACTTCGTATTGCCGGTTTTTGTCGGAAAACTTAGATTGGTCATAACTTCTTCGTTATAACTCGGATTTTAGTGTTCTTTATATGCTTGGAAACCTTAAGACGATATTTACTACATAGCGTACTCCAAACAAAGCTTTTGAATACTTCATTTTTCAATGATATTCTGATCCCTTTTTCAAAGAGGTTACATGACTCGATCTTCAATGACCTGAAATGACGGGTTGTTACATCCTTTGTTACTTCACTCGCTGCTATACACTCTGATTCACAAGTCGAACCATCCACTGTCTCCTGCTTGGAACTCTTCCCAGATATTTCCCCTCTATTTAGGGTAAAGAACCAGCCCGACTAAGAGCGGAAGTGATCCCTATCAGTCTGAAAACTAGCATCACTATACCCTAATAGTCTCAAGTCATCACTCCCACCAAGGGTAAGGATCTAATACTTAGTCCTCCGTAGGTATTTGAGAATGTTCTTTACCAAGATCCAATGAGACTTGCCAGGGTTCCCCTGATATCTGTTGGTCATGATCAAAGTAAAGGCCACATCAGGGCGAGTACAAGTCATAGAATACATGATCGAGCCCACAGCGGAAGCATACGGAATCGACTCATCTCTACTATCTCAGCCTCTATACTCGTTTTTGAGTCTTACTCAGTGTGGCATTGCTTTGGATCGGTAAAGCTCCTTTCTTGGAATTCTGCATGTTGAACCTTTTCAACACCTTATCCAAGTAGATACTCTAACTAAGTCCAATTAGTCTTTTACTCCTTTCTCTTAATATCCTTATCCCTAGGATATAGGTAGCTTCCCCTAGGTCCTTCATAGTAAAGCACTTCCCAAGCCCGGAGTTGACCTCCTGCAAGGTTGGGATGTCATTTCCTATAAGTAGTATGTCATCTACATACAGTACCAAGAAGATAACTATACTCCCACTAGCTCTGACATACACGCAAGACTCATATTCACTTCTCGAGAAGCCAAACTCTTTGATCTTTTCATTGAAACAAAGATTCCAGCTACGAGATGCTTGTTTTAACCCATAAATCGATTTCTCAAGCTTGCACACTCTATTAGGGTATTCTGCACTGACAAAACCCTCTGGCTGATTTATGTACACATCCTCAGCCAACTTTCCATTAAGAAAAGCGGTTTTGACATTGTAAGGTCAAACCTTGAAATATGATAATGTTTAAAACAGACTCAGCATCAGCGCATATCTCAGTATCAGCACCAGCATGTCAGCAGCTCAGTTTGTAATGGTTTAGTTTATTCTGTGCATTGTAACAAATCTTGTATTTATCCTGTTTCCATAGATAGCTTAATTAGTTAGCTAGCGTATCCCTGATTTGTAGGGATTGTCTAGAATCTCAGTATATAGTATTTTGTATAGGTTTGTGAATGAGAGCGCCTTTCACAAACCCTAATCGTTGCTTTGTGCACACAATAATCTCTTTGTGAGATTATCTTTCTTAGTGAAAGTTTTTCTTCGTGAATTCCTCTTGTTCTTTTTTTCTGTCATTGTTTGATATATTGATTAATCTAAAGGCCTCTTCAATTGGTATCAGAGCGGGTTTCTCTTATCAAACAAATGGCTTCATCTTCTTCTTCGTCGAACTCATCAAATCATCCTTCCGCTAAAATTCCTCCTTTTGATGAAACAAACTTTGCTATGTGGAAAATAAAGGCTCTATATGCCTTAGAGTCAGTAGATGAAGATATGTTGGACATCGTCGAAAATGGTCCATATGTCCCGATATATCAGCCTCTAAAAAATAATGTTCCTGATGGTACGATGAAGAAAACTCCTAAAGAAAACTAGACGACAGATGATAAAAGAAAACATGGTCTAGATGTTCGTGCTCGTGCCGCAATTAGCTACGCTCTGCCATACAACATTTTTGGGCTAGTTCAAAATTTTATCTCAGCAAAAGAGATGATGGATACTCTGACTGTATCCTTTGAAGGCACTGAAAAAGTCAAGGCTACTCAAATAAATGATCTTAATCGAAGGTATGAACATTTTTTTTTCTAAGAAAGGTGAAACCTTGACTCAAACCTTTAACAGATTCAATACTCTTGTTAATGATCTTCGGAGATTAGATCAGTTGAAGCATAGAACTGTTCTAGTGCAGAAGTTTTTGGATTCTCTGGGTGCAGGTTGGGAGAACCATGTTGATGTGTTGAAAAATAGTGAGAAGATCAACTCTATGGACTTACAAAGTCTGTATGGAAATCTTCGATACTATGAGGAATCCAAGCTTCAAAGAAAAGAGCTGATGAAAGACTCTCAGCGTGAATCATCTGTAGCCTTGTTCTCTAACAAAAGGCTAGTGTCAGATTCAGACACTGATAGCCATTTAGACACTAATTCCTCTAAAACTGACACTGATGATCTCGAAAAGGTTATGGCGAGTGCAACTTTGATTGTAAAGACCTTTGAGAAAGCTGGCCGAAACTTCTCAAAGTTTCAAAAGAAGATGGGTGGAAAGTTTTCAAAAAGATCAGAAGCTGATAAAAGGTATGGTACTGATAAGAAAGAGAAGGCTCAGTGCTTTAACTGTGGGAGCACTGATCATTTTGCAAAGGAGTGTAAACAAAAGAAACAAGGCTCGGATGAATACTGGAAGCAGAAGTACAACAAGCTGATTGAGAAGCTGAAAGTAGAGAACTTGGAACATAAAGTTCTTGTTGCTGAAGAATAAAAATGGAAGACTGATGAGGAGTCATCAGATGATGAAGTGAAGTGTCTAATGGTAAAGATAGAAGACACGGATGTTTCTGAAAAAGGGAAAAGTACATTTGATGTTGATATGTCTGATGCTGTTGAAAATTCCAGGAAGCACAACACTGACTCTTCTTCAATGTACCAGGTTAAAAACTTTATTTCCTATTCAATGAATGAAAAAATCAAAATGTTTGAGTATATGGGCATCATTAATTCTAAGATGAATCAAACAATAAGAGATTTGCAAAATCAAATTGATCTTCTTGAAACTGATATATCCATGAAAAATAACATTATTGATTCCACTCAGGAAAATCTTAGAATCACTAGTTTGTCAAATTCATCTTTGTCTGCTGAAATTGACAATGTTAAAAATCTTTTGATCAAAGAACAAACTGTGCTTCATACTTGGGCAAAATCTCATAAGAATGCAAATTATATTATTTATGCTCAAATTCCACATTCATGTGAAAAAAATTCTTGGGGGTAATTTTGCAGAAGCTGAAAAAGTTTTTAAATCACAAGAAAAGGAATCTGAGTGTTATTCCATGAATGAGATGAAAAACAATTTCAAAAATAAGTTTGTCAGTAACTCCTTTATCAATCAGAGTTTAATTGATCAATACTATATTACTAATTCTGATGGTATTACTGAGTGTAATGTTGAAATTACCGGAATTGATCCAACCTCTTACCCTGCACATCTTGTAAGACCAACTCCACTCACTGAGAATATTATTGCCTTTCCTATCTCAAATGGAGTGTTTCATGCTGTTCATGAACAACTTAAGCATTTTCCTGATTGTAATTCATCTGTGAATAAGTCAAAATCAGACACTGATAGCTTATTATCTAACACTGATCGAATTCCTTCTGACACTGAATTCAGTTGTAACTCAATGATAAACAAAAGGACTCAAAGCTCTCTTGGTGAATCTTACATGTCAAAATGTGTTAAATCTAAAAATTTGCTCACCAAGAAGAACTTTGGTACTAGAGTTTGTTACAGATGTGGTGATACCTCTAACAAGATCAGTGAATGTTCATTTGATAAATCATCCTCAAGATCTGATAATATTAAAGTTAGAAATGAAAAATGGACTCTTAAGTCAAATTCTTTAAACTGTCTTCCTAAGGAGTGTTATAATTTATTATCAAATAACTTTGTGAATGACCCATCCTCGAATGGGTTAGTGTGTTCTAACTAGTTTCTCAGCACTGCAGGGTCAGGAGCATCTTTGGTACTTAGATAGTGGTTGCTCAAGGCATATGACAGGATCAAAGTCTCTCCTGGAAGACTATGTCAAGAAAACTGGTCCTGCAGTTACTTATGGAGACAATGGAAAGGGGTTCACTAAGGGATATGGAAATATCAAATGCAATAATGTAGTTTTTCAAAACGTTTCATATGTAAAGGGTCTCAAACACAACCTTATCTCCATCAGTCAACTGTGTGATGCTGACTATGAAGTTCACTTTACAAAGAGGGAAGGCAAAGTTGTAAATACTGATAAGAACATCGTACTTTCAGCAAGTAGAAAAGATGATATATATGTTCTTGACATGTTCTCGAGTGACAAGGCACTGATGCAATGCTTCTTTACAAAATCTCAGACGAATCTTAGCTGGATTTGGCACAAAAGGTTTTCTCATCTGAACTTCAAGAACCTATCCAAAATATCCAATCAAGATCTAGTTAGAGGGCTCCCAAAATTCAGCGTTGTGAAAGACAAGATGTGCTCAGCTTGTGAACAAGGAAAACAAACCAAGTCCTCTTTCAAACCCAAGTCATGTTCCAGTATATCAGTCCCTCTTCATTTACTCCACATGGACTTGTTTGGACCTATTCCTGTCCGTTCTCTAGGTGGAAATAAGTATACTCTAGTGGTTGTGGATGAGTTCACTCGATTTACATGGGTGGTTTTCCTGAAGAAGAAAAGTCATGCTGCACAGGAAATTATCTCACTGATTTGTAAAAATGAGACACTGACAGGTCTCAAAGTTAAGCAGCTAAGAAGTGATCATGGTACTGAGTTCTGAAACTCAACTCTTGAAGAATTTTGTAATCACAAAGGAATTGGGCAAAACTTCTCAGCTCCTCATACTCCTCAACAAAATGGAGTTGCTGAACGAAGAAATAGAACACTGATTGAGGCAGGAAGGACCTTGATGATCCATGCTGGTCTTCCTATGTCGTTTTGGGCTGAAGCTGTCAATACAGCGTGCTTTACTCAAAATCGATCTCTAATTCACAGGATTCATAAGAAGACACCATATGAAATGCTGAAAGATCGAAAGCCAGATGTATCCTTTTTTCATGTATTCGGATGTATTTGTTATATTCTAAATCAGTGTGACCCAAGATCCAAGTTTGAACCTAAGGCTGATAAAGGTGTTTTCGTTGGGTACTCATCCATTTCAAAAGCTTTTCGTGTTTTTCATGTGAACAGGCAATGCATTGAAGAATCCATTCATTTGAAGTTTGATGAGGAATCATACACTGATGAGAAGGTCACTCATTCTTCTTCTATTTTTCAAGAGCTTCTCTCTTGTCCATTTGACGAAGTCCCTCCTGCTGGGGATGAAGTTGATTCTTCTGATTCTATAGTTCCGGTTCCATGTTCCTCGAATCAAGATACTGCAACCAGATCAGCAGATAATTCATTAGGTGCTGATAAAATCCTTGAAGCTGAAGACTCTCCTGCAACTGATAACCTGTCAGTGTCAAATTCTCCGGAATCAGCATTTGTCTTGGAACATCGATATCATCCTGTTGATCAAATTATAGGGAATATTCACGATGGTGTCCGTACCAGATCTTGTGTATCTAATAATTTTTGCATGAATGTTAACTTCGTTTCAATGATCTTACCTGCCAAGATACACACAGCTCTTCAAGATGCTGATTGGATCAAAGCCATGCAAGAAGAACTGAATGAGTTTGAAAGGCACAAAGTTTGGACTCTTGTCCCAAGACCATCCGGGAAAACTATCACTGGAACTCGCTGGGTCTATCGTAACAAGGTTGATAAAGATGGAATCATCACTCGCAACAAGGCAAGGCTTGTAGCTCAAGGGTTTACTCAAATTGAATCCATCGACTACGGGGAAACTTTTGCTCCAGTTGCTCGCATTGAAGCAATCAGACTGTTTCTCGCATACGCATCCTACATGAATTTCATTGTCTATTAGATGGATGTGAAAATAGCTTTCCTCCATGGTGTGTTAGAAGAAGAAGTATTCCTCAATCAGTCCCCAGGCTTTGTGGACAAAGATCATCCTGATTACGTGTACCGATTAGACAAAGCTGTTTATGGTCTGAGACGCTGACATCGTATCTACTTGAAAATGGATACAGACGAGGAGCAATCGACAATACTCTCTTCATCAAAAACAAAGGCTCAGATATTGTTCTTGTTCAAATTTATGTCGATGACATCATTTTTGGCTCTCCAAATGAGACACTGAGCAAGGAATTTGCAGAGATCATGTCTCAAAGATTCGAAATGAGCATGATGGGGAAGATGACCTTTTTCTTAGGTCTTGAATTTCAGCAACAAAAGTCAAGTATTTCCATTTGCCAAAGTAAATATATTTCTGACTTGCTTGTTAAGTATTCTCTCAGTGACTGCAAACCAGCCTCTACTCCAGTGTCCAAGACTGATAAGATACACACTGATCCAACTGGAAATGATGTCAATCATTCTCTGTATCGAGGAATGATTGGATCTCTCTTATATCTCACAACAAGTCGTCCTGATATCATGTTTGGAACCATTCTCTGTGCTCGATTCCAAGCTAATCCCAAAGAATCTCTCCTCATGGCTATCAAACGTATTTTTCGATACTTGAAAGGAACTCGAAACCTTGCACTGTGGTATCCTCGCGACTCAGCATTTGAACTTTATGGATACACCGATTCAGACTATGCAGGATGCAATTTCGACAGAAAGAGCACGTCTGGTGGATGTCACTTCCTTGGAAATCGTTTCATCAGGTGGTCTAGCAAGAAGTAAACATCAGTAGCCATCTCAACTGCAGAAGCTGAGTATGTTGCAGCTGGGAGATGTTGTGCTCAGCTCTTATGGATTTAAAATCAGCTTCTTGACAATGGGATCAAGTTATCAAAGACTCCCATATATTGTGATAACACCAGCACCATTCAGATCACACAAAACCCTGTTCAACACTCAAAGACGAAGCATATCGAAATCAGACATCATTTCATCAGAGATAATGTTGAAAAGGGAAAGGTTGTTCTTGAACATGTCAAAACTTCGGAGCAACTTGCTGATATCTTCACTAAGGCACTGGATTCTCAAACAACTGCTTACATTATTGGAGAACTTGGAATGATTACCTTGTAATTAATTTTGCTGTCTAATTGTGCTAATGTTTGGTATTGTCTTATAAGCTGATGTACATTGTGCTGATGATGACATACTGGTGATATTTGCATACTGAGTACTTTGGTTTGATCTCTTATCCTTCTCTCTTCTTCAAGACTTCTAAACTAAAGTTGAATGATTCATTGTATTAAACCATACACTGATAACAACTTGAAACTCTTTGCCGATGGTTAGATCAAAACACCAAGATCTATCACACGCAACTATCCCTTCTTACCAATCTTACTCTGATTCAATGATTCAGTATGACAAAACACACGCTGATGAGAATCTGAAAATCTTTGCCGATGGTTAGACCAAAACACCAAGGTTTATCACACGCAACAAACTTTCTCTACCTTCTTCTTATTCAGTGTCTAATGATTCAGTATGATAAACCACTCACTGATAAAGTTACAACACTCAGTGCCGATGGTTAGATAATGTAACTAGTATCTATCACACGCACCAATCTCCTTGCTAGCCCCGATTAAGCAAGTTGTACCTTCAATTGACAGAGAAATACTTTCAGCATGTAACTTTTCTTCCACAATTTTAAACTTCCCTCAAAACCCTAGAACTCTAAAAACTCTCTAATGGCATCATCTCTGTTCACTTACTCCTCCACCTCTCGAAGGGTAGTTCCTGCCCCAAACTCTCCTCCTCTTCCAATTCACATCAAGGCTACAAACATTGTTTTCAACCCTGATATTCCAGATGTTCATCAAGGTCTTGGACTCGATGATTTTGTCAATTTCTTAGATTCCTGCCGCCTACGATACGCAATCAGCGATGTTCCATTCGAGTTCTTCCCTGAACAAGTATGTGAGTTCTACTACACTGCAACTGTCAATGACGACAACAATGCCATCACCGGAACCATTGGCCGTGGAAGACACTCTATCTTCATCACCGTAGAACTTCTTAGTGCTTCCCTAAGGTTACCTATCTTTGAACCTTTCTCTAAACCTCTCACTATTGAACGGTGTAGACGTATGTTTGATCAACTGGTTTATGATCACTCAAAGGTTGGTACTCGATCAGCTCTTATCTTGCGCCAATGTATGACCCCAGGTTGGAAATTTTTCACCGGTGCTCTGTGCAAGTGTGTGGGTCATAAGTCTTGAAGTGGTGATCAGTTGAGTAATTATGAGCAACAAGTCGTCTGCTCACTGCTTCTCAACAAAAGACTGGATTATGGAGCTCTATTCATTGATCAGCTTGTTCAGCTTCTTCGTGCAAATGTACGCGCTGATCATGTTCCGTTTCCACGCTGGATCGCTCTTGTGTTCGACAAGTTCTTTGCTACAGACTACTTCTCGCATTCTGGAAATCCCATCCAATTCCCACGCATGTCTGTTCGCATGTATCAAGATGATCCTCTGGATACTGACATTGGAATCTCTGATAGGATGAGAGAATGGATTGCAAATCCATACTCTGTTCTTTCTCTCACCGCTAACACTAATGAAGGAGGTGCTGATGGTAATCATGTAGATCAAGCTGGTCAAGAGGATGAACCATATGATGGTGGTCATTTCTCTCCTCAACTTTCTCATCATATCGACTCAGTTGCTAATGTTCCCTCAGCTCAAAAGGATTCACTGAGTTAGGGGGAGCAACAATTTCAGGGGGAGCAACAATTTCAGGAGGCGCAACTATCCCAGGGGGAGCATCCCTCTCAGGGGTAGAATCCACCTCATGGGGACCAATATTCTCCAGTAATGCCTCCTAGCTCTCCAGCAGCTCCAGCTACTTCAGTTGTTTAGATTCCGGCCTCAACATTTACTGAACTTCTGACACTGACTCGGGACATGAATCAGCATCTTCTTTGCATTGAGGCTGATGTTCACCAGCTACAGGAAGTTCTCCTGCAAACTTCCCCCTCTCGTTCCCAATCTGCTGATGCTCAAAAAGGGGGAGATACTGATGATGATGCTGATGCTGATGATAATGCTGACCGTGAACCGAATGAGAGAGACACCGAACCTGTTGACAACACTACTGTTTATCCTGAATCATCAACGCCAATGCATGAGTCTGACCCTTCGGGGCACAATAGTCCAGCAGCTACCGAAAAGCTGATTGAAGATAGTGAGCATGATGAAGAGCATGATGAACCAGATGATGAATGTCAAATACTTGATATGAACTTCATTAATCCTGGTGCTGTTCCCATCATTTCGGTCCAAGGAGAGGATTCAAACGTTGCCAGTGAAGAATCTCATCCGCTATCTCGAAAGCGTAAGGTAGCAGACACTGACTTGGCTCATTCTCAAACTGATACTTATCTGCCTGGGAAGAAACCCAAGTCCATAGTTAGTATTTCAAATCTTGCCGCTGAATGGAACATGTCTCCTGATCAAGTTAAGCAAATTCTTGATGAAGCCAATCGAGCTCAGCTTCTAAAGAACATTGCTCAAGCTGATGAATCTCTTATTCAGCACAAAATTCAGGCCAAGGGATCTTTTGAAGCTCAGATGCAGAAATTCCTAGAATTTTAGTCCAAGGCTCAGTCTTCTCAACCTCTTCCTGGCTATAGTAAACCTAAGACTGACAGTGTTCTTGACTGGATTGATCGAAAGAGGTTTGAAGACGTTCTTAATCAGTGAATGTGTGGTGATAAGATCATCAAAGTCAAGGCTTCCAAACCACTAAATGAGAAAATCCTTATGTTGCTGATCACTCGTCAAGGTCCTCAGCATTCATACACTGAAGTTGTCAAGAGGGATGAGCTGATCAGGTATGGATATTCTGAATGGATGGAACTACTTAAACTAGCATCCAAGCAAACCTCAGCTCACTCTTCGGAACTGTCTTGTGCTCTTCATCTGCTGATCAAGAAAGTTCAGCGTTTGGATCTTGTTCCTAAAGAACGACCTCAGCATCAAGGCCAAAGGTTGTCAGTTCCTAGAACTCGAAGAACCAAGTTTCAAGTTGATGGTGAAGATGTATTGGTTCTGGACTTTGGTGCTGGTGAAATTAACAATTCTCTTCCTATCAGTGTTGATCCGGTTCAGCATAAGTTTATCTCAACTCCTGAACACGGGATGTTCTATCTTGATAAAAACAGGAGGATGTGTTTTCAGCGAACTGCTGAGATCCCAAAGGCTCCAACCACTCATCTTGTTGGCTTAAGCCAAATGTGCATGAGTCATCAAGATCTATCTGGAGAGTTTCACATTCTTATTGCCATGGAACTGCTGAACAGAAGACAGGAGTTGCTGGATGGTCCTTACTGGCCAGTCAAAATTGAAGCTGATGCTGAGTATGAAGAGTTCCTTTCCAGAGGTGTTTTAATTTAGTTTATTTTGAACATCATCATATTGGGGGAGATTGTAAGGTCAAACCTTGAAATATGATAATGTTTAAAACAGACTCAGCATCAGCGCATATCTCAGTATCAGCACCAGCGTGTCAGCAGCTCAGTTTGTAATGGTTTAATTTATTCAGTGCATTGTAACAAATCTTGTGTTTATCCTGTGTCCATAGATAGCTTAATTAGTTAGCTAGAGTATCCCTGATTTGTAGGGATTGTCTAGAATCTCAGTATATAATATTTTGTATAGGTTTGTGAATGAGAGCGCCTTTCACAAACCTTAATCGCTGCTTTGTGCACACGATAATCTCTTTGTGAGATTATCTTTCTTAGTGAAAGTTTTTCTTCGTGAATTCCTCTTGTTCTTGTTTTCTGTCATTGTTTGATATATTGATTGATCTAAAGGCCTCTTCAGACATCCATTTGCCGTATTTCATAATCATGAAATGCAGAAATGGCTAGCATAACCCTAATACACTTAATCTTTGCTACCAGTGAGAAGGTTTCATCATAATCAATACCCTGAATCTGAGTAAAACCCTTCGTAACCAGTCGAGCCTTATAAGTGTGCACTTTTCCTTCCATGTCGGTCTTCTTCTTGAAGATCCATTTTCACCCGACTGTTTTATGGCCTGGTACATTGTCAACCCAGTTCCAAACTTTATTCTCATACATGGAATGTATCTCGCTGTCTATAGCCTCCTTCCATTTAGCAGACTCCGGGTCTGCCATGGCTTCCTTAACACTGCTAGGTTCATCCAAATTTACTAGTGTACTATCGCTGATAAATGTATCACCTTCCGTAGTAATATGAAAACCATAATTAAACTCAGGTGTGTTCATAACTCGTGTGGAACGCCTTGGAGGTACAAACTTGTCATAACTCGTGTGGAACGCCTCAGAACTCCACTTGGCATTCGGGAGGAAATCCTAGGAGATCCTCAGGAAAGATGTCTGGAAAATTACAGACTTCGGGAACACTCTCGAGGTCTTTTACTTCTTGTGTTTCATCCACGACGTGGGCTAAGAATGTGTGGTACTACTTATGTATGTATTTTTGGGCTTTGACACAAGAGATGATGTGAAGGCTCGCATTGGGTTTGTCACCGTAGATGACAAGGGTTTCACATGGCCTTCTTGTAGCATAGAATATCGGCATGTTGATGGCTTAACCAATCCATGCCAATGATGGCGTTGAAATTTTTATGGAGACCGACATAAGGTCGATTGGATAATATTTATTGTTTAGTGTAAGTTTGCAATCTACGTATATGTCATTAGTTCTCTCAATTTTCACATTGGCCATCTCAATGATGAATGTTTCGGTTGGTGATTGTGGTTTTTGTTTGAGAAGGTGTTTAAAATCTATGGCTTACAAAACTCCTCTCCACACCACCATTAAATAGTATGCATGTATAAGAGTGATTGTAGAGAAAAATACCTGTGACCACTGTAAGATTCGCTATTGCTTACTCTTGTCCCTTGGCCAGTACTATTCGAGCACCACCAATGTTCTTTTTCTTGGATCAATCCCTATTGTAGTGTCGAGTTTCACTACACCTATAGTAGGCTTGGCTTACTCTAGTTCCGGGGGTCCGGGTGATTGATTATGCCAGTGCTTTACAGAAACAGGCAGTGTGCCCCTTCCTGTTGTAGTTGCTGCACTGCATCTCAGGTGTAACAACTCAATTTTTCAAATAAAATTTTCATTTAAAATAAAACATCATTATTCGACAAAAGAGTTTATTCCAAGTTTATTGCAAACGTATAAGTAACAAATCCTCAAGATCTTCATCGATGGCAGTGTGTACGTGTCACGCCGGCGCCTTCCCACGGTCATCGCTAGTACCTGAAAAACATAAACACAACTAGTAAGCATAAATGCTTAGTGAGTTCCCCAGTATACGACTTACCCACATACGCCTTCCGGCCCGGACCTTTCGGTCCACATAACATTGCCTTCCGGCCCGTAACATAATCGCCTTCCGGCCCATGACATATCGCCTTCCGGCCCGTATTACATTGCCTTCCGGCCCATAGTATTTTGCCTTCCGGCCCATAACAGTATAAACATAACACATATAGCATATCACACATAACACATAAGTCATACATCATACCATTCTTTCTATCACATAAATCACGCCTTCCGGCCCGTATAAGCATACATCACATACCAAGCATCTACCTCCCTAGACATAGCATAAATATAACACATACGACCTTCCGGTCACGCAGTCAAACCCTTCCGGGTGAAGTATAGTGAGAAGACTCACCTCGTAGTTTGCAAGCTATAAACCCTTCGAGCTACTCGCACTCGATCCGCTAATCTGCAGGTTCCCTATAATACCACATACCTTTATTAATGATCTTATCAAACAAGACAACTGACCCTACTAAGTTACATATAGGTCAACGGTCAACTTGACCGGACTCGTCGAGTGCAAAGGGCAACTCGGCGAGTCTAGACACCCCGACTCCACTTGCCGAGTCTAAAGAACAACTCGACGAGTTCCAGTAGATCTTCAAGCTACTCGCCGAGTCTGAAGAACAACTCGGCGAGTCCTAGTGAATCTTCAAGCTACTCGCCGAGTCTGATCATTAGACTCGGCGAGTCCTCGCCATGCAGTCAATTCGCTGCCTCCTGTATCTTGCATGATTCCGTAGTATATAGATATGGGGCTTCCTGGACTTTCACATATACTATTACAGGGGTTTAAACACTTGTAACAACACTATAATCTATCAATTCCTTAAATGGGTTTCCTAAACCCTAAATTCGCATACAACGTAAAAGCTACAAATATGATCCGAATATTACCTGGAAACGTGTTCCCTGTGTCCTCAACCTTCAGAACTCGACCCCTTGAACCTCCTTTGATCACCACCTTGCCTCTCCTTGTCTACAACCTCTTCAAACTTCCACTAGCCCTCACCCTTTGCTCCAGATGCCCACAGACTCCTAAGGTATCTTCAATCGGCCAAAAGACGCGACATGACGGCCCTAAAGGCATTATATACGATTCAGAATCAAAACGGCTAGGGTTTCAGCTGAACAGCGTCGACTCGACGAGTCCCTATTGGACTCGTCGAGTCCAGTCGCGTATCTGCGACCAAGACCATGGTCCTACTCGGCGAGTCATGCACCAACTCGCCGAGTCCCCTCCTTAATGTGCCCCAAAAATAATTTAAAGAAATACCTGAAATTCCGGGCTGTTACAACTCTCCCCCACTAGAACTAGACTTCGCCCTCGAAGTCTCATTCTGCGAATAACTCCGGATGTTGCTCCCGCATTTCTCTTTCCGGCTCCCAAGTCATCTCCGATCCCTTCCGATGTTGCCACTGAACCAACACCAGAGGTATCTCCTTGTTCCGTAGAACCTTGATCTTCCGATCCCTGATAGCTACTGGTCTCTCGGCGTAATTCAGGCTCGCATCCACCTGAATATCTTCTAACGGAACCACTGCCGCTTCATCGGCTATACACTTCCTCAACTGTGATACGTGAAAGGTATTGTGAATCTGACTCAGCTCCGCTGGCAACTCCAACCGATAAGCTACCCGAACTACCCTTGCAATTACCCGGAATGGGCCTATGAACCGGGGCCCCAATTTGCCCCTCTTCCTGAACCGAATCACCCCTTTCCAAGGAGAAACCTTTAGGAGAACGAAGTCGCCGACCTGGAATTCGAGCTCGGACCGGCGTCTGTCCGCATAACTCTTCTGTCGGCTCTGGGCGGTCAATAACCTCTGCCTCACTCGTTGAATCTATTCGGTCGTCTGAAGTACGATCTCTGTACTGTCCATCACTCTCTGTCCCACTTCTCCCCAGCAAATGGGAGTCCGACACCTCCTACCATACAACAACTCAAAAGGTGGCATACCAATGCTCGAATGATGGCTGTTGTTGTAGGAAAACTCAGCCAACGGCAGATGCGCATCCCAGCTACCCCCAAAGTCTAACACACACGCTCTAAGCATGTCTTCCAATGTCTGAATCGTCCGCTCGCTCTGACCGTCGGTCTGGGGATGGTATGCGGTACTAAAATACAGTTTAGTACCCAACTCCTCATGGAATTTCTTCCAGAACCTGGAAGTGAAACGTACATCGCGGTCCGAAACAATCGAGGTCGGCACTCCATGCCGAGATACTATCTCTCTCACGTAGAACTCTGCCAACTTCTCTGCTGATGAACTTTCGCTAATGGCAAGGAAGTGTGCACTCTTTGTTAGCCTATCCACTATCACCCAAATCGCATCGACTCCCCTGGTAGTTTTCGGCAATTTGGTGATGAAATCCATCGTGATCTGTTCCCACTTCCACTCAGGAATCTCCAAGGGTTGCAACTTACCGTGCGGTCTCTGATGCTCGGCCTTAACCCTACGGCAGGTCAAACACCTCTCAACGAACCAGGCAACGTCTCTCTTCATGCAAGGCCACCAGTACTCCTTTCTCAAATCCAAATACATTTTCGTAGCACCGGGATGGATCGAGAATTTCGATCTGTGTGCCTCCTCCATCAAAGTAACACGCGTACCGCCCACGAATGGTACCCAGATCCGACCCTGAAATGTCAGAAGTCTCCGTCCATCCATAACGAACTCTGAAATCAATCCAACGAACCGCTCCTGTTTCTGCATCCCAGACTTCACAACCTCGGCCTGTGCCCCACGAATAGCATCTAATACCGGAGTCATCACCGTCAATCTCAAACATACGTCCCGCAATGGAGTGCTCTCCGCCCTACGACTCAATGCATCGGCTACTACATTAGCCTTGCCTGGGTGGTATAGGATCTCACAGTCATAATCCTTAACCACGTCTAACCATCTCCTCTGACGCATGTGTTAGGTTGGGTTGATCCATCAAATACTTCAAACTCTTATGGTCCGTGTATATGGTACAACGAACCCCGTACAGGTAGTGACGCCAAATTTTGAGGGCGAACACTACTGCCCCCAACTCTAAGTCATGCGTGGGATATCTCGCTTCGTGAGGCTTCAGCTGCCTCGATGCATAGGCTATCACATGGCCCCTCTGCATCAACACTGCACCCAGTCCTGAAATCGATGCGTCGCAATATACGACAAAGTCCTCCATCCCCTCCGGGAGAGCTAATACTGGTGCTTCGCACAGTCTCTGATGAAGTGTCTCGAAGGAAGTCTGCTGCTCGGGTCCCCATGAAAATGTAACACCCTTTCGGGTCAATTTGGTAAGCGGCACCGCGATCTTGGAGAAGTCCCTAATGAACCTTCGATAGTACCCCGCCAACCCAAGGAAACTCCTGATCTCCGAAGGTGACTTCGGTGCCTCCCAACTCATCACTGCTTCCACCTTGGCCGGATCGACCAATATCCCTGCCTGATTTACAACGTGCCCCAGAAATTGAACCTCCCGTAACCAGAAGTCACATTTGGAGAATTTTGCATATAGCTTCTCCGACCTCAGTACCTCAAGGACCTCCCTCAAATGCCCCTCATGCTGCTCCCTAGACCGCGAATACACCAGAATGTCATCGATGAATACAATCACAGACCGATCCAGCATCGGCCTGCATACCCTGTTCATGAGATCCATGAACACTGCTGGGGCATTGGTGAGCCCAAAAGGCATCACCACGAACTCGTAATGCCCATACCGCGTCCTAAAGGCTGTCTTCTGGACGTCCTCATCCCGCACTCTTACCTGATGGTACCCTGATCTCAAATCAATCTTGGAAAACCAAGATGCCCCTTGCAACTGATCGAATAGATCATCGATCCTCGGTAACGGATAGCGGTTCTTAACTGTCACCTTGTTCAGCTCCGAGTAATCGATACACATCCGGTGTGAACCATCCTTCTTCTTGACGAACAGAATCGATGCTCCCCACGGCGAGCTACTCGGCCGAATAAATCCCTTCCCCAACAACTCTTGAAGTTGCGAGGACAATTCTTGCATCTCTGGAGGTGCAAGACGATAAGGCACCTTCGCAATAGGCGCAGCCCCTGGAACTAGATCGATACCAAACTCTACTTGCCTCGCAGGAGGTACTCCCGGCAAATCCTCGGGAAAAACATCTGGGAACTCGCGCACCACTGGAACCTCCTTCAGTGTCTTCGGTCTCTCGGAACTCTCCCGCGTATCCATCACATACGCCACAAAACCGTTACATCCCCGCTGTAGGCATTGCCTCGCCCTAGCGGCCGAACAAAAAGCTGATCCCGAACGGGTACCCTCGCCGTATACCGTAAGAACTTCCCCACTAGGGTCTCGTATAGTCACCAACTGACGCTCGCAGTCGATAACAGCGCTGAATCGGCTCAACCAGTCCATGCCTACAATTACACAGACAACCCCCATCGCAATAGGAATGAGGTCAATCGGAAACGCGACCCCGAAGATCTCTAGCACACATCCCCGAAGAACCTCCGTAGCACAAATCACCCTCTCGGCCGCAATAGAAACGCTCAAAGGCCGACTTAACGGCTCACGACTAATGCCGATGTGCTGACTAAAAGCTAACGATACAAACGATCTACTCGCACCCGAATCAAATAACACTAGAGCAGGCATAGAGTTCACAAGGAAAGTACCTACACATACATTAACATAAGCATAGCATTTCGACCTTTAAGTAAATACGTGAATGATAACATACCTGCCACCACATCGGGCGCAGCGTGGACCTCCTCCGTAGTCAGCTGAAAGGCTCTCCCGCGAGCTCTCGGGGCCTCGACCTTCGCCGGTCGGGTCTCAGTAGTCCGGGTAGTAGGTGTAGCTCCCTGACGAAGTTGCGGACACTCGGCCTTCCGATGGCCTGTCTGGTTGCAGTGAAAGCAAACCATAAACCCCTTAGGGCAATCCCTGGCAATATGTCCCTCCTTGCCACACTTGTAGCAACCACCAGCTCGACACACCCCCTCGTGACTCTTGCCGCACTTCGCGCAAGTGCGACCCTTCGGACCTCCCATCCTCGAAACAGCGAACTTAGTCCGCTTGGCTGCCGGCTGAGACTGAGCCGGCCGTCGATCCACCTGCCGAGACTCAGCCTCCTCCCTCGCTTGAGTCTCCAACTCGATCTCGCGCTTCCTGGCGTTCGCCTGAAGCTCAGTGAAAGTACGATAGGTGGAGTTTGACACAAACTCCCGGATCTCCCTCTTCAAAACACCCAAATAGCGGCTCATCTGCGACTGCTCCGTAGATACCAGCTCAGGGCAGAACATTGCCCTCTCATGAAACTTCCGTGTGATCACTGCCACGGAATCAGTACCCTGCTTAAGGGTCAAGAACTCCTGAATCAATCGCTCCCTCTCTACCGGGGGAACGTACTCGTCCCTGAACATCTCCGTAAACCTCTCCCATGTCACCGCCGAAATCTCTGCCTGAGTGAAGTTCACCGTCACGAACTTCCACCAATCCTTCGCTCCCAGACGGAGCTGGTTCAAGGCGAACCGTACCCTCAAGTGCTCCGGGCATGAGCAAGTATAGAAGCACCCCTCGATGTCGACGATCCACCTCATAGCTGCAATCGGATCCTGCGTCCCATCAAATTCAGGGGGTTTCGTGTTGCTGAATTCCCTGAATAGTAATGAATCACCCCCTTGCGGCCTAGCAGCAGCCACAGCTGCGGTAGCGGCAGCAACTGCAGCTTCAGTAAGTGCGGCGTACCGCTCCTCAAACTCCTCCATCAGCGTGGTCTTAATAGACCCAAACATCTCCGGGATCTCAGCCCGGACCGCCGCAGCTACCTCTTCCTGAATAATCTGACGAATCTCCTCGTCACTCGCACCGCTCGAACTCGTCCCATTGCGTGTGATGACCATGATGTCTCTGAAATACAACATAAAATCATCAGAGACTCCACCAAGTACAATGGTACTCGATACGCGCCCTACTCAGTCTCCGATTTCCAAGGATTCTTACTTGGGTCTTCCACTGATCCGGTGTCTTCGGTAGTACGGGCCCAATACTACCGACCACACCGTATCAGTATTCGTCCCAAGTCTTCCTCCCCAAATCCCGAATAATGAGTACTCTACCTCTAGTATGCACTATCTACTTGTATGCTGCCAAACATCCCATATAAGCAATCTCCCTAGACAAGGTATCACAAAACAGGCCATTCTAGTCCTATCATGTATACCTAGTCTTCTAGCATGCATAACAATTCATAATCCAGTGCATAATATAACATTGTAAGGTATTCTGGGGATCATTACCGTTCGGGCGCTGGCTGCTCGTACACACTGCTCCATCCTTGTTTTACCGCCTTACCCTTTATAAAATGTTGTGTCCCTATTATTTAAAAAGGTTTTTCCTCAAATCCCCGGTCTGAGTTCAGTTGCACCCAAAAGTACACCCGAATCCCTCAAACCAAGGCTCTGATACCAATTGTAACAACTCAATTTTTCAAATAAATTTTTCATTTAAAATAAAACATCATTATTCGACAAAAGAGTTTATTCCAAGTTTATTGCAAACGTATAAGTAACAAATCCTCAAGATCTTCATCGATGGCAGTGTGTACGTGTCACGCCGGCGCCTTCCCACGGTCATCGCTAGTACCTGAAAAACATAAACACAACTAGTAAGCATAAATGCTTAGTGAGTTCCCCAGTATACGACTTACCCACATACGCCTTCCGGCCCGGACCTTTCGGTCCACATAACATTGCCTTCCGGCCCGTAACATAATCGCCTTCCGGCCCATGACATATCGCCTTCCGACCCGTATTACATTGCCTTCCGGCCCATAATATTTTGCCTTCCGGCCCATAACAGTATAAACATAACACATATAGCATATCACACATAACACATAAGTCATACATCATACCATTCTTTCTATCACATAAATCACGCCTTCCGGCCCGTATAAGCATACATCACATATAAGCATACATCACATACCAAGCATCTACCTCCCTAGACATAGCATAAATATAACACATACGACCTTCCGGTCACGCAGTCAAACCCTTCCGGGTGAAGTATAGTGAGAAGACTCACCTCGTAGTATGCAAGCTATAAACCCTTCGAGCTACTCGCACTCGATCCGCTAATCTGCAGGTTCCCTATAATACCACATACCTTTATTAATGATCTTATCAAACAAGAAAACTGACCCTACTAAGTTACATACAGGTCAACGGTCAACTTGACCGGACTCGTCGAGTGCAAAGGGCAACTCGGCGAGTCTAGACACCCCGACTCCACTCGCCGAGTCTAAAGAACAACTCGACGAGTTCCAGTAGATCTTCAAGCTACTCGCCGAGTCTGAAGAACAACTCGGCGAGTCCTAGTGAATCTTCAAGCTACTCGCCGAGTCTGATCATTAGACTCGGCGAGTCCTCGCCATGCAGTCAATTCGCTGCCTCCTGTATCTTGCATGATTCCGTAGTATATAGATATGGGGCTTCCTGGACTTTCACATATACTATTACAGGGGTTTAAACACTTGTAACAACACTATAATCTATCAATTCCTTAAATGGGTTTCCTAAACCCTAAATTCGCATACAACGTAAAAGCTACAAATATGATCCGAATATTACCTGGAAACGTGTTCCCTGTGTCCTCAACCTTCAGAACTCGACCCCTTGAACCTCCTTTGATCACCACCTTGCCTCTCCTTGTCTACAACCTCTTCAAACTTCCACTAGCCCTCACCCTTTGCTCCAGATGCCCACAGACTCCTAAGGTATCTTCAATCGGCCAAAAGACGCGACATGACGGCCCTAAAGGCATTATATACGATTCAGAATCAAAACGGCTAGGGTTTCAGCTGAACAGCGTCGACTCGCCGAGTCCCTATTGGACTCGTCGAGTCCAGTCGCGTATCTGTGACCAAGACCATGGTCCTACTCGGCGAGTCATGCACCAACTCGCCGAGTCCCCTCCTTAATGTGCCCCAAAAATAATTTAAAGAAATACCTGAAATTCCGGGCTGTTACATCAGGGCAAGGCCCATGGTGATGGAAATTGTTTTTTTTTGCACTTCGGTAGGTTCCCATCATAACGACTAGGAGGTTCTTGAGTAGTAGGAACATCAACAGGAACATTAGAAGTGTGACATGCGACTATTTCTTGCTTCTTCGAGGGCTCCTGCGATGATTGCCCTTTTCTTTTGTTCTAGAATTTCTACTTTCCACCACTTTCCTTGGGCTGCTCAGGGGTAGCTGTAATAAATCCTTGACGAACCCCATTATCTACGAGGGTTTGTGCCAGACGCTTTTCTCTATCGAAAGCATGTGGGTTTGCAGTGATTACATTCCCTTTGATACGAGGAGAGAATCCCTAGATGTATCTTTCTACTTTCTTGCTTTTCGGGGTGACCATCCCAGGGAATTGAGTAACCTAGTCACTAAATCTGTAAATGTATGAAGCAATATCAGAGTCCTTCATCGTCAGATCGCATAGGTCCTGCTTTAGCTTTTATTCCTCGCCCCTTGGACAGTATTCCACTAGCATTAGTTCCTTCAAGTCATCCCAGCTCATGGCATTGACTAATAGGAGAGTCGACGACTTGACTTGGCTGTTCCACCAAGAGAGAGATCTGTCGGTGAAAAGGCATGCTACAAATTTCACTTTGCTAGTTTCTGGGCTTGCACAAATTTTGAATATTGATTCGGTCTTCTTGAACCAACGTGTTAAAGCAATGACACCTCTAGTTCCATCAAAGGATCTAGGTTTAGCATTAGTGAAGTCTTTATAGGAACACTCTCTCGAGTGTTCATGGCTATCTCCATGATTAGAAGGGTGGGAACCACTACCCGCCCCACTAGTGCCACTGGCATTGATCTGCATCATGGCTGCTACCATGGTAGTGGTTACTACTGCTTGGAACACAACAGAGTCGTACTGAGGAGATGGTGGCACTGGTGGATTCGTTGGTGGGCTGTTTTTCTTCGTGTTGGACTGCTTTGGAGGCATCTTTCTCTATAGTGATCTAAGAGAAAATGATGATAGGTCCTCTGTATCAGTCATGATTCAGGTGATATTAAACAAGGTATAGCTTATCCTGACGGTTATACTATTCTATTAAGTGATTTACAGTGAAAGTCTACTAATATAAGTAAACAATTGCCATGAAATTTATAGCAACACTTGAAATGAATTTGTACAGTGTGATTCATGCCTAATCTCCCTATAATCACATACTGTATACAAATTATATATAACTAAAACTAAATAGGCCTTCGAATAAGCGATCCTACTCTAAGTCCACAACCAAACAAGGAACAGGAAGCAAAGGTAAATCATATATTCTAAGTCTATGAAATCTTACTTATATACAACTTATATGTATACACTTAGCAATTATAGATCTATTAGTAAAGGTTCTTTGTTTTCACGTGTTTCATTGTAATAAGAATGCCCTTATCGACAATTAGTATATCTAACTATTGAGGCCTAAATGTTCTTGCTCTATTGTTGTAGGTTCATAAAATACTCCTATAGTATTTTAATTGTATGTTTGGCTCTAGTGTTCCTTTGTATAGAGTATGGTAAGTTTCAGACTTGTTACAACACCACAATCACTCCCAAACACATGTTGGTCGTATTTCAAATAAATATAGTTGTTCAGGCTATATTTATCCCATATATCATTACATAACTGCCTAGGTTTAACCGTAGTGTCCAACATCTAAATACTTATGTTTTGTTCTTCTTGTGATACTTGTTCTAATATGTATGCATGTTTGTATACTTCTTATAAGATGCTTAGATTTTAAAAATATACTTTTAGTCAGAGCAATCTAGCCCCATTGTGTTTATAATTGTATATCTTGTAAGGTTGATATACATATTTCACTATATACAATGCTCTGATACCAATTTGTCACATCCCCAAACTTAGACGACAGAAACGTTCAGGGGTGGAGGACATCAAGTATAGTATCACAACAATTGTATAATAGTAATAAAAGCAAACACAACCATTACATTGATAAAATATAGTATTTACATATGTTCAATATATAGTTTGTATGACATCAAAAGTGTATCACAAAACAATAAAATTGTATCACTTGTATGACTCTAAAAGCTTTATCTTCTCAAAACCTACGGGTGTACCCGTCTACCAGTTCCCTGAGAATACAAGTGATTTTGAAAGTGTATCAACATTTAAGTTGGTGAGTTCATAAGTACGTATTCGATATGGAATGCTTGTCTTTGTTCCTTCAAATATGTTATAGTGTACTTCTAGAAAATTAAATATTTTCTTTAGTGAAGGAAATATAGTCGTAGGCCTTATGATCAAAATGTATGTAGTTACTGTATTATAAAGTAGTAAACCGTACTCTTATTACTAAATAAAACTATATCATGTATGTTTCTTGAAATTGTATGTTGTATTAGTGTACTCTGTTCTAGAAAAGTAATGTATTGTAATTGGATTTGTATGAAAACCCTTGTATGATGCCTGGATCCCACCAGCTATAGTGTAAAATAGTGTATTGTAGTTTTATTAATTAAAATAAAACCTTTGAAGTAGTGTTAATCCCATAAAAATGTTTTAGTTAATACTATTGTGAGTTTCATACAACCATACTAATCTGACTAGTGGCCAGGTATAGCTTATCCTGATGGTTATAGTGTTCTATTAAGTGATTTATAGTGAAAGTCTACTAATATAAGTAAACAATTGCCATGAAATTTATAGCAACACTTGAAATGAATTTGTACAGTGTGATTCGTGCCTAATCTCCCTATAATCACATACTGTATACAAATTATATATAACTAAAACTAAATAGGCCTTCGAATAAGCGATCCTACTCTAAGTCCACAACCAAACAAGGAACAGGAAGCAAAGGTAAATCACATATTCTAAGTCTATGAAATCTTACTTATATACAAATTATATGTATACACTTAGCAATTATAGATCTATCAGTAAAGGTTCTTTGTTTTCACGTGTTTGATTGTAATAAGAATGCCCTTATCGACAATTAGTATATCTAACTATCGAGGCCTAAATGTTCTTGCTCTATTGTTGTAGGTTCATAAAATACTCCTATAGTATTTTAATTGTATGTTTGGCTCTAGTGTTCCTTTGTATAGAGTATGGTAAGTTTCAGACTTGTTATAACACCACAATCACTCCCAAACACATGTTGGCCGTATCTCAAATAAATATAGTTGATCAGGCTATATTTATCCCATATATCATTGCATAACTGTCTAGGTTTAACCGTAGTGTCAAACATCTAAATACTTATGTTTTGTTCTTCTTGTGATACTTGTTCTAATATGTATGCATGTTTGTATACTTCTTATAAGATGCTTAGATTTTAAAAATATACTTTTAGTCAGAGCAATCTAGTCCCATTGTGTTTATAATTGTATATCTTGTAAGGTTGATATACATATTTCACTATATACAATGCTCTGATACCAATTTGTCACGCCCCCAAACTTAGACGGCAGAAACATTCAGGGGTGGAGGACATCAAGTATAGTATCACAACAATTGTATAATAGTAATAAAAGCAAACACAACCATTACATTGATAAAATATAGTATTTACATATGTTCAATATATAGTTTGTATGACATCAAAAGTGTATCACAAAACAATAAAAGTGTATCACTTGTATGACACTAAAAGCTCTATCTTCTCAAAACCTACAGGTGTACCCGTCTACTGGTTCCCTGAGAATACAAGTGATTTTGAAAGTATATCAACATTTAAGTTGGTGAGTTCATAAGTACGTATTTGATATGGAATGCTTGTCTTTGTTCCTTCAAATATGTTATAGTGTACTTCTAGAAAATTAAATATTTTCTTTAGTGAACGAAATATAGTCATAGGTCTTATGATCAAAATGTATGTAGTTACTGTATTCTAAAGTAGTAAACCGTACTCTTATTACTAAATAAAACTATATCATGTATGTTTCTTGAAATTGTATGTTGTATTAGTGTACTGTGTTCTAGAAAAGTAATGTATTGTAAGTGGATTTGTATGAAAACCCTTGTATGATGCCTGGATCCCACCAGCTATAGTGTAAAATAGTGTATTGTAGTTTTATTAGTTAAAATAAAACCTTTGAAGTGGTGTTAATCCCATAAAAATGTTTTAGTTAATACTATTGTGAGTTTCATACAACCATACTAATCTGACTAGTGGCCTCTACGACGTTCTTCAGGCGTCGGAATGTTATGACGTTTGTCACACTAGGCCTGCCTGCCTAACTGTAGCTAACAATTTAGGTGTGGGGTTTTCAATCTCATATAGTTCTATACACAAAGTCACGCTCTCCCTCCAGGAGACTCTAGCTATAATTTATTGGACTTAAACCAGTACCATGATGGGAACAATAAAGTAATGTCTCACAATCCTGTGTATACTAGTTTACGTGTGGTGTTATAATATGCTTTTGTACTTTGTAATGTAAACAATTATTTTGTAGCGTATCAATGAATAATAATAATAAAGTAATGTTCAATGAACTATGCCAACTATAGTTTATATATATTTTTTGTATAATGTTCTGAAACTTGTAAAGTAGTGTAGTGTTTCCCAAACTATGCATGTTATAGTTTAGATGTATGTTCTTGGACTTAGTAAAATAGTGTAGTGGTTCACAAACTATACCAATTATTGTTTAAATGTATGCTATGTAATGAACTGAACCCTTTGCAATTTAACAGTTGTATATGAAGTATTAGTGAGCTACGTGAAAAAAACCCTTTTCCTCAACATGCTACAAAAGGGTTTAAAATATATAAAAAAATATTTTTATAAAATGTAACGATAAATCGTTTTGAATCAATTGCAAATGTTTTGATATTGTTTGAATATCGACACAAGAGTCCTTGTGTTTTACTTGTATCCCACCTAAAAACATTGAAAAATAATGAAAACGTAGGGGGTATGAACCGACCACTAGTGCATGTTCGAGTCTGGATAGCGGAACTGTCGAGATGATCCTCGGGCTAATGTACGTGGAAATAACGGTATCCTAATAATATTTAAACACATAATCGTATTTAAATTATCAAAATAATTAATTAAAGTGTTAGACAACACTTAATTTATGTAAGGAACTTCTTAGAAAAATTACTGAGAAATGTTTGATGTGTTGATAAGGGTTTTCGATCTAGCCTTCACCGAAATCCTTGATTTCGGTCTTAAAATCCTCAATCGAGAACAAAGTTCTCGAACCTAAGGTGTTCTCGGCCAGGAACGGGTTCTCGGTCCAAGCTGTTTTCGGTCAACTTGAAGATTTGAAGATTGTTGTTGGTGTTCTTGGTGAAAATTATGAAGATTTTAAGGATTTTTCATGAAGATATGAAGGTTCTTGTATGATACTTGGGAACTTAACGAAATACATAAAATTCAAAATTTTATTTAAAAGGGTTTGACTTTTATTGACTTGAGAACAACGAGTTGTTATAGTTATACTTGTTGTTAGTTGTTCTTTGCGGATTAACAGTTATAATCAGGAGGGCTTTTACTAAGGAACTTTACGGTTTTGGTCTTACCCTATAAAATAGTTGATATTGGGATACTCGGATGTGGTAGGTTCTAACAATGAATGTAGATATCCTAACCCTGACATTCGTTGGGATACTCAGATGTGGTAGGTTCTCTAAAATATTATGGTTTTCTTTTTTTTAGGAAAACAACATTCGGTAATACCAACCACCTTTAGAATTTATATATTAGTCATATTTTAATGTCACATTCTTCATATCATTAATTGTAATAATTTAATATTCGACTTAACTTGACACTCACATTTTTAATATTATATAATTTCCGTCAACGGGATGACACAACATTCATGTTTAGGTAAACGACCTCACACACGATAGTCACAGAGTTTTCATTTCCAACAATCTTTTTATACCGCCATGGATGAATTATACATTATCTCATTTTAGTCACATGTATATGTATATACATACTTTGTATTTTGATATATGTTTCATAATATTGTTGAAATATACTAGTCATGTATATATACATTATAGAAACCCCTATTATGTCGATTGAGACCATCTCGATAACCATATATATATATATATATATATATATATATATATATATATATATATATATAAACCAACTTTTATGTTACTATTTAGTTATGGCTAGTTCCACTTATAAGTAGTTAATCATAACCTTTTAGTTTTTCCTTAAAAATAGCTTTAAATATGACAATGTACTTTCATTTTATACGCGAATATTATTTTTGGTCATTTTATACCTCCCATGCTCCCATGACATATCTTAACTTATACACATAAAATCATCATTTTTGTGACTTATAATATCAACTTATGTTTTTTTAGCAGTCTACTTATAATCTTGTGATTTTTCTTAATAATTATATTCATATTTCACATAAAGTATAAATATATCATATTTTAACAATCTACTTTAACTTATTACATTTACTGGCGACTTATCAGTTTTTTAGCTTGGTATTTCATAAACGTTTGACCAACAATAAAGTATGATGCTATTTTGTACACAAAACATAAAAATCATCAAACTTTAATACACACACATGTATTCTCACTCACATATTAAAACCGTAAAAGAGGGGCTTGTAGCACCTGGTTTCTGGTATGTAAAATTTATCTAAGTATTTGTCATTTTTAGCCTTGGACTCAGCGAGTTCTAGGTCCGACTCGCCGAGTAGAGATGTGATCCGGAACACGTTTAAGTTGGAGACTCGGCGAGTCCATATTCTGGACTCGGCGAGTCCCCGCTGTCTAATGAAACCATAAATTTCAAGGGTTTGCACCCTATTTAAGCCTTCTTATCCGCCCCAAGCTCGCCCCCTTCACCCCCAGAGCCTTATACTTCGTTTAAGCTTGTTCCTTGTGAGATTGAAGCATTTTGGTGTGTTTTCTTGAGGATTTGGAGAGGGAACGAGAGTAGATCAAGAAGAGAAGAAGGAGGCCAGGATTATTGGTGTTATATCAGTGATTTCCTTGAGGTATAACTCGTTTTCCCTCTGTGTTCATGCTTGTAGTCTCTATTAGCTATATGAAAGTCCTTCTTGAGCCATTCCCCCAAGCTTTTTTGTGGATTGTGGGTTGTATTAAGTTGTTAGCCTCTAGATCTAGGCATGATTGAGTCCCTGGAGCTTGGATCTACTGCCTTTATGGAGTCATATTGCATGGAAGCCCTAGATCTACTCTTTTGGTGCATTTTGAGCCCTAAAACCTTCATTGGTGATTATTTACATGTAAAGTTGGAAACATTACGTGTAATTCATGCCCTAGAAACCCAGATCTGTGAATGGCATGAGCTAGATTCAAGGAAAATCGAGTGTATAGTAATTGCATGTGGCCGACTCGGTGAGTCGTCCCTCAGACTCGGCGAGTCGCGTCGCAAGTCCCCAAGTTTTCCCTCTTTTCGTGTTTACGGGTTGGAGTAGTGAGTCATAGGGTGTGACTCAGTGGGTTGGAAGCCAGACTCACTCATGTAGTAACTCGGCGAGTCAATGCCATGACTCGGCGAGTTCAGGGCAATCTTCTTGCCTCAAGAACAGACTCGTCAAGTTGTTCATATAGCTCGGCGAGTCTTAGCATAGAGTGTTCATCGTATGAAGAAGAACTCGGTGAGTTGTTCATATAACTCGGCGAGTAGGATGAAGGACTATTGGCCTATAGCTTAGAAGGAAAACTCGTCGAGTCAATGCCAAACTCGACGAGTAGAGACGGGATAGGGTGGTCAGACAAAGGGATAGGGACTCGGCGAGTAAACAGGCCAACTCGGCAAGTCGGGTCAACTGGAAGTTGATTCTGACTTTGACTCATGGTTTGGTTAAGGGTAAATGGTCAGTTTACCCTGAGGTCAGTTAGCAGTATTTGACTAAGTGTTTGATGGGAATTGCAGCCGGAGGATTTTCGGAGCAGCAGCAACAGACAGACCGTTCCCACACAGATCAGTAGCTACGAGGTGAGTTACCTTCCAATAGCGGTGGGTCTACAGCCATAATGCCGACCCACCAGTAGGAATTGTATGA
Source organism: Lactuca saligna (assembly GCF_052625555.1). Lineage (NCBI taxonomy): Eukaryota > Viridiplantae > Streptophyta > Magnoliopsida > Asterales > Asteraceae > Lactuca > Lactuca saligna. Next base: position 178,858,097 of record NC_136421.1, on the reverse strand, counting down.
TTGATGTTTTTCTCTGAGATATTCATCTAGGGTTGCTACTACCTGTGATATGTTATTGTGCTAGTATGATATGATGCTATGTGCTAGTGACAGTAGGGTGGAGATAGTCCCCCAGAATACTGGTCGATAGGGCCGAAGGGGCGGTCATGCCCACCCATGCTAGATAGATTATGTGATATATGTGTTATGTGGTAGTAGTAGGGGTGAAATAGTCCCTAGTATCCGGTCGAGAGGACCGAAGGGGAGGCCAGCTCCCAGATATGCTAGTCAGTATCCGGTCGAGAGGACCAAAGGGGAGACTAGCACCCAGATATGCTAGTCAGTACCCATTCGAGAGGACCGAAGGGGAGGCCAAGTCCCAGATAGACTAGTCTGTATCCAGTCGAGAGGACCGAAGGGGTAGGTCGGGCACCCAGATATGCCTGACAATATATGTATGTTATGTGATTGTATGGTATGTGGTATGTTGGGGGAACTCACTAAGCTTCGTGCTTACAGTTTTCAGTTTTGGTTTCAGGTACCTCTTCTTCGAAGAGGAAAGAGCTGGCACGGTAGTGGCCCATCACACACATGCTCCGTATTCCGCACCATGAGATCTTCTTGGGGATTTGTACTCTGACATTATTATGTTTTATGAAAATGTTTTTCCAGACATGCGATATATTTATAAAATGTTATGATCGGTAAACGTTTTATTTCGAATGTTTTGCTAAGTATATGTTTTCAAAAATGACATTTTTGGCTCGTATTTTTGGGTTGTTACAAGTTGGTATCAGAGCCCTGGTTTGAGGGATTCGGACACACCTTCGGGGGTGTTTGAACTCAAATCGAGAGATTAAAAGATTTTGCAAAAAGAAAATGTTTTCTAAAAGGTTAAGTAAAGGGTTTTAAGAAGGAACAAAGTGTGTGATGTGCGCGACCGACCAAGCTTAAGTAAGTATTCCCCAAAGTACCCATACAAGCTTATATTATGCTTATCAGTTTCAGTGGAGCAGTATGCTAGAATAGGACTAAGGATCTACGAGTGATGCCTTATGCGCCTGCTTTATGTGCTTCAGTGTATGAAAAGTTGCATGCTAGAATTGAGTAGACAGCAGTAGGATAGCCTGTCTAGGTTATGCCTGATAGAACGAGTTATCATTGTATGCTAGTTCAGTTTTTCTCTACGAGGATAGAGTTGCTTAAGATTGTTTCCTTTTCGTCCAAATTCTGTTTGCTTTGTGCTATGTGGGTTTTGAGTGATGGGAGTTAGTTGTTAGGTGAATACGTTAAGGTCACATGTGATCAGGGTGGAATAATCTCAAAGTGTTGGATTTGACCATATTGTGTAGCTCTTGTTTGAGTCCTAATCGTGGTAGGGATGAGTCCCCTACTCGAAGGATTCTCTGAGCCTCGTCGCATGTGATTGTATTCAACTAATAGCTAATTGGCATCACAAAGAGACCTTCAGCAGCTGAGGACTGGGTTGGGTGGAGTCAGAGGTTTCCTTGGGAAAGCCTAGGATAAGATAGCAGTTATCAGCGATAGTGAAAGGGACCTGGTGGAGTCAAGGCAGTCCTTGGAGAAGGTACGGATAGATGTGGAAGGTAGTATGGGCCCATACTACTGAAAGCAGAGGATCCGTACCCAAACCGAGGAAGGCCAAGATAAGACCAGGGAACTTGTAGTAGGTGTGATACCTCCAGAGGTGTCGGTATCGCTAATAGTTGTTATTTCTTTTGTATTTTAGAATGGTGGTACTACGCTCGAGGCCAGTAGTTGGCAGTACAGGAGAGGGATCGGGTTCCGAATCAGGTTCTGAGCCAGTAGATGAGGGGCTATGCGAGTTCATCGCATCAGAGATCACCAGAGGCATCCTTGAGTCGACCCTCATTATCTTCGGGTCGATCAAGGAAAGGGTATTGGAGATGATGGAGGATCACCTTAGGACATTCAGGAGCGACATGACATCTGGCCAGTCAGAACCCCGCACACAATCCTTCAAGGACTTCTGGGGTAGTGGTGCGCTGGATTTTCATGGGGCGAAGAACCCCATAGCTGCCAGACGATGGATTGCAGAAATTGAGTCTGCATAGTTGACTAGCTCCTGCCCTAAGGGGTCGAAGGTGAGATATGCAACAGGATGTTTGAGGGATCGGGCTAGGGATTGGTCGGAGTCCGTTGGCAACTCGTTGGGAGCCTCGGCTGTCGAGGCTATGACCTGGTCAAACTTCATGACCAGGTTCAGGGCAGAGTTTGCGCCAGCTGTCGAGCTTCAGCAGCTGTACAAGGAGTTCCTAGATATAAGACAGACGACGGAGACTGTGGTGGAGATCACAGTCAAGTTCCGAGAGAGGGCGTTGTTGGTGCCTTAGTACGCGGGTGACGAGGATATGAGGAGGACCCGCTATCACGACATGCTACGAGCTGATATACGGGAGCATGTCAGTTTTTCAGCTTGCCCTACCCTGAACTATATGATTGTCAGGGCAAGGGAGAGGGAGATAGATTTGGAGCACATTCGGAAGAGGAAGGCGAAGGAGGGGCATGTTATATGGGCTTCGGGGAAGATGCCCAAGGGATTAGATGCGGGGCCGAAAGGCCAACAGGGGCGCGGTCGCTACAGGAAATGCGGCAAGATGCACGAGGAAGCGTGCAAGTTGGGATCGTCAGGCTGCTACAAGTGTGGCAAGTTAGGGCACTTCAGCAGGGATTGTACCACCCCTGCACATGTGATTCAGACATCGGAGTTGCTGTGTTTTCATTGCAACCAGAGGGGCCACAAGAAGGCCAATTGTCGCCAGTTGACAGCATCAACGCCGGTTAAGGCGCCGGCTCCAGCTACCCTACGGATTATAGATGGCCGACAGGGTAAGGTAGAGGCTCCAGTGGTGAGGAGCCGGGCATTTCAGCTGACGACAAAGGAGGCACCCGTCGCACCCGATGTGGTGACGGGTATGATTCATTCCCTCTATCTTTATTTTTATGATATTCTGTTATTGATATCTGCCTTGTGTTCATCCGTTAGGATCGTTCCATGTGAACGCTATCCCAGTTCAGGTGTTGTTTGACTCGGGTGCCACCCGGTCATTTGTTTCCCTTGTGCTTAGCAAGAAATTTACTGAGTCTTCAGGCATGTTGGATTGCCCTTTAGAGGTAGAGATTGCCGATGATCGATCGGTACGAGCAACAGCAGTGATCAGGGATTGTGTTCTGAGGTTATTCGAGGAGCGCTATTTGGTGGATTTGGTTCCCATCCCGTTGCGGGGGAACAAGGTGATTATAAGTATGGATTGGTTGAGCCATAATTGGGCGGTGATAGATTGCACACAACAGCTAGTGCGGATCATGACCCCGACTGGGGGAGAGTTGGTGATCCACAGTGAGAGGCCGCAGCATGGACCTGCAGTATGTTCGGCAGCGAGGGCTAGGCGCTACCTTCGGCAGGGTTGCGCGGGATATGTCTCATATGTTCTGGATACCCGGGAGACGGGTAAAGCGATGGTGAGGGAGGTTCCAGTGGCATGAGGCTACACTGATGTGTTCCCGAAGGAGCTTCCTGGAATACCTCCGGATCGTCAGGTAGAGTTCAGGATCGACTTAGTTCCTGGTGCAGCTCCGATAGCCAAGGCACCGTATCGGTTGGCTCCTCCCGAGATGTAGGAGTTGTCTATGCAGTTGCAGGAGCTGCTAGACAAGGGATTTACTCGACCGAGCAGTTCACCCTGGGGAGCCCCGATCCTGTTTGTGAAGAAGAAGGACGGGTCGCATCGGATGTGCATAGATTACCGGGAGCTGAATAAGGTGACGGTGAAGAACCGTTACCCACTCCTGAGGATTGATGACCTCTTTGATCAGTTGCAGGGGAATCTTGGTTCTCCAAGATAGATTTGCGTTCAGGTTATCATCAGATGAGGGTTAAAGAGGAGGATATACAGAAGACCACGTTTCGGACACGTTATGGCAATTATGAGTTCGTGGTGATGCCGTTTGTGCTCACCGATGCTCCTGCCATGTTCATGGACCTCATGAACCGCATGTGTAGACCGATGCTGGATTGGTCTGTGATAGTTTTCATTGATGACATCTTGGTTTACTCCAAGACGCAGGAGGAGCACGAGGAACATCTGGGAGAGGTTTTGGAAACCTTAAGGAGGGAGAGCTTGTACGCCAACTTCTCCAAATGTGAGTTTTGGTTGCACGAGGTGCAGTTCCTTGGGCACCTCATCAACCAGAAAGGGATTTCTGTAGACCCGGCCAAGGTGGAGGCCGTGATGAGATGGGAGGTTCCAAAGTCTCCATACAAGATTCGGAGTTTCCTTGGATTAGCAGGCTACTATCGGATATTCATTAAGGATTTCTCCAAGATAGCCGTACCCCGGACACAGTTGACTAGGAAGGCCGTGGTCTTTCGGTGGGGGCAGGCAGCGTTCGAGATTGTGCGAGGCGCCAATCTTAGCCCTGCCCGAGGGCGTAGCGGATTTTATGGTATATTATGATGTGTCCATCTCAGGTTTAGGAGCGGTATTGATGCAGAGGGGTCATGTCATTGCTTATGCCTCGAGGCAGCTGAAGCCTCATGAGGTGAACTACCCGACACATGATTTAGAGTTGGGGGCGGTGGTCTTCGCCCTCAAGATGTGGCGGAATTACCTCTACGGGGTTCGATGTACCATTTACACGGCCCACAAAAGTTTGAGGTACCTCATGAATCAGTCGAATCTGAACATGAGGCAGCGTCGATTGTTGGACGTGGTGAAGGATTATGATTGCGAGATCCTTTACCACCCAGGGAAAGCCAACGTGGTGGCCGATGCGCTTAGCCGCAAGGCAGCGCCGATCATGGATATTTTCATGAGGATGACTGTAGTGACTCCCCTATTAGAACAGATTCGGGAAGCTCAGCAGGAGGCTGTGAAGGAGGAACATCGGAAGAGGGAACGTATAGTGGGTCAAGTCACCTCCTTAGATTATGATAGCCGAGGGTTATTGACACTACACCGTAGGGTGTGGGTGTCGTATCATGGAGGCGTGCACCAGATCTTGATGGAGGAGGCGCACAAATACTGATTCTCTATTCATCCAGGGGGACGAAGATGTATCGGGATCTTCGCCTAGACTATTGGTGGCCCTGCATGAAGTGGGATGTGGCGTGGTACGTCGAGTGGTGTTTAACCTGTAGGAAGGTCAAGGCCGAGAATCAGAGACCGCATGGAAAAATGCAGCCGTTGGATATCCTGTTGTGGAAATGGGAGGATATTCCGATGGATTTTAACACGAAGCTTCCCAGGACGACGCGAGGAGTAGATTCGATTTGGGTCATCGTGGATCGGTTGACCAAGAGCGTCCATTTTATTCCGATTCAGGAGAGTATCTCGGCCGAAACGTTGGCCGATATCTATATCAGGGAGATAGTGGCGCGGCACGGGGTGCCAGTGTCAGTGATATCAGATCAAGATGTGCGGTTCACTTCCAGGTTTTGGAAGAGGTTTCATGACGAGTTGGGTACTCGTCTGCATTTGAGCACCGCCTTTCACCCGCAGACGGATGGTCAGAGTGAGCGGAGCATCCAGACTTTGGAGGATATGTTGCGGGCATTCGTGTTAGACTTCGGTGGTAGCTGGGATACGTATCTTCCCTTGGCTGAGTTCTCGTACAACAACAGCTACCACACGAGTATTGACCGTCCCGCATTCGAGATGTTGTACGGATGGAGGTGTAGGACCCCGATATGTTGTGGTGAAGTTGGCCAAAGGGTCATAGGGAGTACCGAGGTGGCTCTCAAGAGTACCGAGAGGATCCAGCAGGTTCGAAGTAGACTTCAGACTGCGCAAAGTCGACAGAGAAGTTACGCGGACAAGTGTCGATCAGACTTGGAGTTCCAGGTCGGGGATATGGTTCTCCTGAAAGTGTCTCCATGGAAAGGTGTCATCCGATTCAGGAAGCGGGGCAAGCTTGGCTCGAGATACATTGGTCCGTTCAGGGTTGTAGCCTGGGTGGGCAAGGTGGCATATAGGATGGATCTTCCAGCCGAGCTCAGTCAGATCCACAGCACCTACCATGTCTCCCAGCTTCGGAAGTGCCTCGTGGATGATTCAGCGGTGGTGCCTTTGGAGGATATACAGGTTCATGATAGTCTGAATTACATTGAGCCCCTTCACCCCCCAGAGCCTTATACTTTGTTTAAGCTTGTTCCTTGTGAGATTGAAGCATTTTGGTGTGTTTTCTTGAGGATTTGGAGAGGGAACGAGAGTAGATCAAGAAGAGAAGAAGGAGGCCAGGATTATTGGTGTTATATCAGTGATTTCCTTGAGGTATAACTCGTTTTCCCTCTGTTTTCATGCTTGTAGTCTCTAGTAGCTACATGAAAGTCCTTCTTGAGCCATTCCCACAAGCTTGTTTGTGCATTGTGGGTTGTATTAAGTTGTTAGCCTCTAGATCTAGGCATGATTGAGTCCCTGGAGCTTGGATCTACTGCCTTTATGGAGTCATATTGCATGGAAGCCATAGATCTACTCTTTTGGTGCATTTTGAGCCCTAAAACCTTCATTGGTGATTATTTACACTTAAAGTTGGAAACTTTACGTGTAATTCATGCCCTAGAAACCCGGATCTGTGAATGGCAGGAGCTGGATTCAAGAAAAATCAAGTGTATAGTAATTGCATGTGGCCGACTCGGCGAGTCGTCCCTCGGACTCAGCGAGTCGAGTCGCGAGTCCCCGAGTTTTCCCCCTTTTCGTGTTTGCGGGTTGGCGTAGTGAGTCATAGGGTGTGACTTAGTGGGTTGGAAGCCAGACGCACTCATGTAGTAACTCGACGAGTCAATGCCATGATTCGGCGAGTTCAGGGCAATCTTCTTGCCTTAAGAACAGACTCGACAAGTTGTTCATACAGCTCGGCGAGTCTCAGGATAGAGTGTTCATCGGATGAAGAAGAACTCGGCGAGTTGTTCATACAACTCGGCGAGTAGGATGAAGGACTATTAGCCTATAGCTTAGAAGGAAAACTCGTCGAGTCAATGCCAAACTCGACGAGTAGAGACGGGATAGTGGTCAGACAAAGGGATAGGGACTTGGCGAGTAAACAGGCCAACTCGGCAAGTCGGCTCAACTGGAAATTGACTCTGACTTTGACTCATGGTTTGGTTAAGGGTAAATGGTCAGTTTACCCTGAGGTCAGTTAGCAGTATTTGACTAAGTGTTTGGTGGGAATTGCAGTCGGAGGATTTTCGGAGCAGCAGCAGCAGCAGACAGATCGGTCCCACACAGATCAGTAGCTACGAGGTGAGTTACCTTCCAGTAGCGGTGGGTCTACAGCCACAATGCCGACCCACCAGTAGGAATTGTATGATAGATGTTTGTCTCTGAGATATTCATCTAGGGTTGCTACTACCTGTGATATGTTATTGTGCTAGTATGATATGATGTTATGTGCTAGTGACAGTAGGGTGGAGATAGTCCCCCAGAATACCGGTCGATAGGGCCGAAGGGGCGGTCATGCCCACCCATGCTAGATAGATTATGTGATATATGTGTTATGTGGTAGTAGTAGGGGGTGAAATAGTCCCCAGTATCCAGTTGAGAGGACCGAAGGGGAGGCCACCTCCCAGATATGCTAGTCAGTATCTGGTCGAGAGGACCGAAGGGCAAACCAGCACCCAGATATGCTAGTCAGTACCCGATCGAGAGGACCGAAGGGGAGGCCATCTCCCAGATATACTAGCCTGTATCCGGTCGAGACGACCGAAGGGGTAGGTCGGGCACCTAGATATGCCTGACAATATATGTATGTTATGTGATTGTATGGTATGTGGTATGTTGGGGGAACTCACTAAGCTTCGTGCTTACAGTTTTCAGTTTTGGTTTCAGGTACCTCTTCTTCGAAGGGGAAAGAGGTGGCGCTGTAGTGGCCCATCACACACATGCTCCGTATTCCGCACCATGAGATCTTCCTGGGGATTTATACTCTGACATTATTATGTTTTATGAAAATGTTTTTCCAGACATGCGATATCTTTATAAAATGTTATGACTGGTAAACATTTTATTTCGAATGTTTTGCTAAGTATATGTTTTCAAAAATGAAATTTTTGGCTCGTATTTTTGGGTTGTTACAGGGATGTAGAAATTCACATCCGATGCATGATCTCGATCAAAGTTTGTTTTGGTGAAGCTTTTCATGAATAACCGCAAAGTAACTATTCCTGGACTATAAAACATTTGTCGGTTTTTAGATAAGGCTAAATTGGTAATGTATCTAACACAAGGATTGTTTTGTGATAAATTATATTCAGAGGGAACATTTTTTATCTTTAAAAACGATCTAGGGACCGTTTTTGAAAAGACTAAATCAAACGGGACTTGCTTTGAAAGGATTTATGTCAAAGGGCCATTTTAATTTAAAGATATAAATATAGGGAGTGGTTTTGATAAAACCACCAAATGTACAAAAGAGGGGCGCCTCTTCTTTCTTCTGATCAGGGAAGAACACAAATGGAAGCAGTAAAAACCGAGGGCATCAATTAGGGCCAAGTAGATCGCAAGGAAGGGCTGAGTATGGATTTTGGTCCTTGTCTCAATTTTCACAAATGTATTGTATGTTTTTGTTGTAAATCCCAACTCTTGATTCTCGATTCTTATGCCATATTACCAATTCATAAAAATATTCAGAAAGTGCTTGTTCAATGCCCCGGTCGTTTTGATTCCAGAAATGCAGATGGAATCCAATTCCGATATACCAAACTCCTAGAACCAGCTTTTAAAGTTTTGCAATTAATTGCTTTAAATTCGAAAAAATTTACGAATCTTATTTTGGTAGACATTAAAAGTATGATAAAAGTATAATAAAGTAATATATCATAATCTGAATTCAAAAATGTGCTCAAAAGTGATTTTCAAGGTTCGTAGCTATTCTAAACGAAGCAGTGCACGATATGTTTTAGAAACATCAGATAAATACTGATTTTTATTTATTTAAAGAGGTGTTTTCGATGTTCTTTATATCCATGAAATTAGGAGAATATAAGCTACTAAAAAATCTTATCCATATCTCTCAGATGTACTTGATGCAAAAAATTAATTTGTAACGTCAAAAATAAATTTACTTTTTGGTGATTTTCAATTCGATCTTCAACGATAGATAATTTGAGAAGCTTAAGATGTTCTAAAAGAAATTATGAAAATAATATATGTAATATACTTTATAAACATAAAAGTGTACACATGTCTTTAATACCCAATGGTTTGCGGTGGTTTGACCGTCGAACTCTAACCAATTTTTACCAATTGTTACATTATCCCCTCATTGAAAGAAATTTTGACTCGAAATTCAACGTGTAGATAAAATATTATAAAGCAATTGGTGGTGCTTTCATGTCGCTTGGTCAATACATGATCTCTCTAAACCGATTTAAGTCGCGTAGTTCTAGATTAGATAACTGATCCAATAGATGACTTTATGTAAAAACCCCGTTATTTCCAGTCAAGAAGAGTCAAACCAAAGTAAATAAAAGTCAAACATAATAAATTAAAAGTCAAAATGATTGAGTTGTCAATTTAATATGGTTAAATTAACAAAGAAGGGTATAGAAATCCCTTAATTATTAAATGTATAAATTTTGGGATTTGAAACCTTTAGCCCAAGAATATTCGCATCGGACCCCACTCAACCGAAAACCCCTTTTCTCTCAACGAAATCTCACAGGAGGACCACATTCCGTCGGACCGAGAATAGTTTTCGGTCCACACTGAGAACAACCTACGAAGCGACCCACTTCTTGACCAAAACTCACAATTTGAGCTACTTTTTGGACCAAAGTCTCTTTATTTGGGCTCCTTGGCAACTAAAAACACTAATTTTGGCCTATTAAGACCGAACACCTCCCATATATATATATATATATATATATATATATATATATATATATATATATATATATATATATGTATGTATATAACCGATCACTCAATTCATTTCCCACTTTTCTCACCAAACATACACCCATTTCTCTCACAAAAGCATCCAAAAACTCTCTGAATGTTCAAGTGTTTTGCCCAGATCTTCAACCAATCTTCAAATCTTCGTAAGATTCCTACAAATCTTCATAGTTTCAATAAGAACACCAAGAACACACACCAAAAACATTATTGCACCGGAAATCCTTTAAAGCCACCGAAAACTCCATTTGCTCACCGAAAACTTCCTTGAACCCTTCAAATAATTCCAATTAAATTTTGTAAGTATTCCTTACATGATTAAGGTGTTGTCTAACACTTCAATTTATACTTAATTCATTATTTAACACATTATTTAAATTAATATCTTATTAATTTAAATCCAACATCGAATATAATTATTTTTAGGATAGCGTTATTCGCCCGTACGCTAGTCCGAGGATCGTTTATACAGCTCCCTATTCAAACACGAATACATATATGAGGTGAGTCTATACCCCTACATTTTCATTGTTTTTCAATGTTTTTTTTTTTGGGCCGGGGGGGGGGGGGGGGGGGGAGGGGGGAATACAAGTAAAACACAAGGAATTGAAACCCTTTAATAACATGTCGAGCATAAGAGTATTTTTCCTTCATACAACTGAATTGAAAACGTTTTTCGTACAGTATAAAACACACAATCAAGCTATAATTAGTATAGATTGGGAACACTACATTACTATGATTGAGTTAAATACACGAAAAAAGAACATACATTCAAGCTATAATAGGTATAGTTTGAGATACATTACAGTATTTTACAAGTACAAGAACACTATTCAAAAACAAACATATAAACTATGCTAGATATAGTTTATGGAACACTACACTATTTCCCTGATACAAGTATACATTACTAAATAATTATTTAAGTAAAATTATTTTACATTACAAAGTACCCTACTACAATTCTATACATACATTTTCAAGTACAAGAGAACACTATATACACTACACATAAACTAGTTAATACATGGTTGTGAGGCACTACTTTCGTTGTATCCATCAGGGTACAGAACTAAATCATATACAGTATAACCAGAATCTCTTAGAGAGAGAGCATGAGATTTGTGTATAGTTCTATACGGGACTGACAATCCCACACATGAATTGATAGATATAGTTAGGCCAGTAGGCCTGGGGTGACAAATGTCATAACATTCTGATTCCTGAAGAATTTCGTAGAGGTCATTAGGTCATATAAAGTATGCTTATATGAAACTTACAACAGTATAAACTAAATCATTTGTTTACAGGATTAAAATTTCTTCAAATGGTTTTATTTTAAGTAATAAAACTACTATACATTACAGCTGATGGTATCGAGGCATACACACAAATGTTTTCATACAAACAGTACACTGCTAACCATTACAGCTGGTGGTATCCAGGCATACATACAAAGGGTCTTTCAAATAGTACACTACAATACATTAGTATTGGTGGTATCCAGGTTTTTCATACAAAGGTTTCATAACAAACACTACTATGACACACTATCTTCTTAGTATAGAGTACTCTAGTACTACATACAACTTAGTAAAAACATACATTATTTTGGTCTAAAAGCCTAAGACTACATTACATACACTATATAAAATATTGGATTTTCTTGAGAAAGGTACAATCATTTTCAAAGTACAGAGACAAAATTTCCATCACTAAAGCATAATTATGAACACACCAACTTAAATGTTGATACACTTTCAAAACCACTTGTATTCTCAGGGAACCGGTAGACAGGTACACCCGTAGGCTTTGAGAAGACGCTGCTTTTTAGAGTTGTGTGTTTTACACTTTTGTTATACACTTTGACGTCAGACAAAATATGTTATGAACAGATGTAAATACTTTACTTATTCAATGTAATGGTTCTGTTTACTTTGATTACTATTATGCAATTGTTGTGATACTGTACATGACGTCCTCCGCCCCTGAATGTTTTTTCCGTTCCGGTTTGGAGGTGTGAAACATTGGTATCAGAGCATTGTTTATGGTGAACTAAATATATCAAACCTTGCATGATATACAAATATAAACACTATGGGGCCGAAGCGCTCTGACTTAAAGTATACTTTTAAAATCTATGTGTTTTATAAGAAGTATACATTTATACATACATACCCGAAACAGTATCACAAGAAGAACAAAACAAAAGTATTTAGATGTTGGACACTACGGTTAAACCTGTATAATTATGTAATCATATCTGGGATAATTATAATATGGTCAACTATATTTATTTGAGATACGACCAACATGTGTTTGGGAGTGATAGTGGTGTTGCAACAAGTCTAAAACATACCAAATTCCATACAAAGAAAACACTACAACTGAATATACAATTTAAATATTATAGGAGTATTTTACAACACTACAATACTAGAGCCAAACACATGAAAACAAAGAACCCTTGCTGATAGATCTATAACTGTTAAGTGTATACATATAAGTTATTGTGGAAAGAATTTTTTTTGAGAAACACACTTGAACAAACATTATAACATGTTAAATAATGCAGAATGAATTATATCTCAAAGGATCATAAAGCTCAACAATAATAAGAAGTTAGAGTTGTAAGAAAGTTAGATAATTAGACGTGGAAATGTAATTGCAAAAATGTAAGGAAATATAAATGACAAAAAGCAATATATCAAGTTAACACTAAGTTGATTCTTAACGAGAATTGCAATCAAACCAAGTTAGTTAGTGTGATTAGCTTAAAGTGAAGAAGTCAAGATGACTTGCTCCGAAGGAGAGATTTCGATCTTAAGATAAGAATGTATGTTCAGTATGATCTTTTGAGACAAGATAATTGAGATGAAAAAGATGTTGAAATAAAAGATGTGAGATGTGTATTTCATTAGAAGCGGATCACTCTATTTATAGAGTTATGAGAAAATACAGGGGTAATAAACATTCATAAAGAAGTGTCCATGCAAGGTACACTAGACAATACAATGTAGATAGATAAAATAAAATGAAGTCTTTGTTACTGATGATGTCACTACATATGACTTCATCACTTTGCATTGCGATAGAAAAACACATCATTACGGTGGTTAGGTAACTTTGAATTTTAGAGGCTTAAAAGGGACACTTTCTTGATTCAACAATTTCCCCATAAGTGACCTCTTCAACCTTTCACTTGTTGAGTTTCAAGAACTTGATTAGCAACCACTAGAATTTTCTTACTTCACCCAGCTAGGTGATCCTTCTTATGATCTTGAATTTTACTTCATCATTCGTGCACTTTGGCCTCTACATTAAAGTCATAGTGACTTCCAGATGCCATCGGGTTAGGCGGTGCATAGCAGTGATAGGGACGAAGTACTTAACATCATTGTTTACTCTTTTGAACACAAGTCCCAGTTCTGGAAGGTTGGTTGCACCTAAGGATCGATCTTGATATCCTTCAATAAAAACACATACTTGTTCAAGTTTGGGAAGGTTGAATTTTTGAACAAGGGCTTGATGAATATCAGCATCAATTTTGGCAAAATCACACCCTGTGTATCTCAAGTACATAGAAGCTTTTTCGTAAGTAATCTTAATTTTCGAATGTTTCTCTGACTTTATCTGAAACACCCTAGTAATTAAGAACACCTCTTCCGGATTCATACAGAGAAAATCATCCTGAGTTCTGATATAATCACTGTCTCTTCCGGATTCAAACAGGGAAAATCATCCTGAGTTCTGATATAATCATTGTCTCTTCGCGTTAGAGTGTACTGGAAGAACTCTGATTTCATGAACCTTCTAATTTTGTAATTCTTAACTCTGAAAGGTTTGTTGTTGGACCATATGTTTTCAAATGCAGATTTTGGCTTGTCATGAAACTTGATTAATCTTTCAAAATCAAGTGGAAGCCTCTGGTCATCTGGAAGACTGAGGTCAAACAATTCAAAGACCATGAACAACTTCGCATTTGGTGAGATGGGAATGTCTAAGTAACTGTCTTCAGGAGGTTCAAAAAAATGACAAGACTGGTCTGTATTCTTGATAGAGCAGTCTTCTGGATGGATTAATCCATGAGTTGATCATGGTTTTATCCATTGTGGTGTCAAAGACATGATCTCTCTAGATTTTCTTAGCAAATTTTCTGCTTTCTAGTCTGCTTTACATTGTTTGGTTGCTGGAGAGTCATTATAATGATTACATGACATGGTTAGCTCCATGTTTTTTATTAGAGGTGAAGCTTCTTGATGATGTAAGGATTGTTGTGGAGAAGGAGGATGTTGCGGTTAAGACTGGTGAGATGGCACCAGAGTAGGAATTTTCATTTAGATAAGATTAGTGAGGATTGATGAGTTTCCATCTTTGGCTGATCAGAGGCAAAGTGAGATGGACCGAAGTTTTGTATGGGAATAGTTGAATGAGATTGATGGTGCTGCGTATCTGAATGTTTGCTTCCCCCTTTTGAGGAAGTAACTTGCTGCTCCTCAAACCATTGTATGAGGCCATCAATCTTAGAAAAGACATCGTTGAATTGAAATTTGATATGATCAGAGTGTTGTTAATTCTCGAGGGATCTTAGTGTTGAACAGAATTTGATGGTTGTCTTTGGTGAGCTTCAGAAGTTCTTGGCTATAGAAGCTTGCGGTCAGGGAGCGTCGAAGGCTGTAGATAGTGGATTGAATCACTGCAACGGTGGACTCATAAGCCTTGTGAGTTTCCTCAACAAGCTTCTTGGATTGAACAACCTGGCCAGCAATCGTAGATTGAGGTTCAGTTTTGATTGCGGGCAATACTTGAATTAGACGTTCAACAGTTGTTGGGAATTCATTGTGGTCTGCGGTTCTGTTGTTATCCAGGGCTCAAATACCCATTTCAACATTTAATAAGCTCTGTTCAGCATCCATTCTTTACCTTGTCTCTAGACGTTCAACACGCTCAACGATGGATTGCAGACCAACAACATCAGTTTGTTGCAGGGTTGTGACTGCGGCTAAGATCTTGTCCACTTTCTCTTGAAGACTTAGAAATTACTTGCGAGTTACAGCCATTTTCTTCTTCTTTTTCTTCTCCTTCGGCTTAGAAGTGGAGTGCTGAGAACCACTGGAGTATTCTTCATCGAATATCATCATGAAGTCATCAGATTCTACATGTTGGTTCACTTCATACATATCAAGAACATCCAAACCAAAGGTTGGTGTGGAGCTAAATTCGATTATCATACCATTATCATTTGATCCGTGGATTACAACAATTGGAGGGGGCTTGGAAGGACCTACTGATGGCTTTTAGGCATAACATCAATCCTATGGTGTTCATGCAACCCTAATTGCTTGGATCTAGCTTTTCTACTTTGAACATGCAATAAACTTCCAAGACTTACAAACCCTAGATTTAGCATGCAGTTAATCATATTGACATAAAATAGGGTTTATATCTAACCATTGATTGTTATATAGCAATAACAATCAATCCTTGACTTCAGAAAGCTTAGTGCCTCAAGTGCTGTACCTCTAATGGAGTCACAAACACCACTAAGCAACTTGGATGAAGAGGGAGCAGAGAAGAGGCACCAAAAATGGTTGGAAACCTTAAGGGAACACTTAGCCACGTTTTTGGGGCATAGGGGTCCTTTATATACATGTAGGCAATTAGGGTTTGTAACTAGAAAACCCTAATCTGACTACTGAGGCCCTAAGCAGCCCATGAAATCCTTTAACATATCCCTTGGACGAATTCCTTATGGGCTTCCCATAGAATTCGTCCAACCTATATATTATTAAGTGATCCATAGCCGAATTGTAATTATCTTATAATTACAACTCCAGTCCCCTAAGTTTAATTAATCTCTTTTATCTATAAAATTAATTGTTAACTGATTCTTGACTAATATTAATTAAACATTATGATTTTTCTTTACTATATTATTCTTATAATATATTAATAAATAATAATTAAACCTTTCTCTCCTTAATTAATCCTACATATTGCTATGGTGAAGGCAACCTAAAAGGACCCTGCTCATAATCGGGTCAAGTACATACCAAAATAGTTATGGACTTAGACACTAATCCAACACCCGCATCATCTTGAATATTCTGAACTCTCTGGATTGTTTCCGCCATGGTGGTCATCCAGTCATGTACTTTGAGAATGGTGGCAACAGTGTTGGCATTATTGATCGCATCTGCCTAGTATTTTGCAAGAGTTTGTATCTCTTACTCCTACTGTTGTTGTTGTTTGGTTTGTTGATCCTTTTGGGCCTTCAATGCCCTGGAATGACCGACTGTGGAGGTTTGAATAACCCAACTATTCTAGAAGTCAAAACATGCAAAATTTAAACACAATAATACGTAATCCTGTATGGCCCCAAACTTGTGAGAGTAAATAAAACACTTATATTTAACCACCATATTGATTACTCATTATTTATCGTTTACTATTTCAGAAAATCAACTTATTACTCAAATTACAACAATAGTTGTCCCATTCACAAAGCATGCACACTATGTTTCCTATGGTCCTTACTTTGTGAAAAATATCAATTTAAAAAACTTTTCCAATGATGCTCATTTCACAGTTCCCAATCCTTATCGTTAGTGTTAGAACACAAGTTTCTTGCTATTACTAGAATATGCTAGATTCTAACATTTTAAGCAACGATCCTTTCGCAAAATCATAGCACAGAAGTCAACAAGACTTGACCAATGAAATTACAAAGTACTCTATCGGAAATTGTTACAAGACAATTCCATAGACGTGAAGTCTCACATTCAAAGTACATTCCTTTGAATATCCTTCTTGCATAAAATTTTTTAATCTAGACATAGACTCTCAATATCCAGCTTCCAACATCGAAACATTTCCATATTTGCTATATGACAACTCATTCTTAATAGAAAATTATCTATTCATAATAATGTCGATATGGTCCATCCAATACCATACTTCCAACTACTCACAAGCGACTAATCCTCAGTGAACTTTGGATCATCCTTTGATAGTTGTTTAATTATTTTAGTCAAAACCGATTCTAGTCCTTTTTCCCTCTTAATGCGCTAGACATTTGGAAAATTTTAGAATGGTCAAATATTATAGCATTTGCAATCGATCCTATACCCAAAGCATATGGGACACGATGCATAATGTCTTACATAAAGATATGATACTTTATCAATCTTCTGCCATAATATTTTATGTGTCACGTTCTCACAATTCGAATAATGAAGAGGGATGCCGTAATCATAATCGAAATTTGAGAACACACTATGTATCCTTTGACTAAATTTATTAAAATTTCTTAAGCTAAGCTTTAGATATTGAAACGAAGTATAATATTCTCTCCCTTAATTATAGAAAAAACAACTTTTCAACCCATTCAACTTTGCAAATTGAATATTCTTTTTCTATAACTAATATTGCTAATTTGAAATACTAGCCATAATAATCATACAAACATAACACTTATTCTCCCACTATCATAATGATTATTATCACATAAGCATAACACTTATGCTCCCACTAGCTTTGACATGTATTCAGAAAACAACTGAACTTCCAGAAAACAGTGCCTATTGAATTTCTGAAGTTCATATTTCTAATTCCAGATGCTTCGATAAGCCTTTATCTAAGCTTATTAAACTTATACACCTTTGTCTTAGATAGCTCATATGTGTGTCTAAACAATTCAAAACTTATATCCATAAGTCCCAAATGTTAAACTAATTGCCAAATCTCACAATTCGAACTATGGAAAGGGATGCCGTAATCATAATCGAATTTGAGAATACAATTTTCACAATTGCCATCTTCTTAAAATCTCTCTTTGTGAAAGCATTTCCTCACAATCATTTTCATGAAGGAGGGAATCTTATGACACTTAGATTTTATGGTGTATGAGTTCCTATCCATGTGAATTATCCAAAACCAAGTTTGCGACAAATCCAAACTCATATGGATTGATATTTCTTGATTTCTAGCCTTATGGTAACACAAGTACCCACCATGTCTTCCAAGTAGTTTAGCAACTTATCCTTACATATCAATGTACTTTCCATCAATCAAGGCCCTTTGTCTTTATACATTCAAATGAGAACTCATAGAACTCACATACATAATTAACTCAATTGGAATGGCACAAAAACAAAATAATGTTAACATGATAGGTTGTAAACCTCAAGTCATGTGCAAATGATGATTAACTAGGTTTATTCTTGAATTTTTTCTTGAAACCTTTGAAGACCATTAAGGCACCCACTTACTCTTTGACATATAAGATTCTCTTGTCAAGAAACTTTTCTTGATAATATATTCAAGAGTTGGTGTAGCTTTTATCAAGACAAAACACTTCACAAAATTGGTCCTAGTTGGTCTTTATCTTATCCAAGACATCACAACTATCCAATTTCAAATGTGCAAGAATTAGAAAACCTTTCCAAATTCCACATTGGATGAGTGTTATAAGCCTCCTTAAGACTTTTCACTCAATTCATAATCTTGATTCTAAGATTTGATATTGGAACGAAGTATGAATGATTTCTTGAGTTAACCATTTCTACAATTCTTGATTCCTCTTCTTAGACATGTAATTTCACTAAGACTCACTTAGAGGATCAATTAAGACATGGTTCATAATCATTAAGACCTATCATAAAACATAATAAAAGTTACTCTCCCTTTTTCATAGAATAGAGAACCTTTTATCTTTCTGCCTTCTTGATTCTTCTGATTCGTTCTGCCATTCAATGAAACCTTTTCAATCAACTCAGAGTTACACTTAATCTTATAAGTATAATCATATTTACTAAACTTTAGTAAATCATGACGAATATCTTTATCACTCTTGTGGTGGACTTGATCGATGCACTACATTGTGAACTCGATCTCGTAGTCCTTCACTTGACTCTTTGTCAATTAATTAGTCTTGAATTTCCAATTATAAAGTTTCTCATTCATCAAAAAACCAAGTTGTATGATTCTAAGTTTCTGTCCAATTGAAACTTGGGCGATGGGAAACTCTCCCTATTTGGCAAATTCTCAACATTTCCATAAATAACATAATTAAGACTCAAATCGATTATTGCTAATAATAGAAACCTTCAAACATCAATTTTTCATACATGTCACTGCAAGGATAAATATATAAGATAAAATCAAAATTTATTTTATTGCGGAAAAACTTGTCCTTACAATGCATTTCAACTAAAAAACTATGCTATTACATATTTCTTAGCAAACTACCCTAACTCTAAAGTAGCAGCTCAAAAATCCGACCTTTGAATCCATGCGATCGAAATCCATTTCTTCGTGATCAGATTTAACAGCTTCTTCCTTAAGCTTTCTTTCTTTTCTTCGATCCTACAAAACATCACAATGTAATCTTATCACATCATGTATTAAGAATCAAAAATAGGAACTTATAAAGTTAGTTAATGGATTTTACCTTAAGTAGAGCTATACGTCTTGACTATCTCATCTCTTAGATCTCTTAGGTAAACGTGACAGCTTCGTCTCAAATGCCCCTTCTCTTGGAAATAAAAGAAAATGGACTCCCTAGGCACATTACATCGAACAATCTCATGCTCAGTCCTTTCTGGACTTTCAGTGTTGCCAGTGTCCAATGAAGTATGGGAGTTTGATCGACCAATCAAGTTTGCTTCACCATTGAGCCAAATCATCGTTGATTCAATAGAAATAAGCAAATAGGTCATAATTAATGAAGGTCATGTCGTGAACCACTGTATAGTACTCTCTTACGAACTCACTATACGAATCAGGAAGTGACTGAAGAACCCAATCAACAACCAACATTTCTGAGATATCGACACCCAACATCCTTAACTTATCAATGTGTGACTTCATCTCTAGGATATGTGCATACACATGTTTCCCATCTTCATGTTTACTTGCCAAAAGGGCTTGAGTGAGCTTGAACTTTTCAAGCCTTTGAACTTGTAGGTCAGGGAGAACAATTGGAGGAGATGGAGGAAGTGAAGCCTAACTCTCATTTCCTTGATCGTATCTCGGAACCTCATCTTCATTTAGAAAGCTTGTTCCAAAAGGATTTGGGAAGACCATTGTAAGATTCAGACATCTACAAAATGGGAGAAAATTCAAGTCAGTTGATAAGAATCCTTGATGTAACACCGAAAATAAAACATCAAGGCTAGGATCCAACACAATCCTCTACAACCTAGAAGAGGGATGCCGTAATCTAGTTGCGGAATATTTGAAGCTAGGTAAAGACGATTTTCCACCATGAAAAATGAAAACGAAGATTAAGTTTTAAATGAATTGAAACTCCTAGATCCTTTGAGATTCATTGAACTTTTCAATGCCATGTTTAATCTCGATTATTCCCTTCAACTTTGCGACTGTGATGCCGAGGATCACAAACAATGTGTGAATAACCATACGAATCTACGTGGTGCACTCAATGCTACTATCACCTAATCAATGTGCCGGTTAGCCACACACGCTCCATTGATATATGACAAACATTGAGCCACCCTTGGCCACTAGTGCCAAACCCAAATTAGTGTGCCGGTTAACCACACATGCTCCATTAATGTTTGACAAGGGTATGAAGTGTAATTCCATCGATTAGCATACAATTTCACATTTTTCCTAAAGTAACTATGATTTGGGAATTTGTAAAAGCATGTAGTTAGTTTATACTTCATTATAATTATAATGGAAGGTTCCTGTCCTATTCTACCCGTTCGGCTAACAACCCTCCACTAGTCAAGAATGTGGTGGGTAAGAGTGGATACCCATTCAATCGCCATTGTATAGGCAATTTCCTTAAACACCCCTTATAGACCAGCTTCATGAATGAGGCCTACTAACGGTAAGACTGACACTTTACTCATATATATATATATATATATATATATATATATATATATATATATATATATATATATATATATATATTAAACTATTAATGTTACATATATATAGTATAGGGTGTATTTTACACTTTTAAAATACTAGGAGGCTTAATTTAATAAATTAATTTAAATTTAATTAAATGTAAACCAAAACTTTATGGAATTATTAACACTCTTTAAATTATACACTTTAATTAATTAATAAAATCATAAGGGTGCAATTTGAACTTATCAAAGTACAAGGTTTTAGATCTTAAGATTTCAAATTAAGACTTTTAATTAAAATTTAAAATCCAAAACTTGAGGGCAAGTGTTGAAACTTTTTCAAACTTACGGTTTCGAATTTAAATATTTTAAAATTAACCTTTTAATCAAAATTTAAATTCCAAAACTTGAGGACAAATTTTGAAACCTTTCAAAACTTTAAGGTTTAACTATTTAAATTTCAAAAAACAAAACTTGTAAGTTCAAATTTAAAGTATAAAACCTAAAGGGTACAAATTGAGCTTTTCAAACTTACTAGGTCAAATATTTATCTAATAATAATCCTATATTATCAATATTTAACCAAATCCATTAATTTTGATAAGGATAAACATTCCAAACATAAAAAATCGATTTTAGGCCATAAAAACAACTTTTGGTAACTATCCTTCGCAAAATCTGCTCAAAAAATCAAAAATCCTGGCAACTAACAAGAAAACTCATCGAGTTGGGTCTAGAACTCGCTGAGTTCATGCCAAACTCGTCAAGTTCAAGCTCCAAACAACAAAACATTCGATTTTTCTGATCTTTAGCAGTCCAATTATGCATCTATTCAATAGAAAAATGACCTAGGCTCTGATACCACTGATGGGTTTTAGGCATAACATCAATCCTATCGTGGTCATGCAACACTAATTGCTTGGATCTAGTTTTTCTACTTTGAACATGGAATAAACTTCCAAGACTTAGAAACCCTAGATGTAGCATGCAATTAATCATATTGACATAAAATAGGGTTTACAATTGACCTTTGATTGTTATATAGCAATAACAATCAATCCTTGGCTTCAGAAAGCTTTGTGCCTCAAGTGTTGCACCTCTAATGGAGTCATAAACACCACTAAGCAACTTGGATGAAGAGGGAGGAGAGAGGAGGCACCAAAAACGACTGGAAACCCTAAGGGAACACTTAGCCTCGTTTTTGGGGCATAAGGGTCCTTTATATACATGTAGGCCATTAGGGTTTGTAACTAGGAAACCCTAATCTGACTGTTTAGGCCCTAACAAGCCCATTGACTCCTTTAACATATCCCTTGGACGAATTACTTATGGGCTTCCCATAGAATTCGTCCAACCTATATATTATTAGGTGATCCATAGGCCAGTTGTAATTATCTAATAATTACAACTCCAGTCCCCTAAGTTTAATTAATATCTTTTAGCCACAAAGTTAATTCTTGATTAATATTAGTTAAACATTATGATTTCTCCTTTAATATATTATTCTTATAATATATTAATAAATCATAATTAAATCTTTCTCTCCTTAATTCATCCTACATATTGCTATGGTGAAGGCAACCCAAAAGGACCATGCTCATAATCAGGTCAAGTACATACCAAAATAGTTATGGACTTAGACACTAATCCAACACCCACATCATCTTGAATATTCTGAACTCTCTGGATTGTTTCAGCCATGGTGGTCATCCAGTCGTGTACTTTGAGAATGGTGGCAACAGTGTTGGCATTATAGATCGCATCTGCCAAGTATTTTGCAAGAGTTTGTATCACCTGCTCCTTCTGCTGTTGTTGTTTGGTTTATTGATCCTTTCGGGCCATGAATGCCCTGCGGAAAGCTTCATACTTTTTGACTTCGGATTTAGTATTCAATTGATACCGAATCCAGGAGTCATCAGATTCATATCCGTAAAAACCTTGAAGTCGCACTGCCATGTGCATGTAATGTAGGTGGAGTAGGATTTCCTAGGCTTCCTTGGTCTCCTTGACCCGTAGTCATGTCTTGCCTCGGCTTGCTTCTAGTAATGGCTGAAGAAGTGCCCTGTAGTGGGGTAGGTGTATCGAGTGTTTGGGTGACTGCAATAAGTATGGAGCATAACTCCTTCGGATCAAGGAAATGGAGATGGAAAGCCCTGGAGACCTTATGGTGTGATGAACCAATTGGATTCACTTCGGATTCAATGAGGGTTGTGCCCCCACTATCAGATGAAACAAGCACACTTTTTGTGTCTGTGTAGTCAGAGAGGGTTGTAGCAAATAGGTCTGTGAGGACCCCAAGGACTACCGGAGTCTTTTGAGAGACTTTGGTATCTGTCCGGTCACGCATATGGCTACGAGTGGGGATGGACTTCAGTTTTTTTTTTGTACAAGAGTTGGTCTGGAGTCATTATCAAACTCTTCTTCAACATTGACTGGAGAGTTTTGCGGTTCAGGAGCTGGACCTTCATCCAAGGACACAACAGTCCTGGATTTGTGTTTCTTGGACATTTCACCGTTCTTGACTTTGCCACGGGGAGCCTTTTTTTATGACACCATTTTCGTTATCCTTCGGGCAAGTGGTTGACTTGATTGTGTCTTAGATTGAGCAACCAATGTTGTAGGGGCTGCGATACTTCCTGGGGCTGCAGGTTCTGTAGAGGCTAATATGGACTGACTGAGGTAAGATAGGGTATATTGGTATGGGTGTATACCTTCCGTAGCCTCTATATGATCTGTGACTTCTTGGGTTTTAAGTCTAACATATAACAAAATGTGTAAAGGTAATCGATTTAGTCGTCCAAAAAAAGATTGGTCTTTCAAGAGTGTGTACCTTTTGAGCCCATGGGTCATGGAGAGATTAATGTCATTGCCCATGATGAGTTTGGCATCCTTATCCTTATGAAAGTCTGGGATGCACAGAGACTAGTACCGTGTGAAGGTGAGGTCAGTAGCGGCTTCTCTTGGATTCTCTTTAGGAATGTATTGGAGAAAATCATCCCATAAGATCTGTCAATAGTTTACAGCATTTCCAGTTAATATGCTCTACACCAGTTATAACAGCTTGAGACCAATGTTGTTTGTACCTCCTGTTCTCTCAGATAAACTCCAGATGATGAAGTGATAGACAAATTGTCATACCGCAGGCAGTTGGTTCTTCTTGAATTCCCCAAATGCCTTTGAGTTTCTTCTGATATCCTATCTGGTAAACAGTAGAGATGATGTCATTCGTTCTTGGAGAGTAAATTCTTGTGGAGGGAAGAACACGAAGATTGATTGCATTCAAGAACTTTTCTTTAGTAAAGATGAACAAAGAATCATCTATCAAGTTCAGATGAATTTCTTGCAGAATGTTAATTGGGCGGAATGGAGAGAATGCACACTTCAAGTTATCATTTAATATGACTGTGGGTAGATTCGCCATTGCGGATGTAGTCTTTATTGCGGTGGAAGAAGTGAAATGAGACTGTAGTCGACATGGATGATTGTGGTAGCTTGAACTGAAAACACTTGATCAAATGGTTAGAAATAAAAGGAAGTAGGGATCCGAAGAATATAGTAGATAAACCATAGAAACGTATGGTTGATATATTTTTCTTGAACCGCATTGAAGAGAATGCTTTAAGAGTTTCATCTGAAAAGAAAAGAGGAATATTCTTCAAACTACGACTGAGGTAGCTATCAGTTCAATAAGAACTGCGCGTCTGGATTCATCAACCCTAACATTTCTAGAAAACTGTTCAGTTTTGTTGCATCGAGTGCCTTTGTGAACACATCAGCAATCTCTTCATGAGTTAGAGAAAATATTAGTTCAATGTTACCTTTGAGAATGTGATCCTTGATGAAATGGTACTGAAGTTCAATGTACTACATCTTCTAATGGTGAATAGGATTGTGATAAAACGTTATAACACTCTCTGAGTCATAATAAATCAGTATCCGCGGCATCCTGTATCCGTTGTCCATCAATTGGGTTTTTATCCATAGGACATGAGAACAACAGCTAGTTGCGGCCACATACTCGACTTCTGCGGTACTTTCTGTGAAGACCAACTGACCAATTTTCCTCCGAGAAATTGACATCCACTAGAGGTACTTTTCTATCCAATCTGCATCCGGTATGATCCACATCTACAAAAGCTTGAAGGCTGAAGTCGCTCCCTGCAGGATACCATAGGTCGAGTGTTTTGCTTCCTTTCAAGTATTTGAACATTTGTTTGATTGTGGTTAAGTGCGATACTTTGGGGTTGGCTTGGTACCTGGCACATAAGCCTGTTGCAAACACAATATCTGGTCTGCTTGCAGTGAGGTACATCAAAGTGCTTATCATTCCTCTATAAGTTTTGTGGCCCACTGATTTTTCCGAAGGTTCGGCTGAAATCTTATATCTGAAGGCCATAGGAACCTTGGCTGAGGAACAATTATCCATTGTGCATTTCTTCAGTTGTTCAGAGGTGTATTTTTCTTGATGAATCAATATCCCTTGAGGGACTTGTTTCACTTGGAGTCCTAGAAACAAGTTAATATATCTATATATGCTTATTTGGAAATTCTTGGCCATGAGAAATTCAAATTCATCCACCATATATTGATTTGTTGACCTAAATATGATATCATGCACATAGATTTGTACAATCATAAATTGGTTGCCATATGCCTTTCGAAATAATGTGGGGCCAATCACACCTCATTTTTATCTAGACATGAAAAGAAACTCGGAGAGAGTCTCATACCATGCCCTTGGTGCTTGCTTAAGACCATAGACTGCTTTCTTTAGCTTGAAACAATAGTGTGGGAAATCTAGACTTTCAAAGCCTGGAGGTCGTTGCAAGTAAATCTCCACTTTCAGTTGACCATTCAGGAAGACACTTTTTACATCCATTTGGTGTACTTTGATATTTTTGTTTGCCGCATACGCTAAAAAGATGTGTATTGCTTCCATTCTGGCTACGGGGGCATAATTTTCATTATAGTCAACACCTTCCAGTTTACTATACCCCTTGGCAACTAATCTTGCATTGTTTCGCACAACCGCAGCGGATTCATCGAGTTTGATTTTGTACACCCATCTTGTTCCAATAATAGTGTGACCCTTTGGCTTTGGAACGAGTTTCCACACTTTGTTTCTTTCAAATTCTAATAATTCTTCTTGCATGGCGGTAATCCAGTCAGGCTCTAGAAGAGCTTCCTTAAAGGACTTGGGCTCAACTGTGAACATAAAGACTACGTAGTGGCAGTGGTTTGTAAGATCATGAGAAGATCGAGTCTGTATGCCAGCGGATGGGTTTCTAATGATTTGACCCGGAGGGTGTTCTTTTGTCCATACATGTAGGTCAGGTAATTGATGATCAGCAAATGCGGTGGAAGGAATGTGAACAATGTTTGAGGATTCTACAGTTGGAGAAGGCACATCCCCTCGACTTGTGAGCAGCCTGCAGAAGTGTCTTGGACTTGGACTAAAGGATTAAGAGCAGAATGAGGTTCCCCCTGGATTGCGGATGGGATTTCCTCTTGAAACGAAGATGGTTCCCCCTGGATTAATGAATGTGTGATAACCCTTGGATAAGTTCTTGTGTCAATATTTTATTCTTCATCAAATTCTGAGAAAGCATTTGATGGAGTTGAGACTCTGCAGGTGGAATCTAGAGTTTCATCTTCAAGCACTGGAACCTCGATGGTTGTGATATGAATTGGAGTTGTACTTTCCCCCACAACTGGCAAGGTGGAAGTTCCCTGCGACAAATATTTAGACATGGAGGGCCCAAAATCTTCGACGTGTTCTTGTTGAGCTTTCGGAGATACAAGAATTTTGGGCAGTTGAGCAGTCTCTACGGGGTCGAAAAGGTCGTCATATTTAAATTTAACTATGTTTAGAGGACCCGAAGAGGCTGGGATATCACTTTTCACTCGAGGGAGCAGTGTTGCAGATTTAATAGTCGTCGAATTTGACATCGAAACTTTCAACTATTAGTCTCGTACATCTGATGAGAACTCTATAGGCCACCTTGTTAGTTGAGTAGCCAAGAAGAAATGCCTTCATCTGAATTCAATGCAAATTTGTTGAGGTGATCCTTTTGTTGATCACAAAACATCTATACTCGAATATGTGAAAGAATCGGACATTCGGTTTTCGATTGTTGAGTCTCGCATAAGGTGTTTTGTTGCAACTATTGAAGCCGATGCTTCGGTTTTAAACAAAGCATGTCGTCGCCACTGCTTTGACCCAGAAGTATATAGGAAGGTTTGCAAAGTTTAACATGGACCTAGCTGCTTCTACCAGAGAACGATTTCTTCGCTCTAGTACTCCATTTTGCTACAGTGTGTAGGGAGCAGAGAATTTGTGAGTGATACCTTTGGAAACAAAGAAACTATTCAAGAGATGATTAATAAACTCGATTCCATTGTCACCTTGGATTCTTCGAACTGGTAGCTTGATTAGGAGTTCAATTTCTTAAAGGAATTTTATTAGAACATGCACTGTTTCGGATTTGAGTCTCAGGAAGAAGACCCATGTGAAGCGAGTAAAATGATCAACTATAACCAATATATGCTTCTTGTGATGGATATTGGCTATGGTAGATGGACTGCAGAGATTAAGATGTTGTAGCTCTAGGGGTTCAAAATTTGATGAATCAATAACCAGTGGGTGACTTCCATTTGATTGTTTTCCATAGTAAAGCAGGGCAGAGTGTATCATTGTTGTACTTAAGAATGGGAATACCTCGGAAGAGTTCTTCTGTGACAAGGTTGTTGATACATTGAAAGTTCAGATGAGCTAGTTTACGATGCTATAACTAGCTAAATTCATATACTACTTTGGACAGAAAACATAATTGTGGTTTCCCAATGATCAATAAAACATCCAAGGGGTACATGGTTCCTTTGGACTTGGATTTGATTAAACAAGTGCTTCTATCGCTTTTCGTGATGTAGCAGTATTTATTATCAAAGTCAACTCGATGGCCTACTTTTCATAGTTGGCCTACACTGATGAGATTATGCCTGAGGCCTTCTACGTAAGCAACCTTTTGTATTGAGAAGTTCCTGGTTGTTAATACACCGTAACCTTGGATGATACCGTTTGCGTTTTTACCACAGGTGGCATGTCCTACATTATGTATAGGCCTGAAATCCCGAGGGTATTCTAACCTTCCAGTCATGTGCAAGGAGAAGGCACTATCGATCAGTCACTCCACTTCTTGTTCCTCTTTACACAAAGCCTGAAAATTACACGGTTAGTTTGGGCACCCAAAAAAGTTTGGAGCTCGGGGTTACAAGTGAATTCTTCCTAGATGCATGAACATGGATTGCAGGGATAGGTTTTGTATCGACTTTAAGACCTAGACCTGGGTGTTTTGAGGATATTTTTAAGTTACGAGGTTTCTGAAAGTTACAAGGTTGTGGAGGATTACAATGTTGGACTTGATATGGGATTTTTTGATGATAAAATCCAAAGGTAAGATTTTTCTCATTTAGCCAAACATCGTACTTGGTCGGTGGTCCAGAGGGTGTAGTGTGAGGCTTGTGACTAGTCCGAGAGTGATTCTTGACTGATTTTCCCTTGGGATTTGTAAAAGCTTGAGCTTTTGACTTCCCAGCTCCTAGGTTTTTTCCTTTTGACTGACTGACATGACTTTACTAAAGTGGGAGTCGGCTAAATTCCTTTCCATTTTGGGTCATCCGAGGAATAGTTTTGAAAATGATATTTTTGAAAAGACTTGACACTCTTTTGGGACTTTTCAGGAGATTTTGAAAATACTTTTGGAACTGTACATTCATTTTTGTCTGTTTTCACAACTGGAGTGTTTTTTGAAAACTGATTTGGGATAACATGTTTTTCAGTTACCTTTTTTTTTGAAACTTTTGTTTTCTTTTTTGAAAGATTTTCCTGCTTTTCCTCACGAGTTCTAAGTTCCTTTTTGAAAGCCTGTTTAGCTTGTGTTTTTGGGGAACCGCAGTCAGTGTGGTATAACTGCGGTTTCCGGGAAAATTTTGACTCTTTTTGAAAAAGAAGACTTGAATCATTTGAACTAGAAAATACAGGACATTAAGAGCATTGATCATATTCAAAGTTTTCTTTAGGGAATTCATGGAGCATTAGCTGAATAGTCACTGTGATATTGACTATGGTCTGTGGTAAAGAAGATTGAACTACCGCAGAGTAAGTCAGGGATTTCTCTATGGAAGGTAATTGATGAGTAGACTATTTTCCGAGACTGAATTGAGAGGAACTACAATCTAAGGACAAAGGCAAACAATTCTCAAGAACTCGGGACCTTCCATAAGGATTTCTTCATCACAAACTGAAGAGGCTTGAGAATTGGAATGAATTTTACCAGTGATGGGATCTTGATCACATGGATGATCCGAGGTTTCAGAAAGAATTTCCACGATGACACAATTATTACTCAGATTATGAAGTCTACTGAAGTGGGCTTTGATCTCTTCGGGAAATGTTTTGTAATTCATAGGGATGTGAAGCTCTCTATCAGGAGGGACATAGGGACGATCATTGTAAAACCGAGGTGATGAGTCCTTTGTGGTGGAATACCCATTGGACCAACCCCAATTGTACGTATTGTCTACAGTTCCATTATTAACAAGATTTTCAATGGCTTCGCTTTAAGTAAACAATCTTTCGATTAACAAATTCAAACATACAATTTTTTTTGTGATAGATCCCTCTGATCTAAAGCTACTCCAAATTGGGTTTCACATAATGTTCTTGCATACTTTTTTAACAATAAGTCTCTTTCTAACATGGCCACTCTGAGTCTTTTTTCTTCTAGTCGTCCTCTTACATGGAATATTTCCTGGGACGCTATGTTCTTCTCATCTAGGGCCTTGTTATAGTCTGAAAGGACAGCAACACAAGTGTCATTAAGGTTGTCTAAAAAGGGTTGACAATCATGCATGTTATAATGAAGAGTTTGAATGCTTAAAGTTTCGTCTTTGGCCATGAACTAGTAGTTCTTTTCTAGCTTTGTCGAACCATCTTCATCAGTAGTTTCCAACATGCAAATTTTACCCTTGCCCTTGATGTTGAAGTCTTCATCCTAATCCCCTGACGACCATACTTGATGATCTCTTTTCACCTAAGCAACATATGCCCTTCCCTTTTCCTTTTCCTCCATCTCTTGTGCAATTCTGAGATAAAAGGCTTTGTCTTTCACCACATTGGCTTTATAGTCTTTAGCAAAGTGGTTTTCTTTGTTGCACTAATGTCAAATGATAACATCGTCTTTAACTTCGGTCGAGGGACCAAAGTCAGTTGGCTTAACAGATTGCAGTGTCTCTTTTCCTTGATGAGAGTTCAGAGGTTGCGGAGATTGGTAAGGTTGTTTTGGGTATCGAAGGTGATTTTTTTGAGGGTTAAAGTTTCGGTTAAAGAGAGGTTTGATGAACTGCTGATTTTTACGAAAGGAGGTTGGTGGTAGTCGATTGAACTGTTGTCTAAAAAGAGCAATAGCATTCTGGAATTCCTCTTCTTCATCATACTCTGAGTCAGATTCATAAGACTGTGGAGGATTATTGAATGAAAGTGAGTAAGGTTGAGGAGATATGTTGTGCTTAGATTTCTCTGTATAGTTTGAAAAGAGAGAGTGAGTGAATCTTCCTATCAACTTTTAATATCATCTTCATGGTAGTCCAGCGTTTTCCCAAACCATTAAGAAATTTAAGATTGGTTTCATGGTTGGTTCGGACAGTTCCAACACTTGATAACTTTGGTGACAATGAGGTTGAATCATTTGAAGGAATCCTCAAGACTTTCACCTGCATGAGCTATGAAATTATTGAACTCATTGAGTGCGATGGTGAGCTTCTTATCTTGTGCATGTTCAGAACCTTCATACAGATTTTTGAGAACTTCTTAGATCTCTTTGGCTGATTTGAAATTGATGATAATGTCGAATTTATCAGGAGCAACTCCGCAGGATATTTTATAAAAGGGAATTGTATCATTTTCCATTTTATAAAGAACATCCTTAGTGGGACCATTCATAGTAGCTTGACCTCCTCCTAATATGGCTTGAGCACCGTCGGCTTGAACTAGAGTAAGAATAGGGACATGAGGTCCTTCTTTAACAGATCTCCACACATCTCGTCCAAGTCTTCTAAGTACATCTCCATCTTTTGGGTCCAGTGATGATACATATTCGCCACCAGTATTAGAGCTCTATTCGAACCTCCAACACCGTAGGAAACGTTAAGTGATAATGCTTGTACCATATTTCCTTGTTTTTTAATTTTTTAATTTTTTATTTTTTAAGAAAATGAGCTTTAGCGGTATAAAAGACTTTTCAAAATCAGAGTTTTGTTGACAAAGCAACCACTTTGGCTCTGATAGTAATTGTTGAGAGAAAAACTTTTGAGAAACACACTTGAATAAACGTTAGAATAAGTTACATTATGTGGAATGAGGTTTATCTCAAAGCGTCATAAAGCTCAACAATAATAAGAAGTTAGAGTTGTTAGAAAGTTAGATAACATGATGCGGAAATGTAATTACGAAAATGTAAGAAAATATAAATGACAACAAGTAGTATATCAAGTAAACACTAAGCTGATTCTTAACGAGGATTGCAATCAAACCAAGTTAGTTAGTGTGATTAGCTTAAATTGAAGAAGTCAAGATGACTTGCTATGAATGAGAGATTTCGATCTTAAGATAAGAATGTAAGTTCAGTAAGATATTTTGATAGAAGATAATTGAGATGCAAAAGATGTTGAGATAAAAGATATGAGATGTGTATTTCATTAGAAGCAGATCACTCTATTTATAGAGTTCTGAGAACATACAGGGGTAATAAACAAAGAGTATATTTCATAAAGAAGTGTCCATGCAAGGTACACTCGACAATACAATGTGAATAGATAAAATAAAACAAATTCTTTGATGCTGATGAGGTCACTACAGATGACTTCATCACTTCACATTGTGGTAGCAAAACACATCATTGTGGTGGTTAGGTATCTTCAGATTTGAGAGGTTTAAGAGGGTCACTTTCTGTATTCAACAATTATATATAATTAAGGTTTTATAGACTTAGAATAGGTGATTTAACTTTACTTCCTATTCCTTGTTTGGTTGTGGACTTAGAGTAGGATCACTTACTCGAAGGCCTATTTATTATTGGCAATATATAATTTATGTACACTATGTGATTATAGGAGCATCACGCACAAATCTCATCATACAAATTCATTCCAAGTGTTGCTATTAATTTTCAAGTAGATTGTTTACTTATATTAGTAGACTTCCACTATAAATCACTTAAGAGGACACTATTAATGTCAGGATAAGATATACCTTGTTCAATATCACCTGATTCATGACCGCTACAGAGGACTTATCATCATTTTCTCTTACATCATTATAGAGAAAGATGCCTCCAAATAAGTCCAACATAAAGAACAACAATCCGTCGTTAATTGTGGTTGTTGATGTGTGATAAATCAATGCAAGTGGCACTAGCGGAGCGGGATTGGTGCCAATGCCATACAAGGACTTCACCAATGCCAAACCTCTATCCTTCGATGGCACTGGAGGTGTCATTTCCTTAACGCGTTGTTTCGAGAAGACCGAATCGATATTCGAAATTTTTGCATGCCCCAAGTCTAGCAAGGTGAAATTTGCTGCATGCATGTTCATAGACAGAGCCCTCACTTGGTGGAATAGCCAAGACAAGTCCCTGACTCTCTCGATAGCCAACACTATGAGTTGGGATGATTTGAAAGAATTGATGCTAGCGAAATACTGCTTGAGGGGAAAGATGCAAAAACTAGAGCAGTAGCTCTGGAGTCTGAAGATGAAGGGCTCTGATATCACTGCTTACACTGCTAGGTTCACTGACCTGGCTCTTCTATGTCCTTGGATGGTTACCCTGGAAAGCAAGAAAGTTGAGAGGTACATATGGGGATTGACGCCCCCGTCCCAAGGGAATGTTTTAGCTGACAATCCACTTACCTTTGACAATGCGAAGCGTCTGGCACAGACAATAATAGATCACGGAGATCGCCAAAACTCTGTGATTGTCATTCCCGAACAGCCCAAGGAGAGTGGCAGCAAAAAGAAGTTATGGAATAAACGAAAGGGTCCATCTTCGCAAAAGCCTTCAAATAAACAGCAAGCAGTGGGAGTCAATGTTGCTACCATTCCTGCTGTTATTCCAAATACTCCAACACCTCCCAGTCGATATGTTGGAAGCCTCCCGCTATGTAACAAATGTAACTACCATCATATGGGAGTTTGTAGAGAAATGCATTGCAAGAACTGCAACAGAAAGTGGCACACCTCCCGTTTCTGTAAGACACCTGCGCAGTCTAATGCTCAAACCTACGGAGTTGGAGTAGGCCATGCCTATTATGGGTGTGGTGAAACCAGGCATTACAAAAGGGATTTCCCCAAAGAAATAAATGTTGTCAACATGGGGAGAGTGCTAGTAATGGGCTAGGAGGAGGTAGTAGCAGATCCCACCATAGTCACAGGTATGTTCCTTCTCGACAACTCGTATGCATGCATTCTCTTTGATAGTGGTTCGGAGAGGAGTTTCGTTAGCCGTAAATTCAAACACTTACTCAAACACAAACCCCGACCACTAAATGAAACATTCACTATCGAAATGGATAATGGGAAAAAAAGAGCAGTAACGATGTATTCATACGCTTTACCCTCACTCTAAACGACTATTCCTTTCCAATAGATCTTATATCGGTCTCCATAAAACGCTTCGATGTCATTATCGGTATTGATTGGTTAAGTCCTCATTGTGCTGATATTCTTTGTTAAGAAAAATCCATTCATCTTAATCTTCCAAATGGCGAAGCCCTCATTATCTACGACGACAAACTCAGTATGAACCTTCGCATCATTTTGTGTATCAAAACCCAAAAATATATGAGAAAGGAGTGTCATGCATTTCTAGATCATGTAGTTAATGAAAGGCAAGAAGTTAAAGACCTCATGAGCATCCCTGGAGTCTGCAACCTTCCTGATGGCTTCCTCGAAGATCTTCTAAGAGTTCCTCCTGAACGCCAAGTTGAGTTTCGAATCAACTTGATCACTGGAGCTACCCCTGTAGCTAAATACCTGTATCATCTAGCACCAACAAAAATGCAGGAATTATCCAGCCAGCTAAATAAACTACCCAGTCACGGATTCATTAGGCCAAGCTTCTCACCCTGGGGAGCATCGATCTTGTTCGTAAAGAAGAAGGATGGATCGTTCCGAATGTGCATAAAGTACCGCAAACTAAACAAGCTCACCATTAAGAATCGCTACCCTTTACCCATAATAGATGATCTATTTGACCAACTCCAAGGAACGAGCTACTTTTCGAAGATAGACCTGAGATCAGGGTACCATCAATTACAAGTCTAGGAGAGTGATGTTCCTAAAACAGCGTTCAGAACTCATTATGGTCACTACGAGTTTGTAGTGATGCCCTTTGGTCTGACAGACGCACCCGTGGTATTCATGGATCTAATGAATCGGGTGTGTTGTCCCTTCCTATAAAAATTTGTGATAGTTTCATAGATGATCTACTAATCTATTCACAAAGCAAGGAAGAGCATAGTCAGCACTTGAGACAAGTTCTAGAAACACTACAGGCGGAGAAGCTATACATGAAATTCTTAAATTGCAAGTTTCGAATTAGGAAGGTAACTTTCCATGGTCACGTGGTTAGAGAAGAAGGCATACACGTGGACCCTTCCAAAATAAAGGCAATTGAGAATTGGTCAGCACCCAGAACGCCCACAGAGATCCGTTAATTCTTGGGTCTTGTTGGCTACCATCGCAGATTCATATAAAACTTCTCCAAAATTGCTAAACCACTTACTAACCTGACTCAGAATGGTGTAATTTTTAATTAGGGAGAAAAGCAAGACACTGCGTTCGAAACACTGAAGCAAGCCCTATACAGCGCACTATCTTATCTCTTCTAGAAATGATATAGGATTTCGTTGTATATTGCGATGCATCCAATCAGGGGCTATGCGGTGTGCTGATGCAGTGAGGAAAAGTTATTGCTTATGCCTCGAGACAACTTAAGGCACACGAAGTCAACTACATTACTCACGATCTTGAGTTGGGAGGAGTGGTCTTTGCACTGAAAATCTGTAGACATTACCTTTACGGTACCAAATGCACCATCTTCACTGACCACAAAAGCCTTCAACACATATTTAATCGGAAGGAACTTTACATGAGACATCAATGATGGGTAGAGTTACTCAACGATTATGAACGTAAAATTCGTTATCATCCTGGAAAAGCCAATATAGTAGCGAATGCCCTTAGTCAAAAGGAGTACTCAGGATGTAGGGTGAAGGCACTAACCATGACAATCCATTAACAATTGTCCATAAAGATCAAAGAGGCTCAACTTGAAGCCTTGAAACCGAAAAATGTGGTGGATGATTCTTTAAGAGGAATGGAGAAGAAATTAGAGATAAAAGGAGACGGAGTTCGTTATTTCATGAACCGGATCTGGACCCTAAACTTAGGTGGTTATAGGGAGGTTGTCATGAATGAAGCAAAAAAAATCAATACTCCTTTCACCCAGATTTAGATAAGATGTATCTAGATCTCAACAAACTATATTGGTGGCCAAACAGGAAAGCCAAGATTGCTACCTATGTGGGCAAGTGCCTAACTTATGCCAAAGTAAAGGTAGAATATCAAAAGCCCTCAGGTTTACTTCAACAAACATAAATACTTGAGTGGAAGTGGGATCGGATTACAATGAAGTTCATTACCAAGTTTCCCAAGACAATGGGTGGTCATGACACTATTTAGGTAATCGTTGACAGATTAACCAAGTCCCACCACTTCTTACCAATCAAAGAACTGGACAAGATGGAGAAACTAACTAGAACTTACATCAAAGAGATAGTACGACTGCACGGTGTGCCCATATCTATTATCTTAGATAGATATAGTATATTTAACTCGCGATTTTGGCAGTCTCTTCACAAAGATCTTGGAACTAGGCTAGACATGAGCGCATCCTACCATCCACAAACTGACGGGCAGAGTGAGAGAACCATACAAACACTAGAAGACATGTTGAGATCCTGTGTTATCGACTTTAGTAAGGTATGGGATACATATTTGCCACTTGTCGAGTTTTCATATAAAAACAGCTACCACTATAGCATCAAGGTTGCCCCATTCGAAGACCTTTATGGCCTTAAGTGCAGATCCCCTCTGTGTTAGGCTAAAGTGGGTAACATGCAGCTAGCTAAAGGACAAGTTCCTGATAACACTCTCATGGGCCCGGAGATGATTCGGGAGACCACAAAAAAGATTGTTCAAATATGAGAATGATTGAAAGCATCTAGAGATAGACAAAAGAGCAACGCAAACAAGAGACGAAAACCCTTGGAATTCCAGGTTGGTAACTGCGTTCTGTTTAAGGTATCACTCTAGAAGGGCATGATACACTTCGGAAAGCATCGGAAGCTAAATCCAAGGTACATTGGGCCATTCGAAATTCTTGCTAGAATCAGCCCAGTAGCTTACAAACTCCTTTTACCACGAGAATTTAACAATGTACATCCTGTCTTCCACGTGTCAAACCTAAAGAAGTTTGTATCTAATGAGACTCTTGTGATTCCACTTGATGAAATCGAGATAAACGAGAGTCCTAACTTCATGGAAGAACCAGTTGAAAGAATGGATAGGGAAGTCAAATGGACAAACCAAAGTCGTATACCGATAGTGAAGGTTCGTTGGAATACCAAACGGGGACGTGAATTCATTTGGGAGCGAGAAGACCATATGCAATAAAAACCCTCATCTTTTCCGTAGTCCATGATGTACTCATTATAGAAAGAATTTCAGGATAATTTTCCCTCTAACGGGGGGATAATGTAATAACCTGTTATTTCTAATCAAGAAAAGTCAAACCAAAGTTAATAAAAGTCAAACTTGATAAATTAAAAGTCAAAATTACTGAGTTGTTAATTTAATAAGGTTAAATTAATAAAGAAGGGTATAGAAATCCCTTAATAATTAAATGTGTAAAATTTTGGGATTTAAAACCTTTAGACCAAGAAAATTCCCATCGGACCCCACTCAACCGAAAACCCCCTTTTCTCCCACCGAAATCTTGTAAGAGGACCACATTCCTTCGGTCCGAGAACAGTTTTCGGTCCACACTGGAAACAACCTGCGTAGGGTCCCACTTCTTGATCGAAAACTCCATTTGCTCACCGAAAACGTCCTTTAACGCTTCAAATAATTCCAATTAAATTTTGTAAGTATTCCTTACATAATTAAGGTGTTGTCTAACACTTTAATTATTTTTTAATTCATTATTTAACACCCTATTTAAATTAATATCTTATTAATTTAAATACGATGTCGAATATAATTAGTTTTAGGATAACTTTATTAGCCCGTATGCTAGTCCGAGGATCGTTTCCACAGCTCGCTATTCAAACACAAACGCATATACGAGGTGAGTTCATACTTCTACATTTTCACTGTTTTTTAATGTTTTTAGGGGGGGGGGGGGGGATCCAAGTAAAACTCAAGGATTTTTATGGTTTGATACAAACGTTTTCAAACAATTTCAAAACCTTTGCACTCGATTTAAACCAAGTATTCGCTACCTTACAAAAAAATATTCATATGTTTGTAACCCTTTTGTATCATGTCGAGCATAAGGGTATTTTTCCTTCATACAACTAAATTGAAAAAGTTTTCAGTACATTATAAAACACACAATCAAGCTATAATTAGTATAGTTTGGGAACACTACATTATTATAACTGAGTTCAATACTTGAAATAAGAACATACATTCAAGATATAATAGGTATAGTTTGGGATACATTACACTATTTTACAAGTACAAGAACACTATTTAGAAACAAACATATAAACTATGCTAGATATAGTTTATGTAACACTACACTATTTCCCTGATACAAATATACATTACTAAATAATTATTTAAGTATAATTATTTTACATTACAAATTACCATACTACAAGGTTATACATATAGTTTCAAGTACAAGAGAACACTATAACACTACATGTAGACTAGTTAATACAAGGTTGTGAGGCACTACTTCATTTGTATCCATCAGGGTACATAACTAAATCCTATACAGTATAACCATAGTCTCCTGGAGGGAGAGCGTGAGATTTGTGTATAGATCTATACGGGACTGACAATCCCACACCTAAACTGCTAGCTATAGTTAAGGCGGCAGGCCTGGGGTGACAAATATTATAACATTCTGACACCTGAAGAACATCGTAGAGGCCACTAGGTCATATCAAGTATGGTTATATGAACCTCACAACAGTATAAACTAAATCATTCGTTTACGGGATTAACATTTCTTCAAATGGTTTTATTTTAAGTAATAAAACTATTATACATTATAGCTGGTGGTATCCATACATACATACAAAGGTTTTCATACAAACAGTATACTACTATACATTATAGCTGGTGGTATCCATGCATACATACAAAGGGTCTTTCAAACAATACACTACAATACATTACTACTGGTGGTATCCAGGTTTTTCATACAAAGGTTTCATAACAAACACTATTACGATACACTATTTTCCTAGTATAGAGTACTGTTATACTACATACAACTTAGGAAAAACATACATTATATGGTTTTATTCACTAATAAGACAACCTACACTACCACAGAGTATAGTAACAACATACATTTTGGTCTTAAGGCCTAAGACTACATTACATACACTAAAGAAAATGTTGGATTTTCTAGAGAAGCATACAAGCATTTTCAAAGGACAGAGACAAGTTTTCCATCACTAAAACATACTTATGAACTCACCAACTTAAATGTTGTTACACTTTCAAAACCACTTGTATTCTCAGGGAACCAGTAGACAGGTACACACGTAGGCTTTAAGAAGACGGGGCTTTTTAGAGTCGAATGTTTTACACTTTTGTTATACATTTGGATGTCATACAAATTTTGTTATCAACAGATGTAAATACTTTACTTATTTAATGTAATGGTTGTATTTACTTTGATTACTATTATGCAATTGTTGTGATACTATACATGACATCCTCTGCCCCCGAACATTTCTGCCGTTCCGTTTTGGGGGTGTAACACTATACCGCAAGTCACAACTAAATAGGGAATATGGAATAAAATCGAATCAAATATTTTAAAGGTTGTCAATTCATAAATACAATTCAGCCATGAAACTTTAGCATTATTTCTTAATACACTTTATTGAAATATTTAACAAGTGTCTCATCAGACAGATGCTCTTTAAGATTTGGTGCATGAAAAGTGTCGTGCATGTCGTTAGTTCTCCAAATGACTTTCTATAAATATCAGGACCAAATTCTATAAAAGAATTCTAAAGGTCCTTTGAGTTATGGTTTAACTCGACCTTGTTCTCTAAGCCGAATCATTCCTCTAAAAGAGAAGGCATTTTAAAGCCACATGGTCTCCGACTAGGAATTCGAAAGACTTACTTCTTTTGTGCGCATAATTCTCTTGTCGTTCATGACCAGTCTAAAATATTTATCTAGTTCACATAATATTTTTTGTGATCTCATGAGTGATTCCTGGATCAAAATGCAGTGTATCGCATGCATGCTGTTTGTTCAGTTTCACATCTTTAATCATTGCTCAACATATCGAGTATTGACGTTTACATTCATATAAATCCTAAACGATGTGGCCTTGATGCTGATGTGATAACTATTGCTGTAGGAAAAACTCAATTAATGAAAATGAGTATTCCTTGTAGTATTTAAAGTTTTTCATACAGGTTTAGAGTATATTACTCATGAAGAGATGGTATATTCGGTCTAACCATTGGGGATGAATAGATATGCTTACGCCTAATCCCGCACTCAATGATTTCAATGATTATCATAATTTCTAGATGAGTCTACTATCTTAGTGAGAGACGATAGAGATCAGCATCTCGTGTAGTCTGACGATTTCTTTATCATGTTCTGGTCAGCTTTTCCATTTCACATGGTTGCTAGATTAGCGGAAAGTGGGCAGACTTAGTCAATCTATGAACCACTACCTGAATAGAATCAAAACCATTAGGTTTTTTAGGCATCCTTTATATAAAGTCGATTGATGTTATTTCCCACTTTCACTTAAGTATTTATTTATCATTATTCTAGTCCTAAGTGTTTCTGACCTTCTGCATTTGTACAAGTTTGTTATCTGTCCACTCGAAAATGATAATCTCTGCTTCATGCATGTTCACCATTTCTGTTTCTTTGATATAAGCACATTAGGTAAAAAGCCTGGATAGATAAGACACCTTAGTCTATGAGCTTCATTCAATACTATGCTCTTGTGTCTAGTGCCCTTAAGCATACAAATTTGGTTCATAAAGTATCGTACCCCGTCATCCTTGAGTTTGAACAGTTTATCCACTCTTCACAGAGATTCACTCCTGAAGCACTACTAGAAAACAACCCTTTAATGATGCGCAGACAATGACACACACTGATAGAGGACACACATACTTTATTTTTACGATAGGAAGGAAAATTTAGGTTTTTCTCATATTTGTTATCATAAATAGCCATGGTTTTCTCATGGGTAGATTTGGCCGTACAACTTTCTTGTAGTATAGATCTAGATACAATGGGGAGGTAGTCGATTCATACCTATGATAATGTCGAAGCTTTCCCTCGGAATTGGTATGAAGTCTATGAGTAATGGTCGATCGTTCATGGTTACTTTATCATTTAAAGGGGGTTCGTATAACGACTTGACGTGACACAAACAAAACCGTGTCATATAGACAACGATATTAGACTTTCGATGACATATACACGAGATTGACATGACAAACATGATTTGGTAGGTGTTAGTAATAATGCATTTAACCTAGCCCATAGGTAGGAGTGTGGCCAAGATGTTTTTGACCAAACTACCCTTAAAAGTTACTTTGATAAATTTTCATCAAAGTCTAGTGATATTAAGGCTATCGGGTATGGGTGTGAAGGCTCTTACACGTGGTTAATGTGGCATTGTCACGTCATAATGAACACCATCCTAATTGCTAGTAGGTTTCTTGTGGTTATGGTTGTGGAGTGACACAATTGTTGCTACTGAGCATCATAAAGCAGATAGAAGAATATATATCTCTCTCTCTTTTTATATATATATATATATATATATATATATATATATATATATATATATATATATATATATATATATATATATATATTTCCCTGTAAACACACCATCCCAAAAAAATCCGTTGTAAACACACATATGATGAGACCGTCAGTTTTCAAAAAAAAAAAAACATATTACAAATTAAAATCAATAATTCATTTATACTAAATAAAATGAATGATTGACATTTAACTAGTACTCACTCGTTTACTTATACAAAATTATATTCTATTTTTTCATTTATATAAAGTTATATTCTTTTTTGTGTTACGAAAAAGATAATTGCAACTGGTGTCTAATGATAATTTAACCTTATGGTTGCTATATGATATTAAAACGGATTTTTTTGGAACGTGAACGTCATTAAAATGTTCAAAATAATTTTTTTACTATAATATATTAAAACTCAAATATTTTTTTCTATTAACCTAATGGAAGTGTTATATAACTCGTTGACTAATATGTTAATCATAGGATCAAATAGTGGATATTCCTTTTCTTTTTTGTTATGTCGAAGGGATTACTATATTTGCCAAGAAAAAGTTCCAGGATTTCACCTTCTAATGGGAATTCAAAAGCATTGTAAATCGTGGACCAAAGTAGAAGGCAAGTCGTGATCTTTATAATTGTAACCCCCAATTTGTCAACGCGGTCTGGGAATCACTCCGATCCATGCATGTTACTATTCCTACACAAAATTTCGCCTTACTTTGAAATTTTATTATTGCTTTCTCATTATAAATCATTTACTCAGTCTGCGTGCATCATGACAAATTTTAAGCGATATTTTCTGACATGACTATAATAATTCTAGACAAAAATACAAAAAGGCATAGAATTTGTTCGGATTGAGGGAATCAAAACTTATACGAGTTGGAAAACATTGTTCTTTCCAAATTGTTTCGAGTTACTGATTGATTTTTAGGTAAAATCATGTTAGTGTAAGCATTGTATATTTATGTGTTGTTGTTTGGTTGAACTCCCCGTGTCTACAATGACTAGAAAACATGGATTTAAACTCGCTTTCAAAATATTTTGTAGAATAAAAAACGTAAAAAAGTAATGGATATATGGAATACAAGTGATTAATTAGTATAAGTATAAAGAACGGCAGTTGACATCTTGTTTTTGACATAACCACAATCCATAAAAAATGGGATTAGGAAGACAACACAAAATCCCGGTTCTAACGATTTAAATATCCTCATATGTTCTGTACCAGGCCAAAAAAAAAAGTTATCGTTATTATAAGTTTTTGGCTGAATTTCGTATATACCTTTGCTAAACATCTAAATATCGTATTTGCCCAACTTGAACTCAAAATATCGTATTTATTAATGTATTTTAATATCGTATATACCCAAATCTATTATATTGATCATTTTTATTGATTTATAAGTCTTTTTCATGATCTTAAATCATTATAATTAAAAAAAAAAAAAAAACAACGTAAATGGACAATAATGCCCTCACTTCTAAATCCACAATACAACACATACATTCACAGTATAAAACATATGTTCACAGACAAACAAGTTCATTCAAAAGTACAGGTAAAAGCAGCTGCAAAAATCGGTTTCTTGTTAGAGCCAATATGATCACAATAAAGCTGCAAAACACATTCTAATTTGTGCCAATCAACTTGATAAAGAGCAAAAGCAAGAACTCTGTGTATCGAATCGACTATACCATATCCAATTTAGTTGTTTCGATTTGAATTATGTACATCTTTGAAAAAACCATAATGAAATAAACAATAGATTCAATCTAGGGATAATATAAGCCAGAGAGACATGAAAGAAGTTCAACACTTGAAACTATATTGGTGTTAATTCATCCCAAATCGCAAATGTAAAAGAATTTGAACAACTGAAACTAGGAACCCTAAAAATGGAAATCGCACTCTGAATCTCTACCTTCTAATGATTGTGTGATGTGTGTGTGCGACA
Source organism: Lactuca saligna (assembly GCF_052625555.1). Taxonomy (NCBI): domain Eukaryota; kingdom Viridiplantae; phylum Streptophyta; class Magnoliopsida; order Asterales; family Asteraceae; genus Lactuca; species Lactuca saligna. Next base: position 178,815,168 of record NC_136421.1, on the reverse strand, counting down.
ATAGAGCCGAATAAGGATGATGTGTTGTGTTGCGATCAGAAGGAAGGATTTAACAGGAGCGAACACATGAGATTGGGAAGAAGTGATCGTGAATCTCCTGTGAACGCATGTGTTTACCATGGACTTAGAAGTGAGGGCATTATTGTCCCTTACAGTGTTTTTTTAGTAATAATGATTTAAGATTATGAAAAAAAAATTATAAATCAATAAAAATTATCAAAATAATAGATTGGGGTATATATGATATTAAAATATACATTAAAAATGACAAATACAATATTTAGAGTTTAGATCGGGTAAATACGGTATTTAGATGTTTAGCAAGGGCATAATGAAATTTTGCCTAAATTTTTTATTTTTAAATAAATATATACACATATAGTAAAAAAATTTGGATTCTATGTGATTACCCATTTTATATTATCCCTTCTTGAATGCCACTATGAAGAAAATCATTGCTTTATCAAGCAGATTGTAACATCCTCTAAAATGATATTTGAGTATATTGCGACGTACCCAAACTCATAATAGATGATGAAAAATGATTTAGTATCACTTTTCTACAAGCTTTGAAGTCTTGTACATATGCATTAGAGGTATAGCATCTTATAAACCTAGATATTGGTTTGAAGTTGGAGTGGAAAGCTATTTGGTAAATAACAAGATAGTCGGCAGCTTATAAACTAGTTTATAAGTTAATAGTGTTTGGTAAAAATAATAGGTAATTAGCTAGATTACAAATGTAAAAATGACATAAGTTGACATTTAAATATATAACTAAAAACTAACATTAGATATAATTAGATATAATGAAGGCATATTTGAAATATTATTAATAAAGCTCCTTAAAACTTCTCAAAAACTGTTCAAAATAGTTTGTCAAAGGCTAAGCTAGTTTATAAGTTACAATACACGATTTTGTGGATTTACCAAACAACAGATTACAATAAGCTAATTTATAACTTAATTTATTTTTGCCTAAAATCACATAAAAGTCATTAAAATTATAGTATATAAATGAATGAAAAGTTAAAACATATTTATTTTGAATTGTATAATATAAAAGTTTGACAGAGCATGTCAAATCTTATACATAATTACAAACAATTGGTACATGGAATAAAAAAATATCGTTGATTAAGAAATTGGATTGCACAATAAATCACCTATATATGACAACGGGCATAACATGGATGGTTTTATGTTGGAACGAGGATACTAGACACATGGTTAAACATGACATATAACATCATTATATGTTAAATGTAAACAATGTTCACAGTGTTGACGCGACACGGCATGCGGCATAGCATGCATGTAAACAAAAACTCATTTGATGGTTATTACGTACCACATCGTAATTCTGAGGAGAGTAAGGCAATTTTGGAAGCTCTTGTACCATCTTGGTTTCATTTTTTTGGTGACTTTACAATTAGACACAAGAACTCGATAAGATTTGAGGTAATATTAAACATTTTAATACTATTTTGTAAACTTTTAGAGAATTTGAGAATGTTAACTAAGAACAATATAGGTTAAGTCTTTCTAGGGATTATTGTTACACTTGCTTCAAGGATTATAAGGATATATACAACACCATCACACCAAAAGTTATATGAGCTAGCCTAGCGCCACATCATCACCACTTATCAAGGTACTTACAACTCCACATCACCACACTACTCCATATCACCACACAAGTATAAGCTTATTAATGTGTGACGCTTTTTCAGTTTGGACTCTCGTGGGTTGAGAATCTTCTCTGGACAATGGGACTTAGATTAGGTCCCATTTAGGGTCTTGAACTAACTTAGGCCAAAAAGATGATTGAACCGAGATCTTCTCGATACGAGCCAGTTGTGCGTAAAATCCCACTTAGGCATTCCCACTCCTTTAGGGTCTGGTCTATTAGATTCATTTAGTTCTTAGGTTTTGCTTGGCGGCCAAGGTTTATAATTTCTATAAATACAAACCCTAATCTAGATTACAAAGACTTTCAATCAAAAACTACAAAACCAAAAGCTACAAATTTTGTGACGAATTTACATATAAACAAGCATCATAAAGAACAAAATATTTGTTGTAAATCCAATTATAGGGAATGCATTAATCCTATTGTAGATTGTATTAAAGAAAACATTGATTTTTCATGAAAAAACTAATTATATTAGGGGCGTGTTCGGCACGGAGCGTTTGAGAGCTTCTAGCTTGTAGCGTTTGACAAAACGCTTTGTTTAAAACAAATATTCTCGTTTGACACTGCAAACTTCCAGCGTTTAGTTTAATCAAAACGCACCAAATCCAAATGCTATTTTATGTAGCGTTAAAAAAAACGCTACAAGTTACAAGCTACCCGCTACCAGCTAGTTTTACCGAACACGACCTAGGACTTTTTCAAAAATATTAACATTTAATCCATTAAAACTTTTGGAAAACAATTATGTTATTTTTTACCATTACCAAGAACATGTTGAAGAACAATAAAAATGAACATACTTTTGTTATTTATGATTCTCAAAGAGATTTTGTTACCTCTTATACCCTGATCGATGTACAATCATAGTTACATAAAACTACGCACAACAAAGTCGTTAATAGATCAATTATTTATGTTAGGGTTATAGTATATATATGCATGCATGTATGCGTATATTAACAAGTTGTTCATTACGTTGATTCTTGTAACCCTAAAACGCCTCTACAGATTGAAGTTCTTTATCGAGCTCTTCTGAGGTGTTATTGCATTAATCATTCGAGATATTCAACGTCATACTTGTGTTCTTTGTTATGTTCTTATTTAATATTTTGCTTAGAATCATACGATCCTAAAAGAACTTTGTTCTAACAATTGGTATCAGAGCAGGAGACTGTGTGATCAATACACATTCCTTCTGTATTCATAATACTTTAGGGTTTCTGCTTTTATCGTATAAATAGAAGTCGTCGTCTTCATATCGACGACAACTCTATTTTTGATAAAAACCCTAATCTCAAGTTTACAGGTTTGATTCTAGCAGCTCACCATGTCTCACGAAGATTCACATACAAACCCCATTAACATCTCAAACATCATCAGATCAACAACCAGAATACCCATACTCTATACTCAAGACTACGAAGTATGGGCTCATCACTTTGAAGATTACGTGGTTGGATCAGAAGACAATGGCTATCTCATCTGGGAAGCTATCACTCTTGGAGCTTTTGTACATTCGGAGATAAACACAACTGTTAAGATGCAAAAGGATTACAACAAGTTGGTGACAGATGTTCAGAAGATGCCACAGGATGAGAAGGACAAGATCTTGTGTAACGTTAAAGCCATGCAGATGATAAGATTCGCCCTACAATCAGACACTTTTCGGCCTGTAGGTTCATGCACAACTGCTAAAGAGATCTGGGATAGGTTGAAGGAACTTTTCTCAACTGATGAAGATCTGGAAAACTCCATTCAAACTCTGTTACTATCAGAATCTGGAGTTTTCGAACAGAAACCTGAAGAGAAGCTTGTACAGACCTTTGATCGGTTCAATCATCTCTTAAGTAAGATGAACAAGCATGGGATAGAGAGGAAGCTGATCGAGCAGAAAGTAACGTTCATGAACAGGCTAAGACCATAATGGATGGCTGTGGTTTCCACTATGAAGGCGCATGAACAGTTCAAATCGTACTCGTTGGCGAAACTAGTAGGGATACTGAAGTCCCATGAAAGTGTTGTAACTAAGGAAGTGGAAGTGGTCTCTGGTATGGGATCGTTGGCTCTTGTTTCTAAAGGAAAAAAGTACTGTTGAAGAAGAAGAAGAGTCAGACATGTTAGAGTGCGAGCTTACAAGTGAGGAGTATGCCTTGATGATCACAAATCCAAAGAAATTCGCAAGGAGAAAATTTCCCATCAACAAGAACCGAAACTGGCAGGGAAGTTACAGTTCTTAGAAGATGAAGGATGAACCGAAGTCTCCTCTCAAAAGGATGAAGAGAAAAAGGAGAACAAGCTTGCAGGAGACTCTGGATACGACTACAACTATTGTCACGACAAGAACCATTTTGCCAAAGATTGCATGTTGAGAAAGATGGCTGAGAAAAGAGAGGGTGAAGATGATGAGGCGTATTATATGCGCTAATTAGAAGAAGTCAAGAAGAAAAAGGCGTCCAACAGCTCTATAAATGCCTTAATCGTACAGGAGAATGCTGGGGAAGATGAGTTCGGTGGCGTAGAAGTATGGTCAACCGACTCTGAAGACGAAGAGGTTAGAAGACCCACTCATGGAAAGGCGTATGTGGAAAAGAATGAAGGTTCGGGTGGAAAATGCTTTATCGTCACTGTTGGTCCATCAACCGAAAGTGCAGATACAGAGCCGAACCTGACAGAAAACAAGTGTTTTGTGGCCAAGCCGGTGAGTGAGAAGATCAACGACTGCGATCGATTGATCAAAAAGGTATATTCTATTCTTGAGTCTCTTAAAATTTCAAAAACTGATTATCAAGAAGAATTAAATGAATTAAACTTTAAATTTTCTAACCTAAGTAGTAGCCTCATGCAAACCCGCTTAGCAAATTATAACCTAACTGACCAACTCGGCAGGGTGTCTTCAAAACGTGAGGAGAGGAGAATCTGGATTGAGCTGAATGAAGCAGAGTTAGTTAGGACTAGGGATGAAAGTATTTATTTAAAACAAAGAAATGTTTTATGTTTAATTGCTAAGCGTGTTTATACTAATATTGCTCAATAACATTTAAATTGTGAAATTGGTAAGAAAATTCATAAGATGATTTTGCCCTTTCTTGAATTTAAAGAAGATGAAGTTATAGCAGAATGTGAATCAGAAGTGTCCTCTGAAGAAACATCAATGTCGTATAGGCTAGATTTGGATAAGATAGAAACTTTCATCGATCCTAAGGAACATAAAAGTATGTTAAAAGATATCTTAGATGAAAATGATAGGATAAAGATTAAAACTGAAACTATACAAACATTCGATCTGTCAAATGCTAAAATTGTTAAGGATAATAAAATAAACTTAGATAATTCGTCTGAATTTGATGCGGAAAGCGAGATGAGTGAAATCTCAGTAGAGGATGAAGTTGATTGCTCTAAGTTTATGAAAAATGAAACAGACAGTGAAAAACCTCTTATATCAGAAAACCCGGTTGAGTTTGCTCGTCTGTCAAAAGAAAAAAGAAACCAAAACTCAAGGAAAAAACATTGGTCTATCAAAAGGTTCAGACTGTGCCAAATCAGGTTTATGCTACGACTGGGGTCACTCAAAGGCAAACGGTGGAATTAAGAACAATAGTTGACGAAGATAACGCTGAAGGTTGCGAAGACTATTTCTGGTCTGCTCCTAATGATAATGCAGACGAGACTGTGGGATTATCTGAGAAAACCACATGGAGAGTCAAAGGTAGATATATACCAGAACCCATCAACAAACCCTCCAGTTTTGATATTCCAAGCACAAGTGGAACCAAAGATGTTCATGAAGAACCGATGGTTGAACATGATGTTCCAATCAAGAGGGAAGAATCGAAAGTTCTACTCAAGAGAGGGGAAGAACCGAAAGTTCTACTTAAGAGAGAGGAAGCACCGAAAGTTCAAACCAAAAAGAGTACATAATCCAAAATGGAAGGTAAGTCAACTGCAACTCAGAAGGAGAAATCAAAGGCCAACTTCAATGTTCACAAGTCTCAGAAGGAGCTAGCTGAACATAAACGCCTGAGAAATCAAAGATACGCCACGAATCTGAATGAACTGAAAAGGCATTGGAATTCTCAAAATCGAAACTATGAGCCTCCCAGGAAAGAATCCATGGACAAGGAAAAGGAAAAGTTGAAGGAAAATTTTAGTCCAAATTCCTATTATTCCAAATCACAGAACCGAAAGTCAAGTCTCGGTCCTGAACCCACTTTCGGTCCTCGACCCAGTTTCGGTCCTAGACCTAGTTTCGGTCCTAAATCCAGATTCGGTCATCGATCCAGATTCGGTCCCAAACCCAGATTCGGTCCCAATCCTAGTTATGGATCCTCCAAGTCCCAAGATGAAACAAATTCTTTAAAGGACATCAAAGGAAAAGAGAAGCTGGTATTAGATTCTGAGAAGGAAAATCAGCGATCCTCTACTAAACCTAGGAATCAAACAACACCACTAAACCATCAAAAGAAACACCAACTGATACACTAAAATTTAAAAAAGATAAAACAAGAATCAAGGTGTATACCATTAAAAGAAAAGATCAAACAACTCTCATTAAACGAACTTATTTGGTTGATGCTTCTATTGTTATTCCTTTCTCTGTAAAAAACTCACCAGGACCCAAGAAACTTTGGGTTCCTAAATCTGCTTGAATTTGCAGGTAATCAGTGACAAGCAGTTTGATGACGAATGGTATATAGACATTGGCTGCTCGCATCACATGACAGGGAGGAAGGAGGAGCTAAGGGAGTTTCGGTCCCTGAAAGATGGTGGGTCTGTGAAGTTTGGAAACAATTCCTATGGAATAATCAAAGGATATGGCATGATAACTAATGGAGATTTCTCAATCAGAAAGGTGGCTTATGTAGAGGGATTGCAGCACAATCTCATCAGTGTATCGTAATTAGTTGTGGGCATAGGTTTGAAGGTATCATTCGATGATGAGGGGTCTGAGATAATTGAAAAACAATCCAAGAAGGTTCTGCTGAAATCTACACGAAAGGGAGAGATGTACCCTCTGAATCTTAATCCAATTCGAGGGACACCAACTATTTGTCTACTGTCAAAGGCAAACACTGATGAAAGCTGGTTATGGCATCGACATCTATCACACCTAAATTTCAAAGATATCAACAAATTAGTGATTGGTGATCACGCTTGAGGCCTTCCTCTTCTCAAGTTCGATAAGGAGCATTTATGTGCATCATATGAGATGGGTAAGCAGAGCAGAAAAAGCCACCCTACACGCATCAATACTAAGATAATGGAAGCACTTGAACTGTTATACATTGATTTGTGTGAACCTTCTGCTATAGAGAGTATCGGTGGAAGTAAGTACATTCTTGTTATTGTAGATGACTTTTCCCGCTTTACTTGGGTTTTCTTTCTTAAACATAAATCAGATGCAACTCCCAAACTGAAGGCGTTCATCAAGCAAGTGGAAGTGCAATTAAGGAAGATGGTCAGAAACATCAAAAGTGACAATGGACTGGAATTCAAGAACAAGGTTTTTGAAGACTTTCTGGATGATAAGGGGATAATTCACAATTTTTCAGCCCCTTATACACCATAGCAGAATAGGATTGTTGAAACACGAAATCGCTCTTTATGTGAAGCAGCCAGAGCCATGCTAAGTTACGCTTCCCTACCTTTATACTTCTGGGCTGATGCCATTGCTGCTGCGTGCTATACTCATAATCGGTCTTTGCTCAACAAGAGATTCTCCATAACTCCTTATGAGATCTTAAACAATAGGAAACCGAACGTTAAATTTTTCCATATTTTCGGTTCAAGGTGCTTTATTTTTAATTCTAAAGAGAACCGAATTAAGTTTGATGTTAAAGCCGATGAGGGCATATTTCTGGGTTACTCTCTGTCATCAAAAGCATATAGGGTGTTGAATAAGCGTTCCAGAAAAATTGAAGAAACTTATTATGTCACCTTTGATGACAATTATATGAAGAAGGTTCAAAGGACTGAAAGTGCTTCAGGAGACATATTCCCAGAATCTGGACATGTCTCGGTTCCAATATCCAACCTGTTTGAGGAATACATTCGGCTATTCGATGAACCAGAAAAAGCAATTCATTCGGAGGAAACAGCAGTAGACAACAAAGTAGATAATCTCAAAAAGGTCATAGACGAAGCCAGTAAAGAGATGGAAAGTGAACCACCAAATCCTAAGTCATCAAAAGGCTCTCCACACAAAGGTTCAACGTTCCAGGGGGAGAGCTCAACCACTTCAAAGACAACTGAAGTTTCTGTTGAGGGGGAGAATCCAAGTTCATCTCCAACATCTAAAAGTTCAGATGATAGAGAAACAATTGATCCAAAATTAACAAGTGAAAGTCCAATCGAGGGGGAGACACCCACTTCCACGAGCAATGAAGACTCTGATGCTGACAGAGATTTCACTTCACCAGTCGAGGGGGAGAAGGAGAAAGCAAGTAATAGTTCTAGTAACGATGGTGAAGGTGATCAGTCAGATGTTGAAATAGAAGTAGAAGCTGAATTGAATCCAGAATATGATTCAAGCTATCCTCCATTAGTAAACTGGACAAAGGGCCATCCCAAAGAGCAAATTATTGGTGAAACTTCTGAAAGTGTTCTTACTCGGTCTCAACTGAAGGCAAAACAAACTGCATTATTCTCTAAAGTGTAATTTTGTATGTTTAATTCGTTTATCTCCAAAATAGAGCCGAAAACTGTAAATGCTGCACTTGATCATTCTGATTGGGTTCAAGCAATGCAGGATGAGCTCCATGACTTCGAACGCAACAGAGTTTGGAGGTTGATTCCTACACCGAAAGATGCCTTTGTTGTCGCCCTGAAATGGGTGTTTAGAAATAAGCTGGACACATAGAGGAATGTCATTCGTAACAAGGCTCGGTTGGTAGTAAAAGGTTACTATCAAGAAGAAGGGATAGATTATGAAGAAACCTTTGCTCCAGTAGCAAGGTTGGAATCTGTTAGAATCTTTCTTGCATATGATGCTCTCAAGAGCTTTGAAGTTTTCCAAATGGATGTCAAATGCGCTTTCTTGAATGGAGAATTAGAAGAAACAGTCTATGTCGAGCAATCGCCTGGTTTTGTGAATGAAAAATACCCTGATCACTGCTATGTGCTGGATAAAGTTGTCTATGGGCTAAAACAAGCACCGAGAGCCTGGTATGAAATGCTAACTCGCTTCTTAAAAATGTCAAAATTTAAACAAGCTTTGGTTGACCCAACCTTATTTCGTAAGAAGGAAGGCGAACATTTGATGATTGTTCAGATTTATGTTGATGATATCATCTTCAGCTCCACGAATCCTAGCTTAATAGCTGAATTTAGGAAGTTGATGGAGACTAAATTTGAAATGAGCACAATGGGTCCAATTAACTTTTTCCTTGGTTTGAATATTAGACAGGGACCAAAATGTATTTTTATAAACCAGGAGGCATACACCAAGAACTTACTAATGAAATTTGGAATGAAGGGTGATTCAAAAGTGAAGGTTCCTATGGCATTCGACACTAAGCTAACCCCATCTCTGTAGAAACCTGCTGTGGATATAACACTTTATCGTTAAATGATAGGGTCCCTTATGTATCTAACAACTACTATACCAGATATTATGTTAATAGTTTGTTACTGTGCCAGGTTTCAAGCCAATCTAAGAGAACCTCACATGCTTGCTGTGAAGAACATTTTTCGATATCTGAAGAAAACTTCATGTCTCGGTCTCTGGTATCCTGCAAAATCTGGATTCTTCATTCAAGCCTTTTCAGATGCTGATCTAGGAAGATGTGGACTGGACAGAAAGAGTACTATAGGGGGATGCCAATTTCTTGACGGAAAACTTGTTAGTTGGCAATCCAAGAAACAAGCCTGTGTTTAGTTATCCACAGCCGAAGCTGAATACGTTGCTGCTGCGTCTTGTACCTCTCAAGTAGTTTGGATGTAAAGTCAATTAAGAGATTATGGGCTTAGTATGAAAAAGATTCCTATTTATTGCGACTCTGAAAGTGCAATTAGGATTTATCATAATCCAGTGCAACACTCAAAAACCAAGCACATTGCACTTAGGTATCATTTCATCAAGGATCATGTAGAAGACGGGAACGTGGAAGTTCACTTTTTTCAATCTGCTAATCAACTGACTGAAATCTTTACTAAAGCCTTACCCGAAGCAACCTTTAACAAAATCTTACAAGGCTTGGGCATGATAGAAGGAGAGTCGGTACCGAATCCTCAAATCTCTCATTAAAAATGAGACAACCGAAATGGACAGACCGCTCGGTCTATTTCGGCTCTAGAATTTTAGGGAACAGAAATGGACAGACCGCTCTGTCTATCTCGGCTCTGTAATTTTCTGGAAGAGAAACGAACCGAATGATCGGTCTATTTCGTTTCACTCATTAAAAGATAAGGTTTCAGTTGTATATTTTGTACATATCTTTCTTTTGCTTTGAACTTAATTATTTTATCTTTCTGTTTTTTATTCTTTTTCAGAAAATTTCAAAAAAAATCCAAAAATATTTTATCTTTCTGTTTTTATTCTTTTTTAGAAAATTTCAAAGAATCCAAGAATATTTTATCATTCTGTTTTTATTCTTTTTCAGAAAATTTCAAAAATCCAAAAATATTTTATCTTTCTGTTCTTATTCTTTTTCAGAAAATTTCGAAAATGCAAAAACATTTTATATTTCTGTTTTTAGTATTATTTTATCTATCTCGATTGTTTGTTTGGTGTATTTCTTTATTCTTCTTAGGTAATATGAGTACAAGTATAACCGACCGTGGATCTAAGGAAGGTATGATTCAATTTCAAAATGAACTAGTTAAGGGTCCCTAGAAGCATGCTGCTGGATGTTGTCTTAAGCCTCTACGATCTTGAGTAGGCCTTAATGATTCGATGCATACCTATCATTTCTTCCAAATCAGGCTAATTTATGCTACTAGGTCTAGAGCTACCTTACTCTTCTCATATGAGTTAAGAGTTTCTCTGCTATGTCAGGATTATCTAGCAGAAGGTACATTCGGTCCTTAATCCACCTCTTATATTCTCCATCTACTTTCGGTTCACCATCGTAACCCTTGAGACTCTCGGTCTTTACCACTGAGGTTTATGGTTACACAACATCTGTGTTTGTGATCTTAGATATGTTTACCACGTGCTGAGCGAAACCCAAAATCCAACACCAAAAATGAATTGATGGTGAATTATATATTCAAGAACTTACTGGTTACCTAAGGAAATCTCTTTTTATTTTTGTGTGATCTTTTATGAAATTGTCTACAGGCAAGGCATTTCTTCCCAAAGAGATCCAGTTTATTTTTATTTTTTTGAGATTTCTGATTCCTATATAGTCACTAAAATAATATATCCCACCTACCTGTTCAACAGACCACATCGGTCTCAAAGGTACTTCTTCCAACGATCGGTTTTATGTTAAAACTCGAAGTTCGGTTGAACACAAGCTACCCGAAGCCTATAATTAAAAGAAGCCTTTCAATGTTTATTAACAAACAATTGATCGTATTTTTCGGGAAACCACACAAGCACTTCAAGTCTCTCTTGATTTTGAAGGAAGTGATTCTTCCCCGGAATCCTCTGCTTTCTGTCGAATAATAAGACATCACTCACATCCCATACACATTTGATTTATTTCTTTATCTTTGTCACACTTATGCACAAAATTTTTATTTTCCAACATTCTAGGTACTGTTTGGTATGAGTTTTGGTTATCCATTGTAACCAAAAAAGGGGCTATATGGAATTTCAAACGCCAATTAAAGATAAGATTTAGGCGCGTGAATTTGATCTGTTTCTAAACCCATGCGTGCTGACGTAGTCCTGGGAGTAACCACACTGTCACATCGCGCTTTTTCAGGCGACATTTTAGCAACCACATCATCACGATTTTCTCTCTCCAGGCAATGGTATATAAAGGGTTGAACGTTTTATTTATCATTTACCAGTCTCAATTCCCTCAAAGTAAACAACAAGTAAACACTGTTCATCTTCTTCTTCACTCATCAATGGCGGCTTCTTCATCAGCATATGATCAGACGTCATCATCTTCTTTGCTCACCATTAAACCCAACCAAAACATGATCATTGAACTTAGTCCGTTCTTATATAATTCGTATATGCTACAAGTTGTGGAATGTTTAAAATATTCCCCCTGGTTTTAGCCCTAACCCAGGTTGAAGCCGTTCCAATGTCGCTATTATCACAGGTTTATTCATTGATGACTTATGACAAGAACAAGGATCACATCTATTTTACCATCCACAACAAGAAATCTTCGATTTCAAAAGTGAAGTTATGTTCGATTTTGGGCCTTGTAGTCGATTTTTCAATCATCTCGCCCGATTTTATCATGACATCACAGTTGTTCTCAATGATGTATGAGATGGGGTATACTGATGTGCTCATGACAATTACAAAAGTGAAGAAATCCTGTTTACCATCTCAATGGAATGGTTTGCTCACCCTACTGATTAAGGGTTTGGCTGAACGCAGTGGTGGTTCCGATACTACCAACAAAGGTTTTCTTGCTCTTCTTTACGGCCTCTACAATGGGATCAATCTTGATTATGACTCCATAATCTGGTCTCAAGTGGTGCAAAGTCTAAACACTTCGACACGCCATTCAGAAATTTCTTGTGGGTGTTTTTGGACCTTGATTACAAGGAAGGCCATTGATTCGTTGGAGATTACAATCATGAAGGATGCCCACCTTGCTACTATTGCCACATTCCATACGAAGAAGATTATTCTTTTTGATCCACGTAAGTTTCTTCATTATGGAATGATTCCTGAAACAATGTACAGGTGTGTTTCGAAACAGAGCAACGTTTTCGCAGATTATAGGAAACTTCCTCCTATTGGACCGAGGGTTCCATCTCTTGAGCAACAAGCTGCATTGGATGCATTAGAGAAGCCGGCCAATAGAGGAAAGAGAGTTACAAAGAAAGAGGATCCTGAGGAACCCAAGCCCAAGTCCTCTAAACGTAAATCTGGTGAAGGAGAGTCTTCTCAACTGAAAAAGAAAAGGATAAAGAAGATGGCTCGTTGACCCAGGGAGAACACTCCTCCAATTACAGAGCCTTCTGCTGAGAAAACTGAGGAAGAGGAGGTTCACCATGTCTCGTCCCGAGAGCCCACTCCTCCACATTCTCCTACTCCACCAGAATCTCCAAAACAAACCAAAGTTCAAACTCCACCTCCATCACCGAAACAGACAATTCAACTTTCTACTCGTACTATCACTCCACCCGTTATCACTCAAACAACCACTTTGCCAACTTCATCACCAATTAATTCAGTTCCTATCCTTATTGTACCCTTATCTACTCCACTCGTAACCAAATCAACAACCACTACCATTCCCAAACCCACAGTAGAAGTCAATGTATCTGATACAGGGGCTACTACTGTGACTGAACCTTCAGTTATCAACAAACCAACTTCACCAACCCAATCCTCCAATTCTGGTGCCACTCTTGGGGGAGATGATGAGGATTTTGACTCCATCTACTACAATCATTATCGACTTCCAACAGAAGATACAGTTGATGCTCCTGTTACAAGTCAGCAGATACAAGACATTCATGAAAAGTTGGATAGATTGCTTGAAGATAATAAAGCCTATGGTGGTGTGGTTCTTAAATCATTTTTGGAGACGGCCATTAAACATTACACTGATGTAATTGATAAATCTACAGAGGCTGTGAATGAGTCTACCTCTATGTGTAAGAAGGCCACCAAGGAAGTTTCTAAGGTTATTCATACAACTTAGATTTTCCTTGATTCTTTGAAGTCTCATGCTGACACCAATGAAGCAAAATACCAAGCCTCCATGGATTCCTTTTCTAAGTCTCTTCATGAAGAAACTGAAAAATTTGAAGCTGTTCGCACTGAGCTTAAAACAAAAACCACTTCCTTTTTAAAATCTGTGGATTCTCATTTTGATGCTCTTGCTGCTAATCTGGCAACTGAGAGTACTTTGAAAGAAGAGCTGGTTAAACAACAAGGAACTATTGATGTACAGAAGGTGCAGCTAGCCCAAGCAGAGAAAGAAATTTCTTTGTTAAAAACTCAAAGAGCTGTGTACAAAAGTTGTGCAGGAGATGTCAAGGATATGCTGACCAATCTACTTGAAGCTCATGATCCAATTTTAACCTTGACCATTCGCAAACATCTTCAATCCAAACTCCTCCATGATATTGCAATTCTTAGCGAGATGAAGGGTATTTCAGAGGGATTCATACCTCCAAAACAAGGGGGAGAGGGTAGTGCACAACAGGTCAAGATAGAACCGAAGGTTAATTTAGCTTCGGTTTCTGGTTCTCAGCTAAAGCAAAAAGAGATTCGTGTTGAAAGCGATAGTGATACAGAAGAAGAAACAATTGCTGATGCTCTCAAGAGAAAGAAGAGGACAGAGAGCTTGATGAGACAATGCAAGTGGCCAGAGAAGCGGAAGAAAGGGAGAAGAAGAATAAGGAAGATGAAGATGCCTTGCAATGCAAGAAGGATCTATTTCCAGTGTGGAACAGAGATACACTTATCAATCAAGTGATTGAGTTTCCTTCTGTCTATTGGTTGGAACCAGTTGCTTCGTTTGGGTGTGATAACTCCAAATAATCGTAATTTGACATGCCTATCACCAGAAAAGCGTTTACTTTTCACTGTTTTGAGGCAACTGCTAAGGTTCCATATCCACATCCTAAGGTTGACAGGGAGCTAATTGATTTTTACTTGAAGAACGGTCAACCGCAGTACTTGACATGGAGTACACAGAAGATTACTAAAGTCAAGGTACTGAAACATTCATCCGCAGGGAGATTCATCAATGTCAATTTCAAGATCAATCGTGGTTCAGCAAACACGGAGTCTTTTATCTCTCTGGCAGATCTTCCTAACCTTAATCCACGTGACTGGATTCTGCTATACAACATTCTGCTCTCTAATCTTAGGGAGTATGAGCCGATTCTTGAACATCTTAAAAAAATGTTGGCCTCCTATATTCATGAGCTTGCAACCATGGATCAGGAGATAGCTAAGGTTATGAACAAGAAGCCAACTGTGAAGCCGACATCAAAGCTTGGTGAAGTGAACAGAATGAAATTGGGGCAAATAGATTCAACAAATCTGACAGTTATGTTCAGTAAAGGTGATAGACACAAGTTTCTGTTTGCTTTGGTCGATAAGCATCTACTTTCAATAGATTGCTTGGAGCATATCATAAATATTGTACATCGATGCAAGCAGAACTCGGTGGCTGACAAGAAGAATTTTATAGACATGCTTCGATGGTATATTACGTTTCGACATCGTATTTTGGTCATTATACCGAAGGTATTTAAAATAGTGAAGAAGCCTTCTGGTGTTAAGAAGGAATGAAGTTTCTGCTCCAAGGACCCAAAGGGGGAGATTGTTGAGTATATTTGTGTTGCGTCTTGGCCTTTGTATTTTGTATCCGGATTGGGCTTGTCCATCCGTGTCTATCTAGATTAGTTTTGTTGTTATCTAGATTAATTGTTAGGGTTATAGTGTGTGTGTATATATATATATATATATATATATATATATATATATATATATATATATATATATATATATATATATATGTGCATGCATGTATGCGTATATTAACAAGTTGTTCATTACGTTGATTCTTGTAACCCTAAAACGCCTCTACAGATTGAAGTTCTTTATCGAGCTCTTCTGAGGTGTTATTGCATTGATCATTCGACATATTCAGCGCCATACTTGTGTTCTTTGTTATGTTCTTATATAATATCTTGCTTAGAATCATACAATCCTAAAAGAACTTTGTTCTAACAATTGG
The DNA here is from genome assembly GCF_052625555.1 of Lactuca saligna. NCBI lineage: Eukaryota > Viridiplantae > Streptophyta > Magnoliopsida > Asterales > Asteraceae > Lactuca > Lactuca saligna. Next base: position 178,799,637 of record NC_136421.1, on the reverse strand, counting down.
TGTTAGAGCAAGTGATAATTGATTTTTACTTGAAGAATGGTCAACTGCAGTACTTGACATGGAGTGCACAAAAGATTACTAAAGTTAAGGTACTGAAACCTTCATCTGTAGGGAGATTCATCAATGTCAATTTCAAGATCAACCGTGGTTCAGCAAACACGGAGTCTTTTATCTCTCTGGCAGATCTTCCTAACATTAATACACATGACTGGATTTTGCTATATAACATTCTGCTCTCTATTCTTGGGGAGTATGATCCGATTCTTGAACATCTTAAATAAATGTTGGCCTCCTATATTCATGAGCTTGCAACTATGGATCAGGAGATGGCTAAGGTTATGAACAAGAAGCCAACTGTGAAGCCGACATCTAAGCCTGGTGACGTGAACAGAATGAAATTGGGGCAAATATATTCAACAAATCTGACAGTTATGTTCACTAAAGGTGATAGACACAAGTTTCTGTTTGCTTTGGTCGATAATCATCTGTTTTCAACAGATTGCTTGGAGCATATCATAAATATCATACATCGATGCAAGCAGAACTCGGCGGCTGACAAGAAGAATTTTACAGACATGCTTCAGTGGTACATTACATTTCGACATCATATTTTGGCCATTATACTGAAGGTTTTTAAAACAATGAAGAAGCCTTCTGCTATTAAGAAGGAATGGAGTTTCTGCTCCAAGGACGTAAAGGGGGATATTGTTGAGTATATTTGTGTTGCGTCTTGGGCTTTGTATTTTGTATTCGGGTTGGACTTGTCCATCCGTGTCTATCTAGATTAGTTTCGTTGTTATCTAGATTAATTGTTAGGGTTATAGTATATATATGCATGCATGTATGCGTATATTAACAAGTTGTTCATTACGTTGATTCTTGTAACCCTAAAATGCCTCTACAGATTGAAGTTCTTTATCGAGCTCTTCTGAGGTGTTATTGCATTAATCATTCGACATATTCAACGCCATACATGGGTTCTTTGTTATGTTCTTATTTAATATCTTGCTTAGAATCATACGATCCTAAAAGAACTTTGTTCTAACAATAAGAATAAAAATAAAGAATGTAACATCATGATTTTTAACCTTATATTTTTATTCAAAAAAACATTATTTTAATAGTTTTAGCTAACAAATGTCTTAATTATTGTATTTAAAACATCGCCAGTATTTCCAATCAAACACAAACCATCAAAACTTAAAGTTGCAAATCGCTACCAAAACAAATATAAAAAACAAGTACAAATGAAACTTCACCATATGCCTCAATCTAGTATGATCTCTGAATAATATAATACAAACTACCCAAAAGTCTCAAACTCACCAGACCATCAATATCTAGGTATTTGTACCAATGCAAAGCTACAAGAACAAGCAAATAAACAAGTATCAATTTTAGCACAGTGAGATAGTCCAAACACAAGGACATGAGAATAAAAATACTCCATACAAGATCTTTAGTCATGTAATCAAATCGTATCAATCAACATTCATCGCTTATAATTATTAATATGTTTTATATATTTTATTCTTGACATTCTTTCATCGTAGTAATTATTTTATTATGTCCATTACTATAGTTACTTTTAATATCCCTCACTACATGGGTCTAAAAGATTGCTAAATCCCAAAAGAAAGACCTCGTTTGCTACTAACATAACCTGGCGACCCAGTGCACCAAATAGAGCGCGACTCGGACCCGTAACACTGTCCCTAGTTCTCTGTGTTCACTACCCCAATCTTACATGTACAAACACGATGTGTTGTCATTCGAGGATGGTATAACAATACTTCCAAACACATACCTACACCAAGAGCACCATAACCATGTTTCGAAATGGTTACCTAGAATACCACTCGACATCGACCTGGCTTAAGCTCTTTTCCTCCAATGAATCCTTCCACCACGATATCCAATAGGGCACGCCCATAAGTTTAGGTTCATATCCTTTCAATCCCTATACATGTGATGCCTGTAACACTGTAAATTTTCAGCTAAAATTTTCATTTTCGAAATCACATAATTCTAGTTACCACTTTTTAAAATTCCACAATTGTTTAAATTATCACAAAACATAATCAATAATTGTCTAATAATAATCCAGGATCATCTAAAACATAAACTTCATCTCATGTGTACAATCAAGTCGGCACTATCCCGTGATACTGAGAAGTACCTGAAACACATATCACATAACACGGTAAGCACAAAGCTTAGTGAGTTCCCCAAAATACCACACACATCTCATTAGCCTCTCATGGCTATATCTCGATAGAGACCCTCCGGTCAATGTGTCTCAGTGGAGACCCTCTAGTCGTAACTCAATAAAGCTCGGAATAATAGACAACATAAATTACAAAGACATAATGTAGGATATCACAATTCTCAATATAAGCATACAAGACCCTTTGGCCACACAATCTTACCATCATGGTAAGTATAGTGAGAAGAATCACCTCATAACTAAGCAAGTAAACCTCGTACCCCTCGAACGGTCTAATCCTCGCCTACACGTCATAATCATCTCTAATTAACACTTATCACCTCAACCCAAATAATTTAAGCTAACCTATTTCTCTAACCCTTGGAAAGGGTAAAAGACCATTTTACCCCTCCATGGTCTCCCTAATCCATGTCTTGACTAAACCCTAAAAGTCAAAAGAAGTCAACACTCGAGTAAACAATCCGTGTTGACTCAACTCGTCGAGTGCATCTATGCAACTCGTCGAGTTCCTTCATTTTCTCAGAAATATCATGAAAGTCCAACTCAACTCGTCGAGTTGTCACATCAACTTGCCGAGTTACAACATGTCCAGAATCGGCGGGGAAAACCCTAACTGACTCGGCAAGTCAGCTTATCGACTCGTCGAGTCGCTTCAGAACATTTCCTCATTCAAACGTTTTAGATAGAAATGATGTCCCATACTATGGATATAACCTTCTAAGGATCACTTATCACATAGAGATGCAAGCTTTACGTTCATGCATGGCATCTAGGGACAAAATTCCAAAACAAGCACCATAAAGGGTTTCATGCATGGAGACTTGCCCATAGCTTAATAAAGCTTGCATCTTCGGGCTTATGGGACCTCCTTTTGTCTAGATATGGAGTCTTAACTCCAAGACAAGCTCCAGCTACTCAAGAAGCACAAGATAAGGGGGAAAAGCCCTAAAAGTCCCTAAAAGGAGATCTATCAAAAGAATTGCTCAAGGTGGTAGCTTTTTACCTCCAAACTAATGCTAGCACAGAAAAACACTTTATCCTAAAGCCTCTTCTCATTCCAAGGATTGATTCTCTTCAATCCTCTTCAAGATATGCACTAGAACACCCAAAGTTAGCATCTATCTCTCTCTCTCTCTCTCTCTCACACAAACAAATACACATGATTATGGTTTCTTACATGGTATTATGGTGACAAGGGTGGTGGAAATGAAGGGTTAAGGTCCTTTAAATAGGACACAAACCCTAAAAATTAGGGTTTTATCACTCAACACCTACTCGTCGAGTTGGGGTCCTCTAACTCGTCGAGTAGACTCTAGAAATCAGGCGGCCAATTAACTCCTCTACTCGGCGAGTTGGGGCATCCAACTCGTTGGGTTGCTCTGAAATAACGTCTATAAATTAAATAAATATTATACTCTGGATCTAACCTTCTAAGGCTCACTTATCATGTAGAAATAACATATCATACTCTGGATCTAACTTTGTAGGTACAAATAACGTCTCATACTCTAGATCTAACCTTCTAAGGCTCACTTATCATGTGAAGCTTCAAGCTTTACGTTCATGCATGGCATCTAGGGCTCAAAATGCCAAAACAAGCACCATAAAGGGTTTCATGCATTGAGACTTGCCCAGAGCTTGATAAAGCTTGGATCTTTTTGCTCATGGGACCTCCTTTTGTCCAGATCTGGAGTCTTAACTCCAAGGCAATCTCCAGCAACTCAAGAACCACAAGATAAGGGGAAAAGCCCTAAAACTACCTAGAAGGAGATCTATCAAATAATTGCTCAAGGTTGTAGCTTTTTACCTCCATACTGAAGCTAGCACCGAAAAACACTTAATCCAAAAGCTTCTTCTTATTCCAAGGCTTGACGCTCTTCAATCCTCTTCCAATATGCACTAGAACCCCCAAAGTTAGTTTTTGTCTCTTTCTCTCTCTCTCTCTCTCTCTCTCTCTCTTTCTCTCTCTCTCTCTCTCACACACACAAACACACACACAAGCAAATACACACAATTAGGGTTTGTCACAGGGTATTAGGGTGACAAGGGTGGCGGAAATGAAGGCTTAAGGTCCTTCAAATACGATAGTAACACTGAAAATTAGGGTTTTCTCACTCAACACTTACTCGTCGAGTTGGGGTCATCTAGCTCGTCGGGTAGACTCTAGAAATCACGCAGCCAATTAACTCCTCTACTCGGCGAGTTGTGGCATCCAACTCGTCAAGTTGCTTTGAAATTATGAAAATAAATTAAATAAATATTATACATGGGAGTCTAGATGTTACAATGCCCTTTATTTTAATTAATTGTATATTTAATTTATCCACTCACATGCAGCATACACACACCTTACTATTAACATTATGTAATCATGTATAGTGTATTATTATTATTATTATTATTATTATTATTATTATTATTATTATTATTATTATTATTATTATTATTATTATTCCAAGGAAAATTACATCTTACATCACACCACAAAGGTATACTCTCAAAAATACCATATAGTACCATTTGGTAGCATATAAGAAATACTCCTTTTAACAACCAACTTCGAGAATGCATTTCCTAATTTCATTCCAGTATGACAAAACAAAACACAATACGCATATCATCATATTTAAGCAATATAAATAAACCTCACTACTTGCATGGTCCTAACGCTCTCCTTTTGCATCAAATAATCAATTTAAGGATTCTAGCATACAAAAGGTCTCCTACATCAAATGTTACTTCAAATATTTCAAAATTTCAAATGATATACATCTCATATTTTCATATTAGAGCATCAGACAAAATGAGTTAGACATAACATATGTACAAGAGCATGAAATTTTCCCATAATTGTACCTAAACAACCACAAGAATTGACTCACCTCTAGTCCTAGATGTGTGGGGATATGAACAAAGAAGAGAAACCTTAAAGCAAGAAATCTAGCACCCCTAAAAGATTACACCAAGTCCCTATCTAAACAAATCACAAAGAGTCAAAATGGTTCTATCGAGACAGAAACCACATCGTGGTGAGGAAGATGCCACATCATGGTCGGAGCCTCAGTCACGATCTAAACCGATAAACTATCGTCTCCTCGTCGTGGCAACTAGATGTCCACATCATGGGGTCTGGTGGTTACATAACAGAAAATCGATTGATTGCCTTCTCCCGCTTGGTTTGGGGTCCAACCAAAGCCTCTTTTGGGATGATTTTAACCCCTCTAGACTATACCTAAGTCTCCACAATGGCTAGAATAAGAATGGGACCAACCAACAAATCTAAACCATGGATTTTGGCATCATCCAAGGTCTATTTTTGTGTGTGGTTTGAAGGGCAATGGGATATTCTAAAGGCAGATGTTCATACCTTTTGGAAAATCTAGAAATGAATCCACCAAGATGATTGCTAGAAGAAAGTCCACCAAAAACACCTCCAAGAATACTCTAATTGGATTATTCCTTCACACATTCTTCACTCTTGCATTCCTCCAAAGATAAGAACTCTTAGGAATCACTCTCAAGCAAGGTGGAGGCTAGAAGTAGGGTTTCTTGGCTGCAAATAAAAGATGATTCACGTATCTTAAATACTTGTTAAATTTCAATTTAGGCCCTAAAAGTGTATGAAAATGACTATATGACCCATGTACATGATAGAGTAACCTTTTCTTGCACTTTAGCCCCTAAAATTTAACTTGAAACATGAAAACAGTAACTTAAAAAGAAAATATAATGAAAGTAACCTCAATGGTGAAGTTGGAAAATTCGGGTAGTTACAAACCCCCCCCCCCCTCCCCCCCCCCCCCCAAGAGGATTTGGCTTGGAATAAAGAACCAGAGTGAACATGTGAGGATAACGAGCCCTCATACTGTAACACCGTAAAATTTAAAACATATTTTTTTCATATTAAAACACATTTTACAAACATTTTTATTAACAAAATCCCATTGTATCAAAACTTTGATTCACAAAATATTTCCCAAGATCAAAATATATAAATCCCATGCGTGTGTACGAATCATGCCGGCGCCTTCCTGCAATCATCACTGGTACCTGAAACACATAACACATAACACTGTAAGCATAAAGCTTAGTGAGTTCCCCAAAATACCATACATAACACATACTAGCCACTCGAGGCTATAACTCTATGGGCCCTTGGGCCCTAACTCTATGGACCCTCTGGGCCTAACTCTATGAACCTTCGGGTTCTAACTCTGATATACACATGGCATAAATCACGTAAAAGTAATGCAGTGCAACACATCATATAAATAGCATACACTAACTTTGTCACATGAGTCTAATTACCACTCAAGGTAAAGTATAGTAAGAAGACTCACCTCAAATGTCACGGTAAATCTCTAACTCGGTAGAAATATGATCTAGCCTCCACCTAATCACATAAAGTAATACTCTCAAAAATATAACTCTCAAGACTAGACTTAACCCTCTCTTGGCACCCTCAGAACGGTAAAATACCATTTTACCCCTCCTTTGGCTCAAAGGCCCTCATTGTTGACCAAACCCTAAAAGTCAACGAAAGTCGACGGTTAAAATTTTGACCCGAATCGTCGAGTGCACTTGGGCAACTCGGCGAGTCTGCACATGTCCACTAACTCCCTAGTATCGCTTGACGTGTCGAGTCCCTCCCCTTGCTCGACGAGTTTGCACATGAATCGTGGGGCTACCCCGACTCAACTCGCCGAGTCTCAAGATGAACTCGGTGAGTTCCATCTTGAACTCCAGTCCTCTAATCCCTCTCTGACTCACTGAGTTATTCCCCCAACTCGGTGGGTCTACTCGCTAAGTGATTTACGGGAAACCCTAACCCTCCTCGCCGAGTCTGATCTTTGGACTCGGCAAGTTAATACCATGCAAAAACTCCATTAACCTCCTGAGGTCATATCTATTCCTTAAATCCATAGATCTGACCTTCCCAAGCATCATAATCACGTAAAGTTCAAACCTTGACACTCATATAACATCTAGATGGTCCTACTTGGTGATTTAGCCCCAAAAATAACCTCCTAAGTTCATGGCTCCCAAAATAACCCATAAAGATCCAAGGGTTAAGTTCTCTGGACCTCTTTGAGTCCAGATCCAAAGCATAAACTCAAGAAGGGACCAATTGCTCCACATATCCATTTACTAAAGTGGTTAGAAAACCCTAACTCTAATAATCAACACCAAAACTGAAGAAGGTCTGAATAAATACCTCACGAAGAAGTCTCTGAACTCTGAAATAACTAGAACCGCTCCTCCTTCAGCTTTCTCTTGACTTGGTCACCTCCTTTTGCAATCACAACAACAAAATGATCAAAAGTGGCGTCTCCTTCCTCACAATCGCTCTAGATCTCTTAGGGTATCTCTCTGGGATTTGGTAGCCGCAAATGACGGCCCTAAGGGCCTTTAAATAGGTCCCAAACCCGATAAATTAGGGTTTCATTAAACAGCATGGACTCGCCGAGTCCACTCATGGACTCGCCGAGTCCGGTCATGAACCCGGATGAGAATCCACGACCCTACTCGGCGAGTGTAAGCACCAACTCATCGAGTCTCTCTACAAACTCCAAAATAAATGAATAAAATAATATACTTAGGAATCCAGATGTTACAATTCTCCCCAACTAGAATCAGACTTTGCCCTCAAAGTCTCACTCTACAAACAACTCTGGATGCTGCTCACGCATCTCGCGCTCCGGCTCCCAAGTCAGCTCTGACCTTTTCCTATGCTGCCACTGGACCTGCACCAGAGGCACTTCCTTGTTCCTCAGAACCTTGATCTTTCGATCTCTAATTGTCACTAGTCTCTCAACATAGTTCAGGTTCACATCCACCTAAATATCCTCTAATGGTACCACTACCGACTCGTCGACTATACACTTTCTCAACTGCAACACGTGGAAAGTGTCGTGAATCTGACCTAACTCCGCAGGTAGCTCCAAACGGTAGGCTATCCTGCCTACTCTCGCGGTCACCTTGAAAGGTCAGATATATTGAGGCCCCAACTTGCCCCTCTTCCTGAATCGGATCACTCCTTTCCAAGGAGAGACCTTCAGGAGCACGAAGTCGCCGACATGAAACTCGGGCTTGGACCGGCGCCTGTCCGCATAACTCTTCTGACGACTCTGAGCGGTCAACAACCTCTTTCTGACCTGCTGTATCTGCTCAGTTGTATGAAGCACAATCTTTGTACTACCCATCACACATTGCCCTGCCTCTCCCCAGTAAATGGGGGTCCGACACCTCCTCCCATAGAACAGCTCAAAGGGTGGCATACTAATGCTCGAATGATGGTTATTGTTGTAGGAAAACTCTTCCAAGGGAAATACATGTCCCAACATCCACCAAAATCCAACACACATGCTCGGAGCATGTCCTCGAGCGTCTGAATCGTCCGCTCACTCTGCCCGACAGTCTGTGGGTGATATCCGTTACTAAAATGCAGCCTCGTACCCAATTCTTCATGAAATTTCTTCCAGAATTCTAAAGTGAAACGCACATCTCGATCTAAGACAATCGAGATCGGTACTCCATACCGCGATACCACCTCCCTCACGTATATCTCAGCCAACCTCTCTGCGGAAGAGCTCTCAGTGATAGCAAGGAAATGAGCGCACTTCGTCAACCTGTCTAAAATCACCCAAATTGCATCAACGCCCCTCGCAGTCCTCGGCAATTTGGAGATAAAATCCATAGTAATTTGTTCCCACTTCCACTCGGGAACCTCTAACGACTGCAACTTACCATGCGGTCTCTGGTGCTCGGCCTTAACCCTACGCCAGGTTAAACACCTCTCAATGAGCCACCCGATGTCCCTCTTCATACAGGGCCACCAATACTCCTTCGTCAGGTCCAAATACATCTTAGTGGCCCTGGGATGGATCGAGAACTTCGATCAATGTGCCTCTTCCATCAAAATGATACGCGTCCCGCCCACAAATAGTACCCAAATCCGACCCTGAAATGTCATAAGCCCCCGGCTATCGGTAACGAACTCCGATACCTGCCCGACAACTCGCTCCCTCTTCTGCTTTTCTGGTCTCATAGCCTCATCCTGGGCCCCTCGAATGGTGTCCAATACCAGAGTCGTCACCGTCAATCTCATGCCAACGTCCCGCATCGGGACGCTTTCCACCCTACGGCTCAGGGCATCGACTACTACGTTAGCCTTACCCGGGTGGTACAGGATCTCGCAATCATAATCCTTTACCACGTCCAACCATCTCCTCTGACACATATTCAGGTTGGGCTGATCCATAAAGTACTTCAGGCTCTTGTAATCCGTGTATATGGTACACCGGACCCCATACAAATAGTGACGCCAGATCTTGAGGGCGAACAATACTGCTTCTAACTCTAGATCGTGGGTGGGATACCTCATCTCATGAGGCGTCAGCTGCCTCGATGCGTATGCTATCACGTACCCCCTCTGCATAAGCACCACTCCCAACCCTGATATCGATGCGTCACAATATACGACGAAGTCCTCCATTTCTCCCGGAAGGGCTAACACTGGGGCTTCGCATAGTCTTTGGCGGAGTGTCTCGAACGAAGCCTGGTGCTTTGGGCCCCATGAAAAAGCAACACCCTTCCTGGTCAACTTGGTGAGTGGCACGGCGATCTCGGAGAAATCCCTGATAAATCTCTGATAATAGCCTGCCAATCCTCGGAAACTCCTGATCTCTGTAGGTGACCTTGACACCTCCCAACTCATCACTCCCTCAATCTTGGCCGGATCGACCAATATCCCTCTCTGGTTAACGAGATACCTTGGAACTGGACCTCTTGTAACCAGAAATCACACTTGGAGAATTTAGTGTAAAGCCTCTCCAATCTCAAAACTCCTAGGATCTCTCTCAAATGTTCCTCATACTGCTCTCTGGATCTCAAATACACCAATATGTTTTCAATGAACATGATCACCGAGTGATCCAACATCGGCCTGCACACTCTGTTCATGAGATCCATGAACACCACCGGTGCATTGGTGAGCCCGAAAGGCATCAGCACGAACTCGTAATGCCCGTAACGAGTCCTGAACGCTGTCTTTTGGATGTCCTCATCTCGCACCCTCACCTAATGATATCCCAACCTCAAATCGATCTTGGAGAAGCAAGATGCTCCCTGTAGCTGATCAAACAAATCATCGATCCTCGGCAACGGGTAACGGTTCTTGACCGTCAGCTTGTTCAATTCCCTATAATCAATGTACATCCGGTGTGAGCCATCCTTTTTCTTAACAAAAAGGATAGGCGCTCCTCATGGCGAACTACTCAGTTGAATAAACCCCTTCCCCAGCAGCTCCTGAAGCTACGAGGATAACTCCTGCATCTTTGGAGGCGCAAGGCGATAAGGTGCCTTAGCGATACGCGCAGCCCCCAGAACCAAATCGATGCTGAATTCAACCTGCCTCTCAGGAGACACACCCTGTAACTCTTCCGGAAATACATCCGGGAACTCACGCACTATCAGAACCTCATCTACTGACCTCAGTCTCTCTAAATGAACCCTCATATCCATCACATATGCTACAAATCCCTTACAACCCTGATGTAGACTCTGCCTCGCTCTAGCGGCTGAACAAAATGCCAAACCAAAACGCGTACCCTCGCCGTACACTATAAGAACTCCTCCACTAGGGTCTCGTATGGTCACCAGCTATCTCTCGCAGTCAATAACCACTCCGAATTTTCTCAATTAGTTCATGCCCACAATGACACAGACATCTCCCATCGTAATAGGAACTAGATCAATCGGAAACTGAACGCCGAAAATCTCGAGTACACACCCTCGGACCACCTCGGTGGCATACACCGCTCTCTCGTCAAGTATGGAAACTCTCAGAGGTCGACTCAACGCCTCTCGACTAATACTGATGTGTTGACTAACAGCCAAAGATACAAAAGACCGACTCGCACCCGAGTCAAATAACACCAAGGCAGGTACAGAATTCACAAGAAAAGTACCTACGCATATCATAATATAACCACAATATCTCAATATAAAAGTAAATATATGAAAGAATACATACCAGCCACGACATCGGGCACTGCGCGGATCTCCTCCGCAGTCAAATGGAAGGCTCTCTCTCGTGCCTTCGGTACCTCGGCCTTTACTAGCCGGCTCTCAGTAGCTCTGATAGCAGTAAGGGCAGATCCTTGAGGTGCTCCCTGGGTTGTCCCTCGTAACTGTGGACACTCTGCCTTGCGGTGTGCGGTCCAGTTGCATTGAAAGCATACTACAAACCCATTGGGGCAATCCTTGGCCATATGCCCCTCCTTGCCACATTTGTAGCAAGACCCCGCTCTACACAACCCATCATGGCTCTTGCCGCAGTTGCCATAAGTGCAGCCCTTCTGACTCCCAGATCTCGAATTAGCGGGTTTGGCCCGCTTGGCCGCTAGTTGAGACTATGTCGGTCGCTGATCCCTCTCCTGACACTCAGCCTCCTCCCTAGCCTAGGTCTCTAGCTCTATCTCCCTCTTCCGGGCATTTTCCTGAAGCTCAGAAAATGTCCGGTACGTCAAGTTCGCCAAGAACTCCTGTATATCTCTCCTCAAAATTACTCAGATAGCAGCTCATACGTGCCTGCTCGGAGGAAATGTGCTCTAGGAAAAACATCACCCTCTCATGGAACTTCCTCGTAATCACTGTGACAGAATCAGTACCCTGCTTCAGGGTCGAGACTCCTGGGCCAAATGCTCCCTCTCCACCTAGGGAACGTACTCATCTCAAAACATAGCAGTGAACCTCTCCCAAGTCACTGCAGTAAGCTCAGCAGGTGAGTAATGCACAGTCACAAACTTCCACCAATCCTTCACTCCCAAGCGAAGCTGGCTCAGCGCGAACCGGACTCTCAAATGCTCAGGAGATGAGAAAGTAAAGAAACATCCCTCTATGTCTGATATCCACCTCATCGCTGCAATCGGGTCATGGGTCCCATCAAACTCCAGTGGTTTTGTGTTGCTGAACTCTCAGAACAGCAACGCATCACCACCATGCAGTCTAGCCGCAGCTACAGCTGCAATGGCTGCAACAACAACAGCATCAAAAAGAGCAGCGTATCTCTCGTCGAATGTCTCTATCATGGTGGTCTTGATAGACCCGAACATCTCTAGAATCTCATCACGGATGGCAGCAGCCACCTTATCATGAATAATCTGGCGGAGCTCCTCATCGCTCACACCCCTCCACTGGTCCCTGATCTGTGGCGTGTCCCTACCATGATGCCTCTATAAAATACAACATAAGATATCAGTAATTTACTCGGATGTACACTCACTCGATATCCCAACCCTACTTGATCTCCGGTACCCTAAGGATTCTTACTTGGGTTGCGCACTGACCTGGTGCCTTCGGTAGTACGGGCGAATACTACCAACCACATCAACTTAGCATTCACTCCAAGTCCTCCTCCTAGAGTCCCAAATCCCAAGTATGCTATTCTCTCTAATCATGGGCTACTCACTAGCAGATCTCCCATAAGCTCCTTGCTGCTATCTAAACACTCTCAAGCATCTCTAGTAGAAAAATCCCTAGACTAAGCCATCATATATCAGGCCACTCTAGTCCTAATAAGAATACCTAGTCTTACTCTAGCATGCATAATATAATTCATCATAAAGCATAGCATAACGTATCTTTTAACACTTATTGTAACGGTATTTTAGGAAATCACCGTTCGGGCGCTGGCTGATCGTACACACGGCTCTGCTCTATTTGCTTCAAAACTCTTTTAACTCTTTAAAAAGATTACTTTCTTATCAAAATTTTCCTCAAGTCCACAGTTTGAGTTCAGATACGCCCGAAGATGCATTCGAATCCCTCAAACCAAGGCTCTGATACCAAATTGTAACACCGTAAAATTTAAAACAAATTTTTTTCATATTAAAACACATTGTCCAAACACGTTTATTAACAAAATCCCATAGTATCATAACTTTGATTCACAAAATATTTCGAAAGATCAAAATATATAAATCCCATGCGTGTGTACGAATCATGTCGGCGCCTTCCTGCGATCATCACTGGTACCTGAAACACATAACACATAACACTTTAAGCATAAAACTTAGTGAGTTCCCCAAAATACCATACATAACACATACTAGCCACTCGAGGCTATAACTCTGTGGGCCCTTGGGCCCTAACTCTATGGACCCTTTGGTCCTAACTCTGTGAACCTTTCGGTTCTAACTCTGATATACACATGGCATAAATCACGTAGAAGTAATGCAGTGCAACACATCACATAAATGGCATACAATAACTCTATCACATGACTCTAATTACCACTCAAGGTAACGTATAGTGAGAATACTCACCTCAGATGTCTCGGTAAATCTCTGACTCGGTAGAAATACGATCTAGCCTCCACCTAATCACATAAAGTAATACTCTCATAAATATAATTCTCAGGACTAGACTCAACCCTCTTTTGGCACCCTCAGAAGGGTAAAAGACCATTTTACCCCTCCTTTGGCTCAAAGGCCCTCATTGTTGACCAAACCCTAAAAGTCAACGAAAGTCGACGGTCAAAATTTTGACCCGAATCGTTGAGTGCACTTGGGCAACTCGGCGAGTCTACACGTGTCCACTAACTCTCTAGTATCGCTTAACGTGTAGAGTCCCTCCCCTTGCTCGACAAGTCACACCTGGCATGAATCGTAGGGCTACCCCGACTCAACTCACCGAGTCTCAAGATCAACTTGGTGAGTTCCATCCTGAACTCCAGTCCTCTAATCCCTTTCTAACTCACTGAGTTATTCCCCCAACTCGGTGGGTCTACTCGCTGAGTGAATTACGGGAAACCCTAACCCTACTCGGTGAGTCTGATCTTTGGACTCGGCGAGTTCATGCCATGAAAAAAACTCCATTGACCTCCTGAGGTCAGATCTGTTCCTTAAATCCATAGATCTGACCTTCCCAAGCATCATAATCACGTAAAGTTCAGACCTTGACACTCGTATAACATCTAGATGGTCCTACTTGGTGATTTAGCCCAAAAAATAACCTCCAAAGTTCATGACTCCCAAAATAACCCATAAAGCTCCAAGGGTTAAGCTCTCTGGACCTCTTTGAGTCCTGATCCAAAGCATAAACTCAAGAAGGGGCCAATTGCTCCACATATCCATTCACTAAAGTGGTTAGAAAACCCTAACTCTAAGTATCAACACCAAAACTGAAGAAGGTTCGAATAAATACCTCAAGATGAAGTCTCTGAACTCTGAAATCACCAGAAATGCTCCTCCTTCAGCCTCCTCTTGCCTTGGTCACCTCCTTTTTGCAATCACACCAACAAAATGATCAAAAGTGACCTCTCCATCCTCACAATCGCTCTAGATCTCTTAGGGTATCTCTCTGGGATTTGGTAGCTGCAAATAATGGCCCTAAGGGCCTTTAAATAGGTCCTAAACCCAGGAAATTAGTGTTTCATTAAACAGTGTGGACTCGCCGAGTCAACTCATGGACTCGCCGAGTCTGATAATGAACCCGGATGAGAATCTGCGACCCTACTCGGCGAGTCTAAGCACCAACTCGCCGAGTCCCTCTACAAATTTCAAAATAAATGAATAAAATAATTTACCTACGAATCTGGATGTTACATATACCATATTCAAGATCCTAAGTCATATCACCTCGATGTTTGTTCTCCCGCAAGACCTTCACGAGCTTTACCCTCTTCTTGCGTGTCTGATAGGTTTCACGTTCCAAGATTGCATTGGGTTCCCCTACCAATTTTTTTAACTCATCAACCTGCAACTCATCGAGAGTTATAATGCTTGGTTCCTCAACTAAGGACATTCACAGGTAACATACATGGAAGATATCATGGATCCCCTCTAGCTTTGGAGGTAATTGCATTATGTATGTCTGGCCACCTACATGCTCTAACACAACAAATAGATCAATGTAGCGAGGTCCTAACTTGCATCTCTTGTCAAAGAGAATGATCCCATTTCAAGGTGAAACATTCAAAATTATTTTTTTGCCTACTTCGAAGGTCATTCGTCGGTGCTTCTTGTAACATCCCAAAAATTATAAGGTAAAAATTTTATTTTTAATTCAACCAGAGACACCAATTATATTCTTTCCAATCATTCAAAAGTATTTTGGAATAAAAACAGTTATCAGAGTATAATCTCAAAATCATATAGTTACGGAAACATGGGTGGATATGTTGCGATGAAGTCAAGCCCTTCCCTTTTGAACTAGAAGTAGTTGAAACCATAACCATAAAACTGTAAGCACAACGCTTTGTGCGTTACCCGAAGTACCACATACCAATCATACAACTAGGCTTAACCCTAGGGTATAATCAACCCAATATACACATATGAGCCCATCGTAGGGCCTCATCTTGGGGTTTATTTCAACCTGATCAACACATATGGGCCCCGACCTAGGGTGTATTTCAGCCCAATCGTACAATAGTAAACCCCGCCCTGGGGCCTATTTCAACCCTAAACATACAATAGTGGGCCCTATCCTGGGTATATTTCAACCCATCATACAATCACATATAAGCCACATAGCAGATATCATCCTAAGAAATATAATAATCGGGTGACATTGGTGCATTCAAACCATGCATACAATGAGAAGATTAACCTAATCCAAAAGTTAACGGAAAATTTTATAAAAACGAGTTTTATTAACGGAAATGGGTTACAGTGACGGAATAAATTTTAGGTTGTCACATCATCCCCCCGTTAGAGGGAATTTCGTCCCAAAATTTAGAATTAAGATACAAATCATGGATTTGAAAAGAGATGCGGATATTTCTGCTTCATCGAGTCTTCACGCTCCCACGTGAATTCGGGTCCCCGCTTGGCATTCCAACAAACCTTCAATATCGGGATGCGGCTTTGTTTCGTACGTTTGATCTCTCGATCCATGATTTCGATTGGTTCTTCCATGAAGTTCAAGTTTTCGTTGATCTTAATTTCATCATGAGGGTTTGATCGGATAGGCACTTTTTGAGATTAGAGACGTGGAATACAGGATGGATGTTGCCAAGTTCTTGAGGTAGTCGGAGTTTATAGGCTACGATACCGATCGTAGCAAGGATCTTGAAAGGTTCTATGTACCTTGGGTTCAGTTTCCC
This sequence comes from Lactuca saligna, assembly GCF_052625555.1. Lineage (NCBI taxonomy): Eukaryota > Viridiplantae > Streptophyta > Magnoliopsida > Asterales > Asteraceae > Lactuca > Lactuca saligna. The sequence goes on along the minus strand of NC_136421.1, from coordinate 178,783,300 downwards.
GCACTTTCCAAAGCATATTATGCCTTTCCAGGGCGATATCTTCAATAGGACATGATCTCCAACCTGGAATTCCAAGGGTTTTCGTCATTTATCGGCGTAGCTCTTTTGTCTATCTCGTGAAGCTTTTAGTTGTTCTTGGATCTGGATGATCTTTTCGGTGGTTTCGTGGATGATTTCAGGACCAGTGAGAGTACTGTCGGGAACTCGACCCTTGGCTACTTGTGTGTCCCCTACCTCGACCCAGCACAGAGGGGATCTGCACTTGCGATCGTAGAGGGCTTCGAACGGGGCAACCTTGATGTTGGTGTGGTAGTTGTTGTTATACGAGAGCTCAATCAAGGGTAAATGGGTGTCCCACGACTTTCCGAAATCGATGGCACATGCTCTCAACATGTCTTCTAAGGTCTGGATAGTTCTCTCACTTTGCCCATCTGTCTGAGGATGATATGTTGTACTCATATCCAGCTTAGTTCCCAGAGCTTTCTGAATGGACTGCCAAAACCTTGAGGTAAACCTGCTATCTCGATCAGAGATAATGGACACAGGCACACCGTGCAGTCGAACTATCTCTTGAATGTAGATTCGTGTGAGTCTTTCCATCTTGAATGATTCTTTAATCAGAAGGAAATGATCGGATTTTGTCAATCGGTCGACAATTACCCAAATGGTATCGTACCCACTCGGAGATTCGGGTAATTTGGTGATGAAATCCATAGTAATCATCTCCCATTTCCACTCAGGTATCTCGGGCTGCTGGAGCAGGCCTGGGGGATTCTGATACTCAACCTTTACTTTGGCGCAAGTCAGACACTTGCCCACGAAGGTAGCGATTTCGGCTTTCATGTTTGGCCACCAGTATAGTTTCTTGAGATCCAGGTACATCTTATCCGAACTCGGGTGCACAGAGTATCTGGTCTTATGAGCTTCGTTCATGACAACCTCCCTGAAACCTCCGAACTTTGGGGTCCAAATTCTATCCATGAAACAAAAGACTCCGTCACCTCTGATATTAAGATTCTTATCCATTCCCCTCAAGACTTCGTTTGACATGTCCTCTAGTGGTACGGCTTCCAACTGGGCTTCTCGGATATGTGCGGGTAAGTGGTAATGGATGGTCATTGTCAATGTCTTCGCCTTGTTGCTTGAGCTTTCCTTTCGACTAAGGGCCTCTGCTACCACATTGGCCTTGCCTGGATGGTAGCGGATTTCGCACTCATAGTAACTGAGCAGCTCTACCCATCGTCATTGTCTCATATTTAAGTCCTTCTGATCGAAGATGTGTTGTATGCTTTTATGGTCGATGAAGATCTTGCACTTGGTTCCGTAGAGATAATGTCTCCAAATCTTTAGTGCGAAGACCACTGCTCCTAACTCCAGGTCGTGGGTCGTGTAGTTAACTTCGTGTGCCTTCAACTGTCTCGAGGAATAAGTGATAACCTTTCCTCTATGCATAAGCACACAGCCTAAGACCTGATTGGATGCATCGCAATAGACAACGAAATCCTCTGTCCCTTCGGGTAGGGACAGAATAGATGTGCTGTACAAGGCTCGCTTCAGCATTTGGAATGTTGTCTCTTGCTTTTCACTCCAACAGAAGGGTACACCTTTCCGTGTCAGAATGGTCAGGGGTTTGGCAATTCTAGAAAATTTTTGGATGAACCTGCGATAATAGCCAGTAAGACCCAAGAATTGACGGATTTCTGTGTGCATCTTCGGTGCCGAGCAATTATCTATCGCCTTGATTTTGGACGGGATCACATGTATACCCTCCTCGCTTATCACGTGACAAAGGAAAGTTACCTTCCGATTTCAGAATTCGCACTTGGAGAATTTCACATACAACTTTTCCAATCTAAGAGTTTCCAACACCAACCTCAAGTGTTGTTTGTGAGCTTCTTCGCTTCTGGAATAGACAAGTATTTCGTCAATGAACACGATAACAAACTTGTCCAGAAAGGGGCAACAAACCCGGTTCATCAGGTCCATGAACATTGTCGGTGCGTTTACTACAAACTCGTAGTGTCCATATCGAGTCCTGAAGGCTATTTTGGAAACATCACTCTCATGAACTCGTAGCTGATGGTACCCTAATCTAAGATCTATTTTCGAGAAATAACTGGCTCCCTGAAGTTGATTGTAAAGGTCGTCTATTCGAGGAAGAGGATAATGGTTCTTGATGGTCCACTTATTCAGCTCACGGTAATCTATACACATCCGAAAGGATCCATCTTTCTACTTCACAAATAATATCGGGGCTCCCCAGGGTGAGGAACTCGGTCTGATGAATCCTTTGCTGAGTAGCTCATTAAGCTGACTGGATAACTCCTGCATTTCTGTTGGCTCTAAGCGATACGGAGACTTGGCTACAGGATTTGCTCCAGGAATTAGGTTGATGCGAAACTCAACTTGTCGTTTGGGAGGAATTCCCGGGAGCTCTTCAGGAAAGTTGTAGTCTTCGGGGATGCTCTCGAGGTCTTTAAATTCCTGTTTCTCGTTGATTACATGAGCTTGGAATGCGTAACACTCCTTTCATAGAAGTTTTTGAGCTTCGATGTATGTAATGATGCGAAGATTTGAACTAAGTTTATCACCGTAGATCATGAGAGTCTGGCTAGAGGGAAGATTGAGACGGATGGCTTTTTCATAACAAAGGATATCAGCATGATTGGGACTCAACCAATCCATGCCAATGATAACATCAGAGCTGTTTATGGAAATTGGCATTAGGTCAATGGGAAAGGAATGATCGTTTAGGGTAAGGGTACAGTCTATGAATATATCGTTAGCGTTTTCTTTCTCACCGTTAGCCATCTCGATGGTAAATGTTTTGGTTAGTGTTTGAGGACTATGTTTAAGTAAATGTTTGAATGAATGGCTAACAAAACTTATTTCAGCACCAAGATCGAAAAGGATGCAAGCATAAGAGTTGTCGAGAAGGAACGTACCCGTGAGAACGGTGGGATCGGCGACTGCGTCATCTCGTCCCATAGTTAGAACTCTCCTAGTGTTGACAGTTGTTGTTGCCTTGGGGCATTTTCGCTTTAAATGCACGACTTCACAGCAATCGTAGCAGGCCTGACCGACACCCGCTCCGGAAACTTGATTAGTGGGTTGGGCTGGTGTTTTGCAGTTTCGCGCAAGGTGGCCCTTCTTGCCACAGTTGTTGCAGAGCGTCTCACGGCATGGGCTGGATGTGAGATGATGATAGCTGCCCTTGTTTCACCTAGGGAGGGTACCAACATACCTACTGGTAGGTGCTTGAGCTGTAGGAGTGGCGAAAGGAGTGGTAGCAACGTGGACCGCCACTGTATGCTGTTTCTCGGAGGATCCTTGCGAACTCTGACCCTTCCGCTTGCTCCAGGATTTCTTCTTATTTGCACCTCTCCCTTTAGCCGGTTCAGGAGCGGTGGCCACTTCCTCGAGATCGTCACCATGATCGATCAGAGTTTGTGCCAAGCATTTAGCGCTGTCAAAGGTGTCTGGCTTCGTAGCCAAAACATTTCCTTTGGTTGGCTGGGTCAGCCCCCACATAAATCTTTCAATCTTTTTGCTTTCCGGGGTAACCATTCTTGGAAAGAGAAGCTCTAGGTTTTCAAACCTGGAAGTGTATGCGGAGATATCAGAACCCATCATCTTTAGATTCCAGAGTTCATGCTCTAGTTTCTGCATTTCGCCCGTGGGCAGTACTCAACAAGTAGGAGCTCCTTCATGCTCTCCCAGCCCATAGCATTGGTTACAGGTAGGGTTAAGGATTTGACTCATCCATTCCACCAAGTCAGGGCTTTATCGGTGAAAGTGCAGGCGGCAAACTTCACCTTGTTAGCTTCAGAACAGGCACAAATTTCCAAAATAGACTCGATCTTTTCAAATCATCGAGTCAGAGCAATAAAACCTCCATTTCCATTGAAAGGTGTGGGTTTCACGTTCATAAAGTCTTTATAGGAACACTCCTATCGGTGTCCCTGCTCACCTTCCTGGTTTTGAGGATGAGTACCACCTGTTGGCCCATCGGAACCACCGAGGTTCATCTGAGACATGGTAGCAGCCACAGCAGCAATAACAGCTGCTTGGAACATGGCGGAATCAAACAGAGGAGGTGGTGGATGAGGATTTTTGTTCCTTGAGTTGGGTCTTCTTCTTGGAGGCATCTTGATCTAAAATGATCAGGAAAGAGAGGATGGTAAGTCCTCTGGATTGAATCAAGAGATATTGAACAAGAGATATCTCATTATGGCAAACTATGCGATAATATATAGGAAAGCTACCAAAACAAGGGAATTTATCACTAAAGGAAATGAGTAGCAACACTTGAATGAGGATTTCTATGACGAAGTAGACTCAAGAAAATACTCTCATAGCATTTTATGTTACGTTGCGATGAGGACTCATTGGTTGGATATTTCGTAAGTTTTAGGCCTGCTGTACACAATAGCCACTCCCAAGCACATGTTGGCCGTGTCTCAAATGAATATAGTTGATCAGGCTATATTGACCCTAGACACGACTACATAACTTCCCAGGTTTAACTACAGTGCACAACACCCAGTTACTATGTTTTGTTCTACTTGTGGTTACGGTTTCTGGCGTTTAGGTATTCTTGTATACTTTTAAAAATACTCATATTTTAAAGTATACTTTTAATTCAGATCGCTTCGGCCCCTTTAGTGTTTATATTTATATACCATGTAAGGTTCAGTATACTTAGTTCACTATAAACAAGGGCTCTGATACCAATCTATCACACCCCAAAACCGATGGCGGAAACGTTCCGGGGCGGAGGACGTCATGTAATGGTTGTGTTTACTATGCTTGCTATGTACATTGGTTGTGATACATTACATGACATCCTCCACCCGAGAACGTTTCCGACATTGGTTTTGGGATGTGGCAGGTTCTCTTATCAAGTAACATTACTTGACAAAACAAATATTCAAGAGTTAGTGTAGCTTCTTATCAAGTTTAACATTTCACTCAATTGGTCCTAGTTAGTCTTTCTCTTATCCAAGACATCACAACTTACCAATTTCAAATATGCAGGAACAAGAAGACTTTTTTTTCAATTCCACATTTTTTTGAGTGTTATAAACCTACTAAAGACGTGTCACTCAATTCGCAATCTTGGAGTATGACTCTAAGACATGATATTGGAACGAAGTATGATTGACTTCTTGATTTAACCATTTCTACAATTCTCCATTCCTCTTCTTAGACATGTAATTGCACTAAGACTCACTTAGAGGATCAATTGAGACATTGTTCTTAATCATTAAGACCTATCATAAAACACAATAAAATTCACTCTCCCTTCTTCTTAGAATAGAGCAAACGTTTATCTTTCTGCCTACTAGATTCTTCTTATTCGTTCTGCTATTGACTGAAACTCTTTGAATCAACTCAGAGTTACACTGAATCTTATAAGTATAATCATACTTACTAACTTTAGTAAATCACGATGAATATCTTTGTCACTCTTGTGGTAGACTCGATCAACATACGACCTAATGTACTCGATCTCCTAGTTCTTCAATTGACACTTTGTCAAAGAATTAGTCTAAATTTCCTAAATGTGAAAGTCTTTCATTCATCATACAATACACGTTGCATGATTCCAAGTTTCTATCCACTTGAAACTTGAGCGATGAGAAACTCTCCCTATTTGGTAAACTCTCGACACATCCACAAATAACCTAATTAAGAATCAAATCCATTTTGCTAATAATAAACAAACATCAATTTTTTCATACACGCCATTGTAAGGATAAACAAATAAGATAAAACTCAAAATTTATTTATTTGCGGAAAAACTTGTCCTTACAATGATATTCAACTGAAAAACTATGCTATTACATATTTCTTAGCAATTTACCCTAGCTCTAAAGTAGCAGCTCGAAAATCCGATCTTTGAATCCATGCGATCGAAATCCATTTCTTCGTGATCAGATTCAGCACGCTTCTTACTTAAGTTTGCTTTCTTTTCTTCGATGTTGCAAAACATCAAAATGTAATCTTATCACATCATGTATTAAGAACAAAAAATAGGAAATTATAGAATTAGTTAATGGAATTTACCTAAAGTAGAGCCATATGTCTTGACTCTCCCATCTCTTAGATCTCTCAGGTAAACAGGGCAGCTTCGTCTCCAATCCCCCTGCTTTTGGCAGTAAAAGAAAATGGACTCCTTTGGTACATAGCAAGGGACAATCTCAGCCTTTTCTGGACTTCCAGTGTAGCCAGTGTCCAATGAAGTATGGGAGTTTGATCGACCAATCAAGTTTGCTTGACCAGTGCGCCAAATCATTGTTGATTCAGCATCAATAACAAATAGGTCAAATCAATGAGGGTCACATTGTGAACATCGTGTAGTACTCTCTTACAAACTCACTATACAAATCAGGAAGTGACTGAAGAACCCAGTCAATAGTCAACATCTCTGAGATATCGACACCCAACATCCTTAACCTATCAATGCGTGACTTCATCTCTAAGACGTGTGCACACACAGGTTTCCCATCTTCGTGCTTACTTGCCAATAGGGATTGAGTGAGCTTTAACTTTTCAATCCTTTGAACTTGTGGGTCAGGGAGAATAATTGGAGGAGGTGGAGGAAGTGAAGCATGACTATAATTTCCTTGATTGTATCTTGGAACATCATCTTCATTTGGAAAGCTTGTTCCAAAGGATTTAGGAAGACCATTGTAAGATTTAGACATCTACGAAATGGGAGAAAATTCAAGTCAGTTGATAAGAATCCTTAATGTAACACCCAAAATGAAATATCAAGGCTAGGATCCAACACAATACTCTACAACCTAGAAAAGGGATTCCGTAATCTAGTATCAAAATATTTGAAGGTAGGTAAATGATGATTTACGAATTTCCACCATGAAAAACGAAAATGAGGTTTAAGTTTTAAATGAATTGAAACTCCTAGATCATTTGAGATTCATTGAACTTTTCAATGACATGTTTAATCTCGATTATACCCTTCATGTCTGCGACTGGAATGATGAGGATCACAAAAAAGGTGTGAATAACCATACGAATCTAAGTGGTGCACTCAATGCTACTATCACCTAATCAATGTGACGGTTAACCATACACGCTCCATTGATCTATGATAAACATCGAGCCACCCTTCGCCACCAATTCCAAACCCAAATTAGTGTGTCGGTTAACCACACACACTCCATGGATTAGCATACAATTTCACATTTTGCCTAAAGTAATTATGATTTGGGAATTTGAAAAACAATTAGTTACTTTGTATTTCATTATACTTATAATGGAAGGTTTCGTCCTATCCTACTCGTTCGGCTAACAAATCTCCACCAGTCAAGAGTGCGGTGGGTAAGAGTGGACACCCATTCAATCACCATTTTATAGGCAATCTCCTTAAACACTCCTTATAGACTAGCTTCGTGAATGAGGCCTACTAACGGTAAGATTGACTTTTTACTCATACATATATATAATATTAGACTTTTAATGTTACATATAATATAAGGGTGTATTTTACACTTTTAAAATACTAGGTGGTCCAATTTAATAAATTATACTTTTAATTTAATAAAATGTAAACCAAAAATTTATGGGTTTATTAAATCTCATTTAATTATACACCTTAATTAACTAATAAAACCATAAGGGTGTGATTTGAACTTTTTAAATCACTTGGGTTTTAGAATTTAAAATTTTAAATTAAGACATTTAATTATATTTTAAAATCCAAAACTTGAGGGCAAGTTTTAAAACTTTTTCGAACTTAGGGTTCAGAATTTAAATATTTCAAAATTAACCTCTTAATCAAAATTTAAATTCCATTACTTTGAGGACAAGATTTTGAAACTTTTAAAAACATTTGGGTGTAACTATTTAAATTGCAAAACAAAACTTTTAAGTTCAAATTTAAACTATAAAACCTAAAGGGGAAATTGAAACTTTTTCACGAGATAATTCAAATCTAAATTACAAATAATCAATTTTTATCTAATAAAAAAAATTATCTAAATTTGACAATTATCTTATATTTTGGCAAGGATAATCTCCAAATATTGATAAAAATCGGATTTTATTAATAAAAAACGTTTTAGGAAATTATCCACAGCCAAAATAGGTCAAAATCCCGAAATCAGCTCCATCTGACTCTCTGACTCATCGAGTCAGGCTTGGACTCGTCGAGTTCACTATGGACTCAGCGAGTCACCCAGTAGACTCGGCAAGTCAAGTCGAAAAACCCCAAAAATTTGATTTTCAGCCAATTTTTCGATCAAATAAGCATCAAATTCACTAACAAACAACCCTAGGCTCTGATACCACTGATGGGTTTCGAGAAATACATCCTTCCTATGGTGTACATTCTGGATTAATGTCTAATTCCATAACTATAATTGGTAAGACTTGACCCAACCCGGCATGGTCCATTTGGGTTGCATGGCATCGGGACAATTGGATAGACAAGATGAGGAAAAAGGATACTAGTGATTTATATTAATATATTATAAGTTCTAATATATTAATATATAATCATATTATTTAATTAGTATTGATCAAGAATTAATTTGGAATTAATTAAGTGATCAAAAGAAACTAATTAAATATGGACTCTTAGATATATACGTGTGATGGGCCATGTTCATTTAGGTTGGGCTAAGGTTTCATGGATAGTCCATGGAGCGTTTAACCCATGGATCATAAGAAATGAAAGGTCATGGGTATTAGGGTTTAACCATAATCTACACACTATATAAATATATCCTTGGTTGGTGAAATTGACACAAGTATGGGTACACTAAGAGGGCTAGTCGATTTCACTAGAGAGAACCAAGTATCCTTATTCTCAAGGTTATTCAAAGTGTTCATGGTGTTGTGTGAACTATTTGAGGTGTCACACATGGGGTACTAGGCACTCAAGCTTCATGAAGACAAGTTACAACAACAAGGTATGTATTCTATCTATTTTATTACCCTAGTATCAATGTTTTTGGTATGCTTGTTAGGATAATACCTTGGATATTCATATTTGTATGTATAATAGAGAAAACATAGATCTAAGGTATTTAGGGTTGCATGTACACTTAGGAGTGTTAGAATGATTAAAACCCAATAGTGGTATCAGAACCATGGGTTGTTTTCTGTTATATTGATGCAAATGTTTTATTTTCAAAGTTGGAAAAAAAGGAAAAAAAAAAAATTTAAAAAATGACGTTTGTGAAATTTTAAGATAATTACTTGTTTTTGTGAAAAGCTAATTATTTTTAAAATTTGAATCATTTGCTATATGACTTTAATTAGGTCGAATTTAGTAAAAGATAAAATGATATGATTATTTTATTAGTTTTAAAAGTTTGATCTGAAGGCTTTTTTTTTTGAAACCTCCATAAGTTATGGATATGAAAAAGTTTTAAAAAAATTGATTCAAAGTTTTAATGGAGTTACAAAATTTGGTGTTAATGTTTTAAAAAATTACATAACTTATTCCTAAGTTATGGAACATGAAAAGTTTCATCATAAAACAAGCATTTAACTCCATAAGTTATGGATCACCAAAAGTTTTTTATGTTACCTTGTTTTATGAGTGAATTTAGATTAATGAAAAAATTATGTGATAGTTGGTTTTAATCCAAATTTATCTAAAATAAGTTCATAAAATGTGTTTTTGTAACTTAAAAGTCACGTTTATGAATCTTAAAACTCATAAAGGTTGTCATAGGTTACAAAATGAAGAGTCTTTTTCCTCTTATAAATAGTTTTTATGGCTCCATAACTTGTCCTAAAGTTATGGGTGTCAAAGAGTCTCTTCGTTAAAAGTTTTTAAAACTTTAATTAAACTCATAAGTTATAAAAATCCAAAAGTTTTGAATAGTTTCAAAACTTTCCCTCAAGTTTTGGAATTTTTAAAGTTTTCTTATGAATACTTTAATTCCAAGTTAAGCCCTTAGAATTTTAAAAGTTTAAATTCAACCCTTATACTTTATAATATTATATGTTAATATATATATATATATATATATATATATATATATATATATATATATATATATATATATATATATATATATATATATGTATAAGAGAATGTCGTCTTACCATTAGTAGGCTTCATTCACAAAGCCGGTCTATAAGAGGGGTATAAGGTTACTGCTTATAAAATGGCATTTTAATGGGTGTGCACTCTCACCCACTACTTCCTTGACTGATGGAGGGTCGTTAGCCGAATGGGTAGGACAAGGATTGTAATTCTCCCTTCATTAAAAGTATTAATGATAAATGCTAAGTAATTAAACTCTTAGTAATACCCAATCTTAGTTACTTAGGTAAATGTGAATTTGGTGCTAATCCATGAAATTACACTTTGCACTTTGCTTAAGTCGGTTAGTGGAGCGTGTGTGGTTAACTGGCACACTAACTCGTATTTAACAAGGTAGGCAAAGGGTAACTTAATATTTATCATAGTATCGGTGGAGCGTGTGTGGTTAACCGGTATATCAATTGAGGGGTAAATATTAAGGGTACCAAGTATATTTGTATGGTTATTCACACCTTGTTTTGTGATCCTCGACATCCCAGCCACAAAACCTGAAGGGCACACTCAAGATTGAAACATGCCATTGAACAGTTCAATGAATCTCAAAAGATCTATGAGTTTCAAATCTAATTAAAAAACCTAATTAATTATTTCGTCTTTTCATGGTGGAAATTGGTGAATCATCATTCACCTACCTTCAAATATTCTATAGCTTGGATTACGGGATCCCTCTTCTAAGTTATAAAATATTGTGTTGGGTCTTAGCCTTAATATTTTGTACTGGGTGTTATATTAAGGACTTTAGATCAACTATCTTGAATATCTCCCTAAAGATGTCTAGTTCAGACATCTATGATTTTCCCAAATCTCTTGGAACTTCTCTTCCTCTACCTACCCTAATTATTCTTCCTAACATACAAGTTCAAGGTCATACAATCCCTATTGGTAAGAAAGCTCTATGTGTGATAGCATCTTGGAGATGAAGTCACATATTGACAAGCCGGGAGAGTTGGGTGTCAAAGTCTTAGGAAAGTTGGATGTTCAATCACTTTCTAAGTCAGATAGAGTATTACCTTTGGGACTACTATGAAATAGACTATGACATGACCGTTAATGATCTTATCTATTTGTTTGGTACCGCTGAATCAGCAATGATTTGGAGCTTTGGTAAAGCAAATTTGATTAGTAGATCAACTTTCCAAACCTTCAATGGACATTGACAATGGTTTCATTGGATACCCAGTAAAAGCCTTCTCTTCCCAATGGAAAGGAATTGGCCATAGTCAAGTAGGTTGACCAAATGGTAAAGAGAAAGGCTAAGTCTGAGATTGTCCCATATAGCATTCCCAAAGGGTCTATATGGTTCTATTGTCAAAAAGGAGAGGGCATTGGTTGTGAAGCTGCTAAATTTACCTGAAAGATCATAAGGTTGGTAAAGTCAATAAGTTTAACTCTACTTCAGTTAAAGTCCACTATCTAAATATGTTAAGTTTCTATTATGAGATTCTTGTTACATGATGTGACTAGGTCACATGTTGATGTTGTAAGAAACAAAGAAAAAGTGAAGAAACTTAAAGAAAGAGTATGATGAATCTGATCGCGTAGATGGATTTCTATCGCATATTTTGAAGATCGGATTCTTGAGCTACTTCTTAGAAGTTATGATATACTGCTTAGGCATAGATAACAACAAAGTTTTCATGTGCTTTTGCACTGTAAGGATAGTTTTTTTGCAAAGTTTTTTAAAATATAAGAAAAAAAATTGATTTTATTTATTTTAAAATATCCTTACAATGGCATTTGTAGGAAAAAAAATGTTGCTTATATGATTCCATTAATATCAAGAGTGGAAATATGAGTTTAATTCTTTCATTTGTGGTAATGTCTAAATTTACCAAATAAGGAAAGTTTCTCTTCACCCAAGTTTCAGTTGAACCAAAACTTGTAATCATACAAGTAATATAGTATGATAAATGAGAACTTTCAAGCATTGGAAAATTAAGACTAATTACTTATTCACATGGATAAGTGAATCAAGTGAAGGACTAAGGGATCGAGTACACATTCTTGTGCACTATTCAGGTCCACCACAAAAGGTCGATAAGACTATTCATCATGATTTACTAAAGCTTAGTAAATATGGTTATACTTACAAGGTTAAAGTATAATTCTGAAACATTGGAAAAGTTGCAATGTATGGCAGAGCGAATGAGAAGAATCAACTTAGGTAGAAAGATAAAAGTTTCTCAAATCTGAAAAGATGGGAAAGTACATTAGCATCATGTTTTGTGATCGTCTTAATGATTTAGAAATCATGTAACAATTAGTCCTCTAAATTCATCTTAGTGTTTTCTTATGACTAAGAAGAGGAATCTTGAATTGTTGAAATGATTAAATCAAGAAGACGAGTCATGCTTCATTCCAAAAACAATTCTTAGGATCATACTCCAAGATTGTAACTTAGGTGACATATCTTAAGGAAGGTTTCTTAACACTAATAAAATGTAAGAGTAGAAGTATCCTAATCGTGTACATTTGAAATTGGTAAGTTGTGATGTTTTGGATAAAACAAAGGCCAACTAAGGCCAATTGTGTGAAGTGTTTGTCTTGATAAAGAATCTGAACTATCTCTTGAATATTCGGCAAGATAGTCTTATATGTCAAGAGGATAGTGGGAGTCTTAAAGATAACAAAAAGAATTTCAAGATCTAATCAAGAATAAAAGCATGTAGTTTAACACTGGCACACGACGTGAGGTTTATAACCTATCGTGTTGACATATTTCTATTTTTGTGCCCATTCCAATTAAAGTTGGCTTTGCATATGAGTTCTTAGAGTTCTCAATTGGTTGCATAACAACTTGGAAGCAATGGCAGGCCCTTGAGCTGCCAGGTGGCAAGAAATTAAGATTGAGTTCGGTCCATATGAGTTTGGATTTGTCATTATCCTTGTCTTGTGACTAAGGTTATGACAATTCACATGAGTAAGAACACATACACCATAAAATCTAAGGGTCATAAGGTTTCTCTCCGATTCCTGAAAATGATGGCGAGGAAACACATCCACCAAGTAGACTTGAAGCAGATAGCAAAGATCTAAACAATTGAGACTATGATTATGGCATCCCTTTTCATAGTTCTAAAATTGTTTAGACACACCTGTGAGCTATCTAAGATAAGGTGTATGATTTTGATAAAGTATTATCGAGGCAATCTCGTCTTAGAACTCTGAACTTTGGTAAGAAAGTTAGTAAAGTATTGAGTTCTAGAAGTCCAGCTAATTTCTGAGTACATGTCAAAGCTAGTAGGAGCATAAGTGTTATGCTAATAATCATCATGTTAGTGGGAGCATGATGATTATAATAAAGGTTGCAAATTAGCAATGTTAATTATAGAAAACAAAAGTTTCAATTCGTGATGTTGTAGGGGTTAAAAAGTTGTTTTATATAATTAAGGGAGAGGAAATTATACTTCATTTCAATTCTAAAAGCTTAGATTGAGATTTTAATAATCTTTAGTCAAGAGTATATATGAATTTTATGTTGGTTTGGTTCAACTTAAGAAAATTCTATAATTTGCGTTCTTAAAATTCGATTATGATTACGACATCCCTCTTCATAGCCAAATTTTGAAAACATGGCAAATAAAAAATATTGTAGCAAAAGACTAGTCTAGAATCATGTCTTTATGTGATACATCATGAATCATGTCCTATTTCCTTTGGGTACAGGATCGATTGCATGTGTTATAATATTTATCCTTTCTAAATTTTCCAAATGTCTGGGGTATAAAGAGGAAAAGGTCTAGAATTGGATATTACTAAAATGATTAAGCAATTGTGGAGGATAATCTAAGGTTTACCGAATATTGGTTGCTCAGGGACAGTTAGAAGTATAATGTTAATTTTTGGAAGGATTGTATTGACATATTCTGAAAAGAGGCAACTCTTGTTCAGAAGTGATTAGTCAAAATGGGAATATGAAAATGATTCCATAGGTGGAAGTTATTCAATTCGTGTAAGATTAGAAAAACTTACTACAAGAAGGATGTTTCCCATGGAATTGAATACTCTATAATGTCTTTTTTACAAGTCTTTGTGACTTTGTACAAATTCATTACAAGAGGATCTGTGCTTTTAAGTTTAAAATCTAATAGATTTCGATTTGGGAGTGTGAAATTAGAATCATTGGAATTATGTTCAATTGGTTTATTTCACAAAGTAAGGATCATAGACAAACATAGAGTGCATACTTGGTGTATGACAAAGCTATTGTTCAGAAAAACATAGTGTACATGCTTGGAGCATGGGACAACTAGTGCTTTTTAATTCAAGTATAAAGTTGATAAAACCGAAACAATGAATAATGAGTAATCAGTATATTGATAAATAAAAGGTTTTTTATTTATATTCATAGTTTTTGATACCATATCAGATTCAATTATTCTTGTGTTTTATTTTGCATGTTTTGACTTCCAGAATAAACTAGGTCATTCTTCCCGAATGACTAAGTTATTCAAGCCATCCACAGTCGGTCATATGTTGGAAGTAGATATGAATCAAGACTGTCATGGGTTGGCTTGTAGAGGTCTATGATGTTGGACAAAGTGGTGCTACAAAACTCATGAGTACTCATAAGTTCTGAGTATTGGATTCAGCCCGTGCTCATTGGAATCACTTCTTGGATTTTATCACGAGTGACATGAGACGATAATATCTTATATTCTTCAAACCTAGAGATATGAGTTGTTACTATGAATTGATTGTACATTGATTGCACGAAAACGCATTGGTAACTCGATGTTATAAAATGTGCCTTTGTGTATGATTCAACAAGTAGTAGAACAAGCTATATGAGTCGAAGTTTATCCATTCCTTCTACCTTGAGGATAAAAGCAATATATGTGGGCCCCTAGATGATTTAATGATGATACATGTGAGTGCTTGGCCAAGTCAGGACTGATTTGATCTGTTCAATCAGTTAGTCATCATGAATCGGAAATCAGGAAACAACAATGGATAGAAAGAATGATTTATAATCCATGTCTTAGTCCATGTGATATCTAGAATGCAGGAATATATGATCCCTTATCTAATGGACAAGTCATTGACAAAGGTCAAAGATCATCGGCAAGGGCAGAGTTCGACATAAGCTTTTGAGAGTTACGATTGCTAGTCGGGTTATGAAGTCATACTTCCAATAACATTTTTTGACTTATCCAAGTGGGAGACTATTGGATTAATGTCTAAGTCCATAACTATAATTGGTAAGACTTGACCCGACCCGACATGGTCCATTTGGGTTGCATGGCATCGGGACAATTAGATAGACAAGATGAGGAAAAAGGATACTAACGATTTTTATTAATATATTATAAGTTCTAATATATTAATATATAATCATATGATTTAATTAGTATTGATCAAGAATTAATTTGGAATTAATTAAGTGATCAAAAGGAAGTAATTAAATATGGACTCTTAGATATATATGTGTGATGGGCCAAGTTCATTTAGGTTGGGCTAAGGTTTCATGGATAGTTCATGGAGTGTTTAACCCATGGATCATAAGAAATGAAAGGTCATGGGTATTAGGGTTTAACCCTAATCTCCACACTATATAAAGATGTCCTTGGTTGGTGAAATTGACACAAGTGTGGGTACACTAAGAGGGCTAGTCGATTTCATTAGAGAGAACCAAGTATTCTTATTCTCAAGGTTATTCCAAGTGTTCATGGTGTTTTGTGAACCATTTGAGGTGTAACACTTGGGGCACTAGGCACTCAAGCTTCATGAAGACAAGTTACAATAACAAGGTATGTATTTTATCTATTTTATTACCCTAGTATCAATGCTTTTGGTATGCTTGTTAGGATAATACCTTGGATATTCATATTTGTATGTATAATAGAGAAAACATAGATTCAAGGTATTTAGGGTTGCATGTACACTTAGGAGTGTTAGAATGCTGAAAACCCAACAGTACATGCAAACCCTAATAGGTTTTGGATCTAGTTTGTCTAATAAGCAAGCAATTGAATATCCAAAGCTATAAACCCTAGATCTAGCATACATTTAATCATATTAACAAAAAATAGGGTTTAGATCTAACCTTTGATTGTTATATAGCAATAACAATTTAATCCTTGGCTTCAGAAGGCTTAGTGCCTCAAGTGTTGCACCTCTAATGGAGTCACAAACACCACTAAGAAACAAGATGAAGGAGAGAAGAGAGGGGATGCACCAAAACGGCTGGAAACCCTAAAGGAACACTTAGACACGTTTTTGGGGAATACGGGTCCTTTATATAGATGTTGGCTATTAGGGTTTGCAACTAGGAAACCCTAATCTGACTGCTTAGGCCCTAAGCAGCCCATGGACTCCTTTAACATATCCCTTGGACGAATTCCTTATGGGCTTCCCATAGAATTTGTCCAACCTATCTTATTAAGTAATCCATAACCCAATTTCAATTATCTTATAATTACAAATCCAGTCCCCGAAGTTTAATTAATCTCTTTTAGCCACAAAATTAATTCTTGACTGGTATTAATTAAACATTATGATTTATCCTTTAATATATTATTCTCATAATATATTAATAAATCATAATTAAACCTCTCTCTCCTTAATTCATCCTACATATTGCTATGGTGAAGGCTACCAAAAAGGACCATGCTCATAATCGGGTCAAGTACATACCAAAATAGTTATGGACTTAGAAACTAATCCAACAAAAGCTCGGTAATGCTTAATGGAAAGAACGCATTTGTTGAATGAAGTGTCTGTATATACAAAATCACATTCAGAGCATCTTAACCAACACCAAGTTATTTTTTTATGAAGATTTGGAAGGGTTGAAGCAGTTGCAGGCCCTTCATGAGCAGATAGTGAAAGAAGCCAAGGAGTTGAAAGAAGAAGTAGTTGGTTTGTCGGAGAGGAACCAGAGTCTGGTGACGGATTTGAGTCAGTCTCTTGGTCAGTAAGAGGATCTAAAAAAGTTGAATCATGATTTTCAACTCAAAATAGATGCTTCCATGAGCCATCATGCTTCTGCTGTAAAAGAACTTAAGGGTGTTTCTCAGCAGTATCATTCGCTGAAGTCGCAATACACAGAGAAAGTTTCTCAGTTGGAGATGGCCTATTTAATCAAGGATGTTAGCATTAAGTTGCTGGAGGAGGAGTTGGCTATGGAAAAACTCCTGATGTTGTAGAAGGATTCTCGAATTTCCACATTGAATGATTCACAAATCATAATGAAACAGAAAGCAACAACTTGCCAGGCGGGTGTGTACCAGACGGATTAGAAGTTGCGATGGGTTATGAAGGAGGGTATTCCCCTTTTTGTTTTTGATTTATTAGATTTAAGCGATTTTGGTGCCATGAACGCTACCTTGCAAACGTCTTCTATCCAACTTGATCTCCATCAAGATTTTGTTGACATGAAGGAAAAGTACCCTGAAGTGTTGAAAGATAAGAGTGTGTTGTATTCATACCTGATTGTGCAACATTAGATTATTGAGCGCTTTTTTGAGATGGCAATACACAAGTACTCGCTTTTATCTGCTCTAGGGGGTGAAGGGATGGATGTGAGTGTTTTGAAAGAATTGCATTTGTTTTAGCAGTGATTTGAATATGTAATCGTAACTTTTGATTTTGACAATGCCGTTAGGCAGCCTTAGTTTGTTTTTTTTATCTTGTAATAGCATCCTACTGAATGACAATGAACTTTTTCTTTATGTGTTCGAATCCTTTTTCTTCATGTTCTTGTGATCGTAAGAGTTGTTTGTAGTTTTGATTATTCTTTTTATTGGACAGGGTTGACATCCAACCTTTTGATTCACTCGAATTGTTTATCAGACTCTGAAATGCTTTACCTACAAACTTGAATGTTATGCTTATCATATAATTCGATCCATCGGGCTCTAACCCGAGGCTCGAATGATGAGAACATTGAGGCATACTTTTGAAGCCTATGGCAATGTTTGTGGGTTGTTCCAATTACTAGACATGAACCTAAGGTTCAAGAAAAAACAACATTGAGCCATTATGTGGAGGATTATGGAAATGATTTTCAATTGCTCGAACCATTAGGCATGATTCTAAGTTCGGGTAAAAATAACATCAAGCCATAATGTGGAGGATTATGTCGATGATTTTAATTTGCTTGAACCATTGAGCGTGATCCCAAGGTTCGAGTAAAAATAACATCAAACCATAATGTGGAGGATTATGGTGATGATTTTTAGTTGCTCGAACCATTAGGCATGATCCTAAGGTTCATGCAAAAATAACATCGAACCATAATGTGGAGGATTATGGTGATGATTTTAATTTTCTCAAACCGTTAGGCATGATCATATGGTTCGAGTAAAAATAACAACGAACCATAATGTGGAGAATTATGGCGATGAGTTTAAGATGCTCGAACCGTTAGGCATGATCCTAAGGTTTGTGTAAAAATAAAATCACATCATAATGTGGAGGATTATGGTGATGATTTTAAGTTGCTCGAACCATTAGGCATGATCCTAAGGTTTGAGTAAAAATAACATCGAGCCATAATGTGGAGGATTTTGGTGATGATTTTAAGTTGCTCGAACAATTAGGTGTGATCCTCATGTTCAAGTAAAAATAAATTTGAGCCATAATGTGGAGGATTATGTCGATGATTTTAAGTTGCTTAATCCATTAGGCGTGATCCTATGGTCCGAGTAAAAATAACATCGAGCCATAATGGGGAGGATTATGGCGATGATTTTAAGTTTCATGAACCATTAGGCGCGATCCTAAGGTTCGATTAATAATAACATTGAGCCATAATGGGGAGGATTATGGCGATGATTTTAAGTTTCTCGAACCATTAGGCGTCATTCTAAGGTTTGAGTAAAAATAGCATTAAGCCATAATGTAGAGGATTATGGTGATTATTTCAAGTTGCTCGGAACATTGGGTGTGATCCTATGGTTCGAGTAAAAATAACACCGAGCTATAATGTGGATGATTATGGAGATGCTTTTAATTTGCTTGAACCATTAGGCATGATCCTAAGGTTCAAGTAAAAATAACATCGAGCTATAATGTAGAGGATTATGGCGATGATTAAGTTGCTCGGACCATTAGGCATGATCCTAATGTTCGGATAAAAATAACACCGGGCCATAATGTGGAGGATTATGGCAATGATTTTAAGTTTCTTGAACCATTAGGCGTGATCCTAAGGTTCGAGTAAAAATAACATCGAGCCATAATGTGGAGGATTATGGCAATGATTTTAAGTTGCTCAAACCATTAGGCGTGATCCTAATGTTCGAGTAAAAATAACATAGAGCCATAATGCGGGGATTATAGCGATGATTTCATGTTGGTCAAACCATTGGGCGTGATCCTAAGGTTTGAGTAAAAATAACATCGAGCCATAATTTGGAGGATTATGTAGATGATTTTAAGTTGCTCGAACCGTTAGTCATGATCCTAAGGTTCGAGTAAAAATAACATCGAGCCATAATGTGGAGGATTATGGCGATGCTTTTAAGTTGTTACCTTGGCTTATTCGTAAACAATAATACTGAAAGGAATGAAATATATCATTTTATAATATGTAATCGAATTACATCCAACAAAGAACAACAAAAGTTATGAATTCTAAAATGCCGTCATTGCTTTATTCGTTTCTTCCTGACCGCCTTGCATTACTACTTGCAAAAGTGGAATGTTCAGAGGTTACACATGTTCCACGTTCTTGGAAACCGGATCCCATCTAATGCCTTTAGATACACTCCATTAGTCTCACTTCGGGCACCTGATATGGCCCTTCCCAGTTTGGATCAAGTTTTCCATTTGGCTCTTGTCTACTAGCTTCCTTCTTGCGCAAAACCAGGTCACCCACCACATACGATGACTTTTTTACCTGGGTGTTGCAGTATCGTTCTACTAATGCCTTATAATTGGCTTTCCATATTGCAGCTTCTTCTACTTTTTCATCTAGCAGGTCCAAATTTTTTCGAAGATTTTTTGTGTTCGACCGTATTTCTGGGTTACTGGTTCGGGTAGTTCGAATCGTGACATCAATAGGAATGAATGCTTTTGTTCCATACACCAGACAAAAAGGAGTTTCTTTGGTCGATATACGCACTGTGGTTCGATATGCCCATAACACATGAAATAGTTCATCAACCCAATTTCCTTTGGCTTTTCCCAACCTATTCATAATTCCTTTTACTAAAGTTTGAGTTGTCACTTTTACTTGACCATTGGCCTAAGCATGAGCCACCAAGGTGAAGTTCTTCTAGATTTCCTTTTCCTGGCAACACTTCTTGAAGGGGTTCTTAGCAGACTATTTTCCATTGTCACTTATAATAGTATGGGGTAGCCTTAAGCGGCAAACACTTTTTCTCCATACGAATTTGATAACTCTTTCCCCGGTTATGATCGCAACTGCTTCAGCTTCGACCCATTTAGTGAAATAGTCGATTGCTACGATAAGGAATTTGAGCTTTCCTTGTGCTTCAGGGAAACGGCCCACAATGTCAATTCCTAACTAGAGTAACATCCATGGGCTTGTGATGATAATGATGTCTTGTGGTGGTAGGGTTGGCACGTTCGCATGTATTTGACAGTTATGACACTTCTTGATGAATGCTTCTGTGTCGCGGGTCATGGAAGGCGCGAAGTACTCTACCCGAAGGATCCTCTGAGTGATTTCTCGTAACCCTCCATGTGCTCCACAAACCCTAGAGTTTATTTCTTTCATTTCTGCATCCACTTCTTTGCTCGTGATACATTTTAGCCATGGGGTGGAATGACCCCTCGTGTACAGTCGACCACCATACATGGTACAATTCGGTGCATTAATTCGCATCTTTCTTGCCTCTTTTGCACCCTCCAGAAGTACTCATTTTTTCAGAAAAAAGGATGTAAGGTTTCATCCATGAAAATTTTCTCTAACTCCATGGTTTCACTTTGCGGTTTATCAAGACTTTTTTTTTGGAAATACCTCAACTAAGACCATTTCTGATAGGTGGATGAAGGCTAATAAGGACAGTTTACTTAAAGCGTCTGCTTCTTTTTTCTTTGATCGAGGAACTTGTGTGATTTCGAATGTTTCAAACTTAGTGGTCCACATTTGTGTTTGAGTAAGGTACTTCTGGATGTTCATTTCTTTCACTTCGTATGTTCCTTTAATTTGGTTGACCACCAACATCGAGTCACTAAATACTTTAATATGTGTGACGTTCATGCTTATTGCCAACCGTAACACTACTAGTAGAGCATCATACTCCGCTTCATTGTTCGAACAATTGAACTTGAATCGTAGGGCATAGGTCGACTTGTCTCAATATAGGCTAGTGAGGATGATTCCTGCTCCTGATTTGTCTTTGCTTGATGCCCCATCGATGTGTAATACCCACATTTCTTTGGTTGTGTTAGTTGGCATTTCTGAATGTTCACCAATGCCTTTGGGAGTAGTCATCATTGATGACTGTGAGTCATCCGATATTTTTGTCAAGAAATCAGCTAGAGCTTGCCCTTTTATGTTATATCGAGGTTTATATGTGATGTCTTGTTCCCCTAGTTCTATCGCCTATTTCGTCATTCTTCCTGAGCATTCTAGCTGTAATAGGATTTGCTTTATAGTTGGTTGGTTAACACTTCGATGGGGTGTTCCTAGAAATATCTATTAACGAAATATAATTACGTTAGATTAACTTCGTTCCGCCTGGCTGCATATACCAAGGATAAGACTAACTTTTTCACTTTAGATTAATTTCATTCTATGCCTTGCAATATTCCACTAACGAAATATCTCGGTACTTGCTCCGTTCCTCTTTTTGCAACCAACGTTGCGCTGATTTCCTCATGGATTGTTGACAAGTACACGGTTAACACTTCCCCTTTAAGAGACTTGCCAAGGTCGGCAGTTATTTGAGGCATTTATTCAATTTTTTGGAGCTAGTGCCTCTTCTACCTCATTTAACCATAGTATTTCCTTCTTCCCTATGATTGTCTTCAACTTCTAGAAGAAAGGTATCGCCTAGTCTGCTGACCTTTCCAGGAATCATCCTAATGCCGCCAACTTGCCATTAAGACTTTGTACCTCTTTCACTGTTTGTGGTGTTGTTGTTTTCGGCAAGCTTTCAACCTTTTCAAGGTTCGCCTCCATCCTTATTTCTATTACAATGTGGCCCAAGAACTTCCCTCTTTTCACCCCAAGGATGCTTTTCTTTAGGTTAAGCTTCATGTTGGTTTGTCGTAGCCTCCTGAGAGTCTCTTCCATGTCTGCTAGGAAATCATCATCATCCTTATTCTTGATTACCGTATAATCCACATATACATCGATGTTTCTTCCCACTTTTTTGCGAATACTTTGTCTACCAACCTCTGGTATGTTACTCCTGCATTCCTTAATCTAAAAGGAAACTTCATGTAGCAAAAAGTCCCTTTCTCCGTGTGAAAGGATGTTTGGTCTTCATCATTTATAGCCATCTTCACTTGATAATAACCTTTGTATGCATCCAAGAAAGATTTCCATCGATATCCTCTTAGTGACTTGATCTTCTGCTCTATTTTTGGAAAGGGGTAACTATCTTTTGGACAAGCTTTGTTGAGATCGGTGAAATCAACAAACATTCTCACTGTCCAGTCTACTTTTTTACAAGTATCGGATTAGCAATCCATTTTGGGAATTTCATGGCTCTCATGAATCCAGCTCTTACTAAAGCTTCGACTTCCTTTTTGACGATTTTGTTTCTTTCTTTACACATGATACACTTCTTTTGCTTTACCCGTGCACATGAAGAATCGATATTCAAATGATGCTCTATTATTGACCTTGGGATGCCTTTCATATCTGTGGGCGTGCATGCGAATGTATCCTGGTATGTTCTTAGTATCATCGTTAATCTCACTTGCAATACTTTAGGGAGTTCGATCCCTATCTTGATTTTCTAATCCTTGTGGTTTTATTGACAATTACTTCCTCGGTATCTACTGAAGAAATTCATTCTTCTTCTGTGGGCTCATATTGCTCCGGTTTCATAACATGGCTGAGCTCAGGAGGCCTTGGGGTGGTGCTTTGAACTATTGCCACCCCTTCTTTAGTAGGAAATTTGAGTAAGCCATGTATTGTAGATGATACGGCTTGCAACTTCCCCAAGTCGGTTCTTCCCAAAAGTATGTTATAAGGGGAAGGTGCTTGTACTACTATGAGTTCCATCAATATGGTTTTCTGGATGTTACCTTGATAGTCCTCCAATGTGAAAGGTAGTGAGATCTTCCCCCTCGGCTACACGGACTGGCCTGCAAACCCAACCACTGTAGTCATGGCCTGTTTGAGGTATCTTTGGATGTCTACAGGTAGTCCTTTCAAGAAATGTTCATGCATTACATTGACACCACTTCTGTTATCCACATAAACCCTTCTAATCAATGTTCTTCCTATTGCCGCTTTTATTATCAGAGGTTTCGTCCCTTTGTGCTTAAAAGGTATTGGATCATGATGACCAAACTCAATGATGGTCAATTTCCACTTTCGTGTTAACCTGTCACTTGAATCTTCTTTACCCTGCACCATGGCAGTTTCAGCATTGTACTGTCGTGCGTCTTCTCTCTTTGACGTTCATTCATTGAATCTTAGCTACCGCTTCTTATCTTTTTCTCTTTATAAACTTTCACAATCCTTCGTTGCCTGACCTAGTTTTTTGTGAAAGTCACAGTATTTGTTCGGGTCTCAAGGATTTTTTGTATCTGTGTTGTACCTGTTCGGGCTTCGTGAAGTGTAAGCTTCATAGGTTTCCTGTCGATATGGCTGATAGCTACCAGTTTTTCTTCACCTCTCATTTTGGTGTAGCCTTCTATCGTAGCTATATTGAGGCAGACCCTTGGGTCGAGGAGGGTATGTTGTAGTTCACATTTCTTTTCTTCCTCTTCCCACTATGGCCCTTCCTTCCATCCTCACCTTTTCAGCACTTTCAGCCTCTTGCCTTAGGAAACGATTAAATTTTCGTATCATTTCTTCTCCGTTGGCCCATTCCCCCTCCCCCCCCTACCAACTTTCGAAATAACTCCCCTTCTAGGAGCCGATAAGTGAATGCTCATATGATCATAGGGTTATCCCGGGTCGGCATCTTTCTATTGATCTCATTAAACCTTCTAAAGTATGCTTTATTTGATTCTCCTTAACGTTGTCGATAGGAAAATATTGCTTATTCTTGTTGTTGGAACCTTCGCTGCTCTATGAAACTATTAATGCATTTCTGATAGAGTTCATCGAAGCTTCTATACTTCGGGGTGGTAAGCTAGCAAGCCAATATCGAGCAGATCCGTCTAAGGTTCCCGCAAAATACAGGCTCCATAATTTTGGATCCATTGGTATCATTTTTATTGCCCACTGAAAATTGGATACATGGTCATCCGGATCTTCGGTGCCATCGTAAGGTGGTACCCTCGGTCTTTTCAACCCTTTAGGGATAGGCGTCTCATTAATGTTATCCGTGAAAGGAGAGCAGAAATTTAGATTCTTGAATGCTTGGTTGCATTGTTTCGCTTCTATTACCTTAGATAGCTTTTCTTGCTTATTATGGTTGTCTTCTGCATTGGGTAGCCAATCTGCATTTTTCTCATTCTTTTTCGATCTCTTTTCACGAGGTTCTGACTCCTTTCTTACTTCATCGGAGTCCTCCGTCCGATCTGTGTCGACCGAAACTCGATCCATTCTTTGTCTTTCTGGAGTTGTCTTTTATTTTGCAATTTCCTCATAGCCCTGAAGCTTTTAAATGCTTCAAATTTTTCCAACTTCACTTCTTGTGCTGTCTTGCCTTGCAAGTTTGTTCCCTCATTACTAGTAAGCCTTCCGACAACTTCATTATTATGTCTGACCATAGTAACAACTTGTGGAGTTGATTCTAGTCCTTCTATGCCTTTCATTCTCGCAACGAGACTCGCTCCAACTGTTGGTGTGCTTGCACCAACTGTTTGTTGCGGAGTCCCATGGATGGTGCCACTTGATACGCCCTCATGTCCGTCTTCCATCTATCATGCGAGAGTTAGCTCTATCCGGACTTGTAGATTGACCATAAGACTACAAACAAACTGTAAATAGGTCGGCGAGGAGGGGATCCCGGACGACTCTCTGATGGTGAAGTTTGTGAGACGATCTATAATCGATATTTATAAGAGATAGTTTAGAATTGTTTGTATGTGCTTGCCTTCTTGATGAATTAGGCTACCTATTTATAGTGGGATGGGAATAACTAGCAAGTTCTTCCTATATCAACTCTGACTTGCCATCCTATAGCATTTATAGCATTATGCCCGAAGGTACGGCTATTGGTACTGTATATGTCGTCGTACAGCTGTGTTGTGGCAGTTCCAAGATCCACCAGTTGTGTATCCTTGTACAGGCTGTATTCTCAGAGTTTTTAGGTACGGTTGCTACTGTTTCGACGTCATCTTATACCTTCTCATTGCTCTTTCTCTTCTTTTCAAGTCATGTTAACTCGTTATGTAGACAAGCAACTTCGAGTCAATCGGGACAGGTAACTTCGATCGACTTTCCAACATGTTGTCTGGTATGTTTTGAAATGATATATGCGTTCTCGGGCTATATCCTATTAGTAGACAACTTCACAATCTCTTTATATATATATATATATATATATATATATATATATATATATATATATATATATATATATATTGTTTTCTATGACATGAACTTTCTAGTTCATGATTACTCAAACTACCAAACGTTCTCTCACATACTTTAGAATGCCCTCCGTTTATTGCATCAAAGATTTTAATGTTTCTGAAGAGGAAGATGGGTTGGTTGGTACCTATATAAAAACAAAATAAAGATAAAAAAATAAACAAAAGTAGATAGAGAGAGAGACAGAGAGAGAGGGAGAGAGAAAGAGAGAGAGAGAAGAGAGAGAGAGAAGAGAGATTCGACATCCACCTACCGAGCTCGGCACTGCTCCCTTTAGCATAATAGATTGAGGAGCCCAATTACATTTTACTTTGTCCTCGCCAAAAATAAAGATAAAAATGGTTATTTTCTTGTATACCATAAGGTTGTCAAAATCGAGATCATACGTATGATCGTTTTTTTGGTTTGCAAGATCGGGATCCTAAGATCCTACAAATTAAAACATAATTTTAATTTATAATTTTTAAATATGAAAAATATTTCAAACATTCAATTTTTCGTTCAAAAGTTATAAAAACTTCAAAATATTAGTTATAGGTCACAACACAAAAAGATAAACGATAAATTAGTAAATGATAAATATGTAAAGTGGCAAAAAATATCACTTGCAAAACTAAAAATAATAATAAATAAATCAACGGAAGGTAGGATCTGATCAGTTCTCGATTCTACGGTCCTACCTATGATCTTACGATCCTACCACAAATACGATCCGTTTACGATTCAACTCGTTTTTCATACCTAGGATCTCGTACGATAATACGATCAGCATCGCGATTTTGACAAACATACTATACCATACCGTGACATAATCCACTAAAATCATTTTTACATTTATTCCTTAAATTGAGTTGACGAAAAAGAAAAAAGAGTCTATTTATCTTTGTCTATTTATTGTATACTTTTCCCTTTTTCTATAGCTGAAAGTAATCTTTTTGATTAACAAGCTTTAGCTAATCAAACTTTAATTTGATAACACCTTTAAAATGTTTTTTTCCCTACTAAAATAAGGTAAATTTCTAGTAACATCACCCAAGGAAAAGCCAAATATGTTGGGTTTGAACGTGGAAATGGTACTGGTCTGCAAAAGCATCGCACGGCTGCCTCCTTTTCATTACCCAACTTTAACAAAAAGTGCCTTCAATTACCTTTTTTACTTATCTATACTCACTTAAATATCCACAAAACGACATAACACATAGTCGTCTCAACTACTATGTGTTTACTCCAACCACTTTTCTCACAACAAAGTTAAAATACTTTATTGTATGCCAAAATTGTACGCAAGTAACTATTAATAAGTAGCATATTAGACTTAGATAAAGAAAATATCTTTTTTTTTTTTTTTTTTTTCATTTTGACCATGTAACCAGTTGACGCAAGACGTCCTTGAGTAACGTCTACCTTAATCATGACTTCAATATTAATCTGTAAAAGAGGTTAAAAATAAATAAATAAATAAAAGTCCCCAACATATATAAATATCTATATTTATTGTAGTGTGTTGCACCAATATTATATATATATATATATATATATATATATATATATATATATATATATATATATATATATATATATATTAAGTCAACATTATATTTCAAAAAGTGGATTGTAAATATGAAAGACTCCACCATATATGTAGACAATTATATATATCTATATCTGTCTATCTATATATTTTATGAAGAAAGCATTTTTCTTCGATTTTTATACATTTGAAACCCTCTAATTTAATTTCCTTGATTCTTATGCATTTGAAACCCTCTAATTTAATTTCTTTGATTCTTATACATTTAAAACCTCTAATTTAACTAATATCATTGAATAGACTTTTTAATAATGATTATTAATTGGCTCTTCAATGTAAAAATAACATGAACAACATATAAAATATCAATACATATATATGTAGCAATACATTTACCACTCAAAAGACTTTTTAAGTGCGTAATTTTACGTTGCGCAACGCGCGGCTATTCACTTAGTACAACCATATACCACTCATATTTTACGGTTGATGGTTAAAAAAAAATCTATAACGTATAAGAATAGAGCTTAAACCAACTCACATCATAAGTTGAGAATGGATGATGGGTCCTATGCATTCTAAGATAGTTGGGTACAATGGGTATAGGTGAAAGTTTGTAGAACAAGACAATGTTTGCTTTTGAGCTTTGAAGTACACTATAAAGCAAATATTGAAATTGGAAGGAAGAAAACATGATGATGATCATAAAAATCGCCTTTTGGCAATGCACGCCCAACCTTCATTTCCTTTTTACGCCTTCTTTATGTAATTCAATTGACTAAAAAGTCCGTAAAGTAAAGTCTTTTGTTTTATTTGGAAAAAGAATATCAAAGTTCTCAAAATCATGTTTTTTGTTTTGTTTATCGGCATATTATTGTTTACAAGGGTAGAAAAAGTGTATTTAAACTTCAAAACCGAACACAAAATGGCCTAAAGTATAAGAGGATCTAGATTCTCAAAAGAAACCACTTTGAGGGAAATGGATCGAGTTTTAGATGTAAAAAGTTTATTAAAAAAAATCAATTCCATGGTTACGAAAAATGGCATGGTATTCCTTTATGGACGATTTTGTCATTGTACTTGAATTTTCAACTCTTTTATTGTTTTTTATTTGTTTTATTCGAATCATTTCGAATTTCTATTAATATATGTCATGAAACCGCTAATGAATATGCCATAATTTTATTATCTAAATAAAGCATTTTTAAAAAATATAAAACATGCTATTATTGTATAAAGTACAATTGCTTGATATCCTATAGTAATTTAATTTTAGATAAAAAAAAATATATATATTAAATAAGATTTGGAAAGGAGAAGATGAAATAGTAAAGGTGAAATTCAAATTGAATAAACATGAAGGGTGGAAATGGAAACATAATTGAAGTCAGAATGATTTATTCCTCAGCTTTTGGCAATAAATGTTCTGGTCAGATAATAGTGGCTAACTGCCATGCAAAACCAAGTTGTACTTTATTATGCCTCAGTTGTTCCCTTGACTTTTTAAATGACAATTATACCACTGCCTTATCTTTATTATAATGATTATACCGCTGCTTATCTTTATTATAATGATTACCAAGTCTACAACCGTAAAAACTGAGCTTCTAAACAACACGGTATACAAGCTACGAGTCGGTCCGTGGTTGGTAACGGACCGTGACCGTCCATACCACTATAACTGGTCGTGGTTGTTCAGTTTCGTGGTTATTTGTTATGCGGACCACCAGTAGGCAGTAGCAACACTCAATAAGGGCTTCTTTTCATTTGACCATTTGACTAGCCTTCTAAGGTTGACTTTTGAAAAAATTTATTTAATTTTTTTTAAATAACAATTTTACCTATAAATATCAAACATTTAATCTTTATTTTTTACACCATTTTTTTCTTTCTATATACATAAAATACATATAACATTTCACAACCATAAACTATAGATCTCAACCAAAATACCCTCAAAACTTTAGAAATCGCAAGTCTGGTAATTGTAACACCCTTTTTCAAGTCGTTTTATAATTCAGGGTCGTGACCCGAAGATTAAGTATCATAAGACTTCGGGATTTGGGAAAGAGAGGTTTAAATTCATTTGGATGCGGGTAATGTAGATTACGGGATACAAGAGTTTGGTTTGTGTTGGAGTCAAAGGGTAAAATGGGAAAAATTAATGTTTTGGACTTCATGCATGAAATAAGGATTTTTGTTTGGGAAGTTTTTAGGCCAAGATATCTAAATAATATTGTGGAGCTCTTCAATACCTTTTCGTAGATATAAAGATCGTCGAAACGGAGTTGGAACGAAGACGTTATGACCGTTTAAAGTTAGAAAGGTTTTGGGCTTAGTCTAGTACGTTGGGCGTACAGGATGTACGTTGGGTGTACTATGCGTACTCTACCTGGAGTACGCTAGGCGTACTAGGCATACTTGGAGTACGTTGGGTGTACTAGGCGTACTCTACCTGGAGTACGCTAGGCGTACTAGGCATACCTGGAGTACGTTGGACATACAGGATGTACGTTATGCATACTAGGCATACCTAAAGTACGTTAGGCGTACGTGATCAGTACCCAAACCCACTTTTCGTGGTCTGAGCCCTATTTAAGCTCCTTAACTTCCACGAACTCATTTCATACTTAGCCTCCACCTCTCTAACACCCTCCCTTGAAATCCATAACCCTAGTTTGAGCCTTTTGAGCAAAAGATGGTGTTATTGAGTGCTTTGGATTGTTCTTGGTGCATCTTGGAGAAGAAGGGGCTCTTTGGAGAAGTGTTGGTTGCATTGGACCTCGTAGATCTAGACTGTATTCACCTTGATCTTTCTTCTAGAGGTAAAAAGCTTGAATCTTGATGATGCATTTGTTAGCTCTAGCTAGTTTTGGGTGTTATGAGCTTTTGGTCACTTTAGTGCATAAAGTTTAGATCTTGCAGGTTTGTGACCTTGTTATGAAGAAAGTTGGAAACTTTATCCATATAAACATCATTTTGATTTAGATCTGAAGGTTGGTGACTTGGACTTAATTGATTAAGTTGAAAAAGATGCACTTTTGGTCCCTTTGACACTTAAAGACTAGATCTTGGTTTTTTGACCATTCTAATGGATAAAGTTGGAACCTTATCCATTATGGAGTTATTAGGAACCATAAAAATGAAATCTTAAACAATAGTTTCCCTTTATGTATGAGCTAGTATGTCTTAAAGAGTTAAGAAGTTAGGATTTTTGGTATTAAGCACTTGAAAGCCATGAATGATCATAAAGTTTGAAACTTAATGATTAAGAACGTTATTTGAGGGCTAGATTTGGATTTTGGATGAAAGAGCTTAAGGATTAAGCTCTTAATGGGAAGAACGGGTAGCAGCCACATATGCTGGGTATACCAAAAGGTGCGTTGCACGTATGTGGTCAACCCCTCGACCTGGTCAAACACGTAGTACTCCCTGCATACCTATTGACTACGCCCGACATACTCACCGAGTTGACCCTGTTGACTTTGACAAGGAGTTTGACCTAGGTTTATTTTAGGTATATTGATTATAAGTTAAGTGTTGTCACGTTCTAATGAATAGGTGAGTGGTAGAGCTGATATTCAGATCAATGTCAGGTTCCGCGATCTTTTAGATTGAGAGGTGAGTTTCCTTAACTATACTCGGGATTCGAAGGTACCAATGTCGGCCCACTAGATTATGTTGATAGGATAATAATTGTCTCCATGGCAATTTCCTATATTGCTTATATATGTTTGTTGTCTCTATGACTCTTACTGTTATGATTATATGTTAGTTGTAGGGGATGAAATAGACACGATATGAGTTTAAAAAGACCGAAGGGGTTGAAATATACCTAATATCGGTTGAAAGACACCGAGAGGTTGAAATATACACAGTACCGGTTAAAAGAGACTGAAGAGTTTGAAATATAGCCAGTACCGGTTGAAAGAAACCGAAGGGGTTGAAATGTACCCAGTACTAATTGAAAGAGACTTCGAAGAGGGTGAAATAGAACTAGTTATGTTTTAACTGATATATAAATATGTTGTGGGGTATTTTTGTAACATCCCAAAAATACAGTCTAAAAATTTCGTTTTAATTTAATAATAAAACCATAGTCATTGAACATCGTATAAAATCATATATAGTGTATCTCAAAATTTTGTATCAATTATCAAAATATCAGAGTTTAGACATCCCAGGCTGAACAAATGGTGTGTGCACTGCAATCTTCCCAAGCTCCTCTTTTGAAACTGAGTACCTGAAACCAAAACTGAAACTGTAAGCACGAAGCTTAGTAAGCTCCCCTAAAATACCACATACCATACAACAACATATAAACACATATTGGGCCTTGCCCACTGCATCGGAACGAAGTCCAGAAATTGCATCGTACCGAAGTCCGAAACTAACCAGGGCCTTGCCCTCTGCATCAGACCGAAGTCCGGAACTGACTGGGACCTTGTCCCCTGCATCAGAACAAAGTTCGGAACTAACTGCATCAGACCGAAATCCAGAACTAACTAGGACCTTGTCCCCTGCATCGGACCGAAGTCCAAAAACTGACTAAGCATAGCATAGCATAAACATATCAACTAGAATGAACACATACACTGCATATTGCATCGAACCGAAGTCCGGAACACATAACACAAAGACATGCTTGAATCATAAAGACATCAAACACACTGAACTACTGCATCAGACCAGAGTCCGAAACTACTGCTAACTAGACGGGCCGACATTGTGGTCGTAGACCCATTCCTACTAGAAGGAAAACTCACCTCACACTGATGAATTCCATAGACACAATCCCAGCTGTTGGATGACAGATTCCCGAAATGTCAACACCAAAATAACACCCAATTAATAATTGGGTTCCACTTCATAACTATAAATACGTACTTTGGATAATTACTACATTACCCCTAGCTTGGTTTACCTAAGCCCAAGGCCCAAGCCATAGGCCCGAAGTCAAGTAGGGATCAAGGCCCAACATATGGCCTAAGTTTCCAAATTAGGCCCAAACCTCTACATGGACTTCCCTTAAGGCCCAATTGTTCAATCCAGTCCAACAGGTCTCATTTTAAGGACTCAATATCATACAACCATCTAGGCCCAAACTATGGCCAATTTATGGCCTAATTTTCCAAATTGGGCCCAATCCTTCATAAAGGCCTTACTCTAAAGCCCAACTAAATATTCTAGTCCATAATCATTCTTGGATGGCCCATTATTGGCCCAATTACCAATACCCAATTGAAGAGCCCAACTCAAGGCCCATGTGACATTAGGGTTTCACATAAAATGACAATTAGGGCTAAGTGTTTCTTACTTAACCCATTAAGAACTTAATCCATTAAGGACTTAGTCCACTAAGGACTTAATCCATAAAGTCCAATATTGCATAGATTAATTTCTGCCAATGATTATTATTTAATATTTCGAGTTATTAAATAATTCTCGTGTGTGTCGTGATAAATTCTCAAAGATTAGGGTTTTCTCACTTAGCCCCTTAAGGACTTAGTCCATTAAGTCCTTTACTCTACTAGATAAGTTATATGGAATAATTGGGCTTAGTAGACAATCTACTCCCAATGCCCCAAAAGTGGGTCCAAATAAGTCCAAGGCCCAAATACTCATAATTAGGGTTTTCCACCCCAAACATGGCCCAATAGGCCTAAAATCAATCTCTGAGCCCATTAGGGTTTGCTAGTGGGGCACCACCCAGTACCACCTTGGGTAGTGGTGGTCAATGATGGCTTGCGGTGGTGGTTTGGTTCATTTTCATTATTCCAAATTCAAATTACATTTTACAAAGCTAACTCAATCAACCACACACACAAACACTAAACTAATAACGCACACACATAGACACACTAAACTAGAGCCCGACGACACCCATGTTTTCGATGGAGACACGTAGCATCGATGCCTATGGGGTTGAGACACAATGCCTAACGAAGGGACGTCGGAAAGCAGGAGGATGGCGGCCACAACATCTCCAATTTTCAGTCGATACCACTTCATTTGACCGCTCTTGGAGGTTCTTCCTCGGTTACGCGCGTCGGCCGACAGTGGCGATGGACTTCTGATGGCGAAGAGGCAGGTGGCGCGACGGAGGCGGTTGGAGAAGGGGAGTAGTAAAGGTGACGGTTGATGGTTTCGTCTTGGGTTAGGGTTGGCATGGTGAAGCAAAGTGACGGGTTTAATACCCGTCCATATAAAAATTTCGCCCAATGTACACCTTTGGTCCCTCCTTCTCAATCTCGAAACCATCCTTTCATATATATATATATATAATTATTTGTTTTAGGGCTACCATTCATTCATTCATTTATTTATTTATCTAATAAATAAACAGGGTGTTACAATTTTGGGAAATCACTAAGTTTTGTGCTTACAGTTTATGTTTATGGTTTCACATACTTATGGTTCGTAAGGGAAGGGCCCGACGTGATCGCATTGCATTCACCAATGTTTCTGTACTTTATGATTTTGGGATTCTACTCTGAAAATTGTTTTTCTTTGATATACTTTTGAATGATTGAAAAGGATAAATGGTGTTTATGGTTAAATAAAAAATGGAATTTTTTACTTTATAATTTTCGAGTCATTACAAGTTGGTATCAGAGCCTTGGTTTGATGGATTCGGACAGACTCCCGGGTATGTCTAAACTCAAACTGAGGAATTGGTAATCTTTTTGAAAGAAAATAAGTTTTTAAAAAAGAATTTTGTAAAAACAATAGGTTTCTGAAAAGATTTTTATAAAGAAAAAGGGGTGTGATGTGTGAAATCAGCCGAGCTCAAGTAAGTGATTCCCATAATACTGATACATGTTGATATATAATATGATATGAATGCATGCATGTTATGATAAGACTAGGGATACCCTCAGGGATGGCATGCTATATTGGCCTGATATGTGATGCCTTGTAGCCTTGGAAGCACAGGATGCTATGATTGGGAATATCTATTGGTAATAATAATTGCTTAGTGTATGCTTTGAAAATTTTATACAATTAGGATCATATAGCCCTAGAATTACTGATTTGGCCTTATTTCGTGTTCCTTGTTTGGTTGCGGTCCTATGGTGGAGTCTTTTATTCGATAGTTTATTTTGATCCTATATTATGTATAATTTGCATGCATAAGGCAACTGCCAGTGAGAGTGGAGGTTCCTAGCATGGATAGTAGTAAGTGAGCTTGGGATGCCCTTTGTTTGTCCCATGGATTGGAGTGTTACTGCATAAATGTTGATTTCTTTGTGCTTTGTGTAAATCTTAGTGATGTGAGTTAACTATTATATAATCTCAGAATGACGAATTTAACTCTATTAAGCAACTCCCGTTTGAGTCTAACTGTTGTAGGGTTGAGTCTGTTACTCAAAGCAATATCTAAGATTTGTGTCATGTGATCATATTCATGAAGTAATTAGTTAATATTATTGGGATTTCTTCAGCATCCGTTGGCAAGGTGAGGTCGGAACCCAGGAGAGCCTAAGAAGTGCTTTAGTAGCAGGTACTTGGAGTACCGATTGAGAAGGTGACTTGGAAGATTTTGGACAACACTTGAGGAGAGTATAGATAAGTGTGGAAGGTTGTATTGGACCCATACTACTGAAAACATATGATCCATACTCGAATCGAGGGTAGTCACAGTGTCACACCCCCAAAACTGGAACGGCAGAAACGTTCTGGGGTGGAGGACGTCATGTCAAGTATCACAAGATATGTATATGGTAAGCAAGTAACGAACACCCATTTCATTTAGAAAGAAAGTATTTACAATGTGTGTGTTCACAAAACATAAAAGTCATAAACAAATAACAAAACAAGACTTCAAGTTGCAATGCTCCATCTTCTGAATCCCCAACACGAGCACCTGTCTAATAGCCTCCTGAGAATACAAGTTATTTGAAAGAGTTGATCAGCAATTAAGCTGGTGAGTTCATAAGATTTTAGTGATGTGAGTAAGCTGTAAAGCGTTGTGGAAAATGTATATGTAAAAGTGATGTAAGTTGTAAGTTCTGTTTTGAAAGGTTTGCCTGTTCCTCTAGAAAATCCTATATTTCGTACTTGAATGAAAGTTAAGTAAAATGACACTACAAGCCTTTCTATGCGTACTAAGTGGGTACAAGTTATATATACTCAGAGTAAACAAACAATCGATTATGTGCATCTGCCTCAGCTCACAACCCAACGGGGAACAGAAAGTAAGGCGGATAGCACACATTCAATTGGATGTTAGATCATTGGCATATATAACCCTGGTGTATTCACTTGTCACTCATGGAGTTATTTGTAATGATTCATTTATATTTAATGAAAAGTTCTTTAAGAAAACCTATTTTTCTTATAGTAAAATAACGACTACGGTGACTACTTTTATAATAGCTTTGTTTATACTACTATATATAATCTGATATCAGGTAGAAAGTTAATTGGGTGAATCTGCCCTAAGCCCAAAATCCAACGGGAACAAGAAGTAAGGCGGGAAACGCACATTTAACTATCTATTGGATATTAGTTTTATATATAAACATGGAGTATAAACTAAGGTGTTATAGAGTTACTCACCTAAAGTCTCTAACAAAACTGTACTGGCTTAATAAAATGTATTAAGCTCTTATTTGGGAAATCTCTAGTTTTGTATACCAAAAGTACTGACTTTGAAAAGTAAGTTTTGTACTAGAAAAATTGTGCGTTGACTCTGTGTCCTATGATCCGATCCATTCCTGTTACCCTTATGATGACTTAACGTATACTAAGAATATATATATATATATATATATATATATATATATATATATATATATATATATATATATATATATAGAGAGAGAGAGAGAGAGAGTCGGGTAGATAATAGGTTGGGTGACCTCATTCCAAGCCCACAATCCAACGAGAATAGGAAGTGAAGCGAAGAGCACACATCATATTAGCTATTGGAATCTATTAATATATATATATATATATATATATATATATATATATATATATATATATATATATATATATATATATATCCTATAGTGTATACATTAAGGAATCATAAAGCTAGCATTATGATCCTAACCTTTAATCGTAGCCTTCTACCAAGGCACCTTTAATCGTAGCCTTCTAGAAAAAAGATCAACTTTCAAGTGGTACCGACACTTTATGAAAGTAATGGGAGAAGTAAGTACACAAATGTCGTTTATAATGACATGCGGATGTACTAATAACCTAAAAACATATTTGTTTTATTACGGTTATAATGTGAAAGCTAAAACCCCTACTAAACGCTCTTAATGAAAAGAGATTAAGGGAACCCAATGCGACCCCAACAAATCCATGCAAGTCGTGTAATTCACATTAAAGTTATATGATCATGTATACCCAATATAACTATCACTAATGCATTAGTGATTCATTGTTATAATTAGATCATGTTTGTGTGTTCTCATGCTATAGCAACTTACACTATTTGTTTTGATTCTCTTCACTGTATGTTCTGTGATGGTATTGTTTGATTCTCATCACTGTTTGTTCTGTTATGGTACTGTTTCTTTGTTTGCTTCATTGTACTAGAAGTAAAGAATAACATTCTCCTAAACTATACCTATAATAGTTTACTAATGTTCTACCTGGATTGTTACTGAAAAGACTGATTTATCTACTAAGTTATGCTTGTGCTTTAAAAATAGAGTTTTTTATACTATAAAGTAACATAACTTTAAACGAGTTTTGAAATATTTTGAAAACTTATAAATAACATAAGTAACATTTTGAAAGTTGTTTAACAACAAAAATTTACACAGTTATCATTGTGTTCAAACCTATATCACCCCCTAGAAAATAGTTAAAATTGTTAAAAGATTCATTACAGGGTATGCACTCACCTTATGTGGGTGATTCAAACGGGTATGCGCGTACGGATGAGAAGTTCCATGAATGAAGTCCCAAGACACAATAAGTCCTAAATGACATATAAGGACACATATTGACATGAATATAGTGTTTGTAAAAAACTATATGAAAGGAAACACCTTCCAGGACTAGGAAACACCTTGGCTAGGTGTTGGAATCACATGTGATTCAACAAAGGGAAGTGAAATGGCACTAATTGGTGTTTACGGTTTTTGTAACCAACTCCACTTGAGTTTACGGTTTTTGGACCATATGTCCTTGGGTTTACGGTAGTAAACCCACATGGTTTATTGTCAAATGATGTTTTCAAGTCCTAAACACTTCCGGGTAAAAGTCTATGTTAGTTTCTAAGCTTAAGGAAAAAGTCATGGGGCATTATAACCCTCATTGGGGTGTTTACGGTTTTGGGAGCTCCCTAAACCGTAAACACATAAACATGGGACATTCGTGTGGTTTTTCTTGTTCTAAACACATCCACGGAAGGTTCTATATTTGTTTCTAAGGTTTGGCAAGAGTTTAGGGGCACTTTGGCAACCTTTAGCACCCTTTTTAGGTTTTACGGTCCAAGGAGATTCTTGGACCGTAAACACTAGTTCCTTGTGATATTTGGCTGTTTACTTGATGCTCTTAAGGTCTAGACATGTCAAGGGTTGCTTCTAAGCTTTTTTCAAAGGTCTAGAGGGACATTGGGCACATTTTGCCACATTTTTAGTGTTTACGGTCCAAGAAGATCTTGGGCTGTGAAGACCTTGTCCTTAGGATTTTTGAGTGATTTCATGATGTTTAACACTTGATCTAAACATATTAGGGCTAAAAACACTTACAAGTTGATGATCTTGAAGAAAAACAGGATGATACTTGAGAGAGAAATAATTTTAGTCTTTGGAAATGTGAAAAAGTGAATAAAATATCTAAGTCTCACTTAAATAGCCTTTAGGGTTGACAGTCTCAATTCCATTTTGGACCGTAAACTCCAAACTCTTGAAGTTTTGGGCACTTATTGCTACATAATAAACCCTATGGTATCCATTCTCCTTATATCTTCTGAAGCACTAACTTTAAAACACTTAAACTTATTCCAAAAAGTTTGAAAGTTAGCAGAACTAGTTTTGACTCATATTGAAGTGGATGGTTGTACGGAATAGAAATTTTTGGGTTGTCATACACAGAGAATCTAGGAAACCTGTGGGATAAGGATTCTTTGAGTATGATCTAATTATTGTATGGTTGCTTTTGATTATGGTGAGGAGAACTTGTGGGAATTGATCTGGTTCAGACTCAGGTATTAGTACTGAGCAGATTAATAAACAGATGAAGGAGCTCATCTTGTCGGAGATCACCCGTAGTATTTTCGACTAGACTCCTGTGATATATGGTATGATCAAGGAAGGGATCATGAGATTATGAAGGAGCATCTGGACGCGAAGCGTTCTAGGATTATAGAGTTGTTGGATGAGTGACTCAGAGCATTTTGAGTCAAGATCACAACAGGATCGTCAGGAGCACGAACTCCTTCGTTTCAAGAGTTTAAGGTTTGTGGAGCTCCAGAGTTATTTTGGGCTAATGACCCCATCACTAGCCACTGATGGATCGCTGACATGGAGAATGCTCAATGGATGAGCTTTTGGTTTTAGAGGGCGAAGGTGGGTTTTGTATATTGTCTTTTAAAGGACCACGCCTGTGATTGGTGGGAAGAGGTCAGTAGGGCATTAAGATCTACGACCATAGTGGCCATGTCTTAGGAAGAGTATGTGACAAGATTCCAAGAGGGTTTGCACCGAAAATTAAGGTGTACCAACTTGCGATGGGATTTTAGGGCCTTCACCATACTACTGAGACTATGGTAGAGATCACTACTATGTTTCGGGAGATGGCTTTGTTGGCTCCGCAGTATACCGCAGACAATGAGATGAAGAAGACTCGATAAATTGATATGTTGTGAGATGTTATTAGGTAGTTTGTTAGATTTTTAGCTTTTTAAACTTTAGAGAGCATAATTGCTAGAGCCCGAGAGCATGAGATTGATTTGGTGCACCTAGGGAAATGGAAGCCAGATCAGATGCATAAAGTTTGGGGTCCTGCAAACAGATCCAAGACTCCCAATCATCAAGTGAGAGGCCAGCATGGGCGAGGTCAGTGTTGCACATGCATCAAACAACGCGATGGAGTTTGTCGATCTAGGGTTCAAGTTGCTATAAGTGTTTTAGCCTCGATCATGTCAGCAGAGATTGTCCCCAGGGGACAAGTACGTTATGTTTCCAGTGCAACCAAGTAGGCCAAATTTTTAGAGCTGATATGGGGAGCAGTAAGAGTACCTGCTCCAGCTACTTTAAGGATTATTGGTAGTCACGCGGGCAGGGTGGATGTTCCTGCGGTGAGGAGCTTAGCATTGTAGTCACTAGCCGAGGAGATCCGATGTAACAACGTAAATTTTGCAAAACAATTTTTCACTTTTAAAAGTATATTTTAATTCATAATATTATCAAATTTCAATATATCACATAACAACTCCATAAACGAATCCCAAGATCATAATACATAAAATCCCCCAGTGTATACAACTCATGCCGGCGCCTTCCCGCGATCCTCGTTGGTACCTGAAACACATATCACATAATACGGTAAGCATAAATGCTTAGTGAGTTCCTAAAAATACCACATATAACAAATACGCCATTCAAGACTACAGTACGACCCTCTGGTCAATGTGTCTCACGCAGACCCTCCAGTCCCGTAGCTCGTTGGACCCTCTAGTCCAGTCATAGCTCGTTGGACCTTTTGGTTCGATCGGTATCGTTGGACCCTCCGGTCTGGTCTATAAAAAACATAGCATACATATATCAATAAAGCACATAATCTCATACATACATATAGCACACAAGACCCTACTGTCTACACATAGATACCACTCTAGGTAATGTATAGTGAGAAGACTCACCTCAAATGAAGTCGGATAAACTCTCGTGCTCGACGTCCTGACCTAGCCTCCTCCTATCATCCGAATAACATTCCTGATCAATACTGTCTCATAGTCTCATCTATAAAGATTGGGTAGAAGACCATTCTACCCTTCCCTAAACTCTCTTGAATCAATCTTGACCAAAACCCTAAGGTCATTGAAGTCAACGGTCAAACTTTGACCCAACTCATCGAGTGCACATGGGTGACTTGACGAGTCCATGCATAGTCCTCTGAATCCTTCTAATCTGACTTGGCACGTCGAGTCATCCCTTCACTCGACGGGTTACTCCTAACGAATCGCGGGGCAACCCCGACTCGACTCGTCGAATCCACTTATGAACTCGGCAAGTTGCTTCCATGGCAACATTCAAATGACCTTTTGAGGTAAGATCTTCTTCTCTAACCTATAGATCTGACCTTCCCAAACATGATAATCACGTAAAGGTCCGACCATTACATGCATGCAACATACATAGGTCTCCTCTTGATAAAATTTCATATAAAATGGCAACCTAAGTTTAATTCCCCGATGGAACATCATAAAACAGGAAGGATAAGGCTCTCTGAACCTCTAAAGGTCCAGATGTAACACCGTAAATTTCAAAACAATTTTT
This sequence comes from Lactuca saligna, assembly GCF_052625555.1. Classification (NCBI taxonomy): domain Eukaryota; kingdom Viridiplantae; phylum Streptophyta; class Magnoliopsida; order Asterales; family Asteraceae; genus Lactuca; species Lactuca saligna. Next base: position 178,742,573 of record NC_136421.1, on the reverse strand, counting down.
TTCAATTTTTATAAAACATAATTCCATCAATATTCATCAAACAACCATATTAATTGTCCAAAATAGGTCAATACAAAATCCCAAGATCACAATGTAAAAACTCTGAGTGTGTGTGTGTACGGATCAAGCTGGCGGCTTCCCGCGATCATCACTAGTACCTGAAACAATAACATCAAACACTGTAAGCACAAGGCTTAGTGAGTTCCCCAAAATACCACATATAACACATATTAGCCACTCGAGGCTATAACTCTATGGGTCCGTGCACCCAAACTCTGTGAACCCTCAGGTTCTAGCTCTGATAAACATGCACTACATAAATCACATAGAAATAATGCAGTACAACACATAACATGCATAGCATACAATACTCTATCACATAACTAAGGTTACCTACTCAAGGTAATATAGTATAGTGAGAAGACTCACCTCGCGTATCTCGGTATCTCATGAATCCTGGAAATCCCTCGTGCTCGATCCTCCGAGCTCTAATCCTCCTATAACATTATATGCTTCTAATTAACACTTTATATCTCTGAGGTTGACTAATTATAAGGAGTCAATACAGGTCAACTCTGGTCAACGGTCAACTCTGACCGGACTCGGTGAGTACCATGGTGACTCGGCGAGTCTAGACGTTTTCACCACCCTCTGAAATCCTCTTACTACACGTCGAGTATCCCCCCTTTACTCGACGAGTTTCACCTGAATGAATCGCGGGGCCACCCCGACTCAACTCGCCAAGTCTCAAGGACAACTCGGCGAGTCCAGGTTTGACTCAGTCCACTCGTCATCCCTCTCCAACTCACCCTGACTCATTGAGTCTACCCATGACTCGATTGGACCACTCGCTGAGCAGTCCCAAGGCAATCTTCAAGCTACTCGCCGAGTCGGATGAACAAACTCGGTGTGTCCATGCCATGCAACCACTCCAACTCGCTTTTAAGGTCAGATCTGCTTCCAAAAACTATAGATCTGGCCTCCCTCGACTGATTCATCACGTAAAGCTCCTATCTTGGTGCTCATAACACACCCTATAACTCAATAATGGCGTTTTTGACCCAAGGCATGAGGATTCCAATCCAAAGCCTCCATTGATCCCCAAAAAGCTTGGGTAAAGGGACACTCTGGACCTCTAAGGGTCCAGATCTATGGTTCCAACCTCATAAGGGACCAAAAGAACACCAAATCTTGCCATAAAAGGGTTCAACAAACCCTAAATCTAGATAAGCAACAACAACAAGAAGGTAACTCGGATTTATTACCACAAAAGTGATGCTTTGGACTCCAAACCCACAGAAGTGGCTCCTTCTTGCTTTCCCTTGGCTAGCTCTTCTCCTTTCCTTGCAACAATGGCACCTCCAAGGTCAATAATGGCCTCCTACTTAGCTCCAATGCTCACACTCGATTAGGGTTTCACTCAAGGGGATGGTGAGCACAAATGACGGCCATTAGGCCCTTTAAATAAGTCTCAAACCCGAGAAATTAGGGTTTCATTACACAGTGCTGACTCGCCGAGTCCATATCCTGGACTCGTCAAGTCCAGGCGCGATCCTGCGTCCAAATCCACGTCCCTACTCGGCGAGTCTGAGCTCCAACTCGCCGAGTCCCCCTAACAAAACAACAAAATATAACAAACAAGATACCTGATAAAAATCCGGCTGTTACAACTCTCCCCCACTTGGACTAGACTTCGCCCTCGAAGTCTCGCTCTAAAAACAGCTCCGGGTGCTCCTCCTGCATCATACGCTCTGGCTCCCAGGTCATCTCTGATCCCCTCCGATGTTGCCACTAAACCAACACCAGAGGTACCTCCTTGTTTCTCAAAACCTTGATCTTCCGATCCCTGATGGCCACTGGTCTCTCGGCATAATTCAGGCTTGCATCTACCTGAATATCCTCTAACGGAACCACTGCCGATTCATCAGCTATACACTTCCTCAACTGCGATACATGAAAAGTATTGTGAATCTATCCCAACTCTGCTGGCAACTCCAATCGATAGGCTACCCGGCCTACCCTTGCAATCACACGAAATGGACCTATAAACCGGGGCCCCAACTTGCCCCTCTTCCTGAACCGGATCACCCCTTTCCAAGGAGAAACCTTCAGGAGAACGAAGTCGCCGACCTGAAATTCAAGCTCGGACCGGCGTCTGTTCGCGTAACTCTTTTATCAGCTCTGGGCGGTCAATAACCTCTGTCTGACCTGCTGTGTTTGCTCTGTCGTCTGAATCATGATCTCTGTACTGCCCATCACTCTCTGCCGAACCTCTCCCCAACAAATGGGAGTCCGACACCTCCTACCATACAACAGCTCAAAGGGCGGCATACCGATGCTCGAATGATGGCTGTTATTGTAGGAAAACTCTGCCAAGGGTAAATACGTATCCCAGCTACCCCCAAAATCCAATACACATGCTCGAAGCATGTCCTCAAGCGTCTGAATCGTCCGCTCACTCTGGCCATCTGTCTGGGGGTGATATGCGGTACTAAAATGTAGCTTAGTACCCAACTCCTCATGAAATTTCTTCCAGAATCGGGAAGTGAAGCGCACATCATGGTCCGAAACAATCGAGATCGGCACCCCATGCCAAGATACTACTTCCCTCACATAAATCTCCGCTAACTTCTCCGCCGAAGAACTCTCACTGATGGCAAGAAAGTGAGCGCTCTTCGTCAACCTATCCACAATCACCCAAATTGCATCGAATCCTCTGGCAGTCCTCGGCAATTTAGTGATGAAATCCATAGTGATCTGTTCCCACTTCCACTCGGGAACCTCCAACGGCTGCAACTTTCCATGCGGTCTCTGGTGCTCGTCCTTCACCCTTCGACAGGTCAAACACCTCTCGACAAACCATGCAACGTCCCTCTTCATACAAGGCCACCAATACTCTTTCCTCAAATCCAAATACATTTTTGTAGCCCCGGGATGGATCGAAAATTTCGATCTATGAGCCTCCTCCATCAATGTAGTATGCGTACCGCCCACAAACGGTACCCAAATCCGGCCCTGAAAAGTCATAAGCCCTCGACTATCCGACACGAACTCAGAAACCAACCCAACGACCCGTTCTCTCTTCTGCATTTCCGGATGCACAGCCTTGGCCTGTGCCCCACGAATGGCATCCAGAACTGGAGCTATCACGGTCAATCTCAAACATACATTTCGCAGTGGAGTACTCTCCGCCCTGCGACTCAATGCGTCGGCTACCACATTAGCCTTGCCCGGGTGATACAAGATCTCGCAATCATAATCCTTGACTACGTCTAACCACCTCCTTTATCGCATATTTAGGTTAGGCTGATCCATCAAGTACTTCAAGCTCTTATGGTCCGTGTATATCGTAAAACGAACCCCATACAAGTAGTGCCGCCAAATCTTGAGAGCGAACACCACTGCCCCCAGCTCTAAATCATGTGTGGGATATCTCTTCTCATGAGGCTTCAACTGCCTCGATGCATATGCTATCACATGTCCCTTCTGCATCAGCACCGCTCCCAGCCCTAAAATCGATGCATCACAGAATACCACAAAATCTTCCATCCCTTCCGGAAGAGCTAATACCGGAGCTTCGCACAACCTTTGGCGGAGCATCTCAAAGGAGGTCTGCTGCTCAGGATCCAATAAAAATGTAACACCCTTCCGGGTCAATCTGGTGAGTGGCACTGCTATCTTGGAGAAATCCTTGATAAACCTCCGATAGTACCCTGCCAGCCCAAGGAAGCTCCTGATCTCAGAAGGTGACTTTGGCACCTCCCACCTCATCACCGCGTCAACCTTGGCCGGATCGACCAATATCCCTTTCTGATTAACGAGGTGCCCCAGAAACTAGACCTCCCGCAACCAGAAATCGCACTTGGAAAACTTTGCATAAAGTTTCTCCGATCTCAAAACTCCAAGAATCTCCCTCAAATGCTCCTCATGTTGCTCTCTAGATCTCGAATATACTAGAATATCATCGATAAACACAATCACCGACCGATCCAACATCGGTCTGCATACCCTGTTCATGAGGTCCATGAACACAGCCGGGGCATTGGTGAGCCCAAAAGGCATCACCATAAACTCATAACGCCCATAACGCGTCCTGAATGCTGTCTTCTGGACGTCCTCGTCCTGCACTCTCACCTGATGATAGCCCGACCTCAAATCGATCTTGGAGAACCAAGATGCTCCCTGCAACTGATCGAATAAATCGTCGATCCTCGGCAACGGGTAATGGTTCTTGACCGTCAGCTTATTCAATTCTCGGTAATCAATACACATTCGATGCGAGCCGTCCTTCTTCTTCACAAACAGAATGGGTGCTCCCCATGGCGAGCTACTCGACCGAATAAACCCCTTCCCCAGCAGCTCCTGAAGCTGCGAGGATAACTCTTGCATCTCTGGAGGTGCAAGGTGATAAGGCACCTTAGCGATAGGCGCGGCTCCCGGAACCAAATCGATACCGAACTCCACTTACCTCACGGGAGGCACACCCGGTAACTCTTCGGGAAAAACATCTGGAAACTCACGCACCACCGGAACTTCATCCACTGAACTCGGTCTCTGGGAGATCACTCGCGTATCCATCACATACGCCACGAAACCCTTATAGCCCTGCTGTAAACACTGCCTCGCCCTAGCGGCCGAACAAAAGGCTGATCCAGAATGTGTACCCTCGCCATATACCGAAAGAACTCCCCCACTAGGATCTCGTATGGTCACCAGCTGACGCTCGCAGTCGATAACCGCGCCGAATCGGCTCAACCAGTCCATGCCCACTATGACACAGACATCACCTATCGCAATAGGAACCAGATCGATCGGAAACTCAACCCCAAAAATCTCTAACACACATCCCCGGAGGACCTCCGTGGCACAAATTACTCTGTCGGCGGCTATGGAAACCCGCAGAGGCCGACTCAATGCCTCACGACTAACACTGATATGCTGACTAAAGGTCAAAGATACAAAAGACCGACTCGCACCCGAGTCAAATAACACTAAAGCAGGCACAGAGTTCACAAGGAAGGTACCTATGCATAGCATAATATAAGCATAATATCTCAACACCAAAAATAAATATATAAAAGGAAACGTACCAGCCACAACGTCGAGTGCAGCGCGGACCTCTTCCGCAGTCAGCTGAAAGGCTCTCCCTCGAGCTCTCGGTGCCTCGGCCTTCACGGGCCGACTCTCTGTAGCTCTGATGGCGGCGGGAGCAGATCCCTGAGACGCTCCACACAGCAGCGGACACTCCGCCTTCCGGTGTCCGGTCTGGTTGCAGTGAAAACACACTGCAAACCCCTTGGGGTAGTCCTTGGCCATATGCCGACAGACTCCATCGTGACCCTTGCCGCACTTCCCGCAAGTGCGGCCCTTCTGGCTCCCAGGTTTGGGATCAGCGGGCTTGGCCCGCTTGGCTGCCGGCTGAAGCTGTGCTGGCCGCCGATCCCTCCCCAGAGACTCCGCCTCCTCCCTGGCCTGAGTCTCAAGCTCAATCTCCCTCTTCCGGGCATTTGCCTGAAGCTCAGCAAATGTCCGATACGAGGAGTTCGCAGCGAACTCCCGAATATCCCATCTCAAAATGCTCAGGTAGCGGCTCATATGTGCCTGCTCAGTGGACACGTGCTCATGGCAGAACATCGCCCTCTCATGAAACATCCTTGTGATCGCTGTAACTGACTCAGTACCCTGCTTGAGGGTCAGAAACTCCTGTGCCAGACGCTCCCTCTCCACCTGGGGAACGTACTCATCTCGGAACATGGTAGTGAACCTCTCCCAGGTCACTGCCGAAAGCTCAGTAGGCGTGAAATGTGCCGTCACAAACTTCCACCAGTCCTTCGCTCCCAAGCGAAGCTGGTTCAGCGCGAACCGAACCTTCAAATGCTCAGGGGATGAGCAAGTGAAGAAGCACCCCTCCATATCAGATATCCACCTCATAGCTGCCACCGGATCCTGTGTACCATCAAACTCTGGTGGTTTGGTGTTGCTGAACTCCCGAAACAGTAACGCATCACCTCCCTGGGGTCTCGCCGCAACGATCGTTGCGGTAGCCGCTGCAACAGCAGCCTCAGAAAGAGCGGCATAACGCTCATCAAATGTCTCAATCAGCGCGGTCTTAATAGACCCGAACATCTCTGGTATCTCAGCTCTGATGACCGCAGCCACCTCCTCATGAATGATCTGTCGAATCTCCTCATCACTAGCTCCGACATCCTCCGACATATGACGTGTCCTCACCATGATCAACCTCTGAAATACAACATGCGATAAATTAGAATTCACTCGAACACTCTTACACCCGACAATCCACCCCTCCTTGATTCTTGGTATCCCAAGATTCTTATTTGGACTGTGTACTGCCCCGGTGCTTTCAGTAGTACGGGCCCAATACTACTGTCCACACCGTCTCAGTACACACCCTAAACCTTCCTCTTCGGATCCCAATTCCCAAGTACTCTATCATGCGTAAACCACTTTCTAACAGATCTCTCATAAACCCCTTGCTGCTACCTACTCACTCTCAGCATCTCATAGCAACTCACCCCTCCCTAGGCTAAGGCATCACAAATCAGGCCACTCTAGTCCTATTAGCAATACCTAGCCTACTCTAGCATGCAGATATATCATATTAATATTAATATCACGTAATATAAAGGTATTTTGGGAATTCACCGTTCGGGCGCTGACTGATCGTACACACGTTTCTTCCTGGAATTTGTTTCTTTTTCAAGAAAGTCTTTTACTCTTAGAAAATTTTGGTTTTCTTTTGAAAATATCTTTCCAATTCCTCAGTTCGAGTTCAAATACTCCCGAAGGTGTACCCGAATCCCTCAAACCAAGGCTCTGATACCAATTTGTAACACCGTAAATTTCAAAACAATTTTTTTCAATTTTTATAAAACAGAATTCCATCAATATTCATCAAACAACCATATTAATTATCAAAAATAGGTCAATACAAAATCCCAAGATCACAATGTAAAAACTCCGAGTGTGTGTGTGTATGGATCCAGCCGGTGCCTTCCCGCGATCGTCACTAGTACCTGAAACAATAACATCAAACACTTTAAGCACAAGGCTTAGTGAGTTCCCCAAAATACCACATATAACATATATTAGCCAATCGAGGCTATAACTCTATGGGTCCGTACACCCAAACTCTGTGAACCCTCAGGTTCTAGCTCTGATAAACATGCACTACATAAATCACATAGAAATAATGCAGTACAACACATAACATGCATAGCATACAATACTCTATCACATAACTCAGGTTACCTACTCAAGGTAATATAGTATAGTGAGAAGACTCACCTCGCGTATCTCGGTATCTCACGAATCCTGGAAATCCCTCGTGCTCGATCCTCCGAGCTCTAATCCTCCTATAACATTATATGCTTCTAATTAACACTTTATATCTCTGAGGTTGACTAATTATAAGGAGTCAACACAAGTCAACTCTGGTCAACGGTCAATGGTCAACTCTGGCCGAACTCGGCAAGTACCATGGCGACTCGGCGAGTCTAGACGTTTTCACCACCCTCTGAAATCCTCTTACTACACGTCGAGTATCCCCCCTTTACTCGACGAGTTTCACCTGAATGAATCGCGGGGCCACCCCGACTCAACTCGCCGAGTCTCAAGGACAACTCGACGAGTCCAGGTTTGACTCAGTCCACTCGTCATCCCTCTCCAACTCACCCTGACTCATTGAGTCTACCCATGACTCGATTGGACCACTCGCTGAGCAGTCCCAAGGCAATCTTCAAGCTAATCGCCGAGTCGGATGAACAGACTCGGCGAGTCCATGCCATGCAACCACTCCAACTCGCTTTTAAGGTCAGATCTGCTTCCAAAAACTATAGATCTGGCCTCCCTCGACTGATTCATCACGTAAAGCTCCTATCTTGGTGCTCATAACACACCCTATAACTCAATAATGGCGTTTTTGACCCAAGGCATGAGGATTCCAATCCAAAGCCTCCATTGATCCCCAAAAAGCTTGGGTAAAGGGACACTTTGGACCTCTAAGGGTCCAGATCTATGGTTCCAACCTCATAAGGGACCAAAAGAACACCAAATCTTGCCATAAAAGGGTTCAACAAACCCTAAATCTAGATAAGCAACAACAACAAGAAGGTAACTCGGATTTATTACCACAAAAGTGATGCTCTGGACTCCAAACCCACTGAAGTGGCTCCTTCTTGCTTTCCCTTGGCTAGCTCTTCTCCTTTCCTTGCAACAATGGCACCTCCAAGGTCAATAATGGCCTCCTACTTAGCTCCAATGCTCACACTCGATTAGGGTTTCACTCAAGGGGCTGGTGAGCACAAATGACGGCCATTAGGCCCTTTAAATAAGTCTCAAACCCGAGAAATTAGGGTTTCATTACACAGCGCTGACTCGCCGAGTCCATATCCTGGACTCGTTGAGTCCAGGCGCGATCCTGCGTCCAAATCCGCGTCCCTACTCGGCGAGTCTGAGCTCCAACTCGCCGAGTCCCCCTCACAAAACAACAAAATACAACAAACAAGATACCTGATAAAACTCCGGCTATTACACCAGATCCAGAGTCTAACACTCCAAGGGACATTAAATCCAACAAATCAAGCCAATAAAAGGGTATGGAAAACCTTACAATTTAAGGGTCTTAAACAAAACAGAGAAGAGATCGATTTGCTACCTCAAAACTATAGATCTAAGCTTGGAAACCACGGATTAGCAACCCTCTTGACCTCCTCTATCTAGAAACACTTTCTTCTTCGCAAAGCAACACCAAAAAGGATTAAAAATAGCCTTCTCTCTCACACAACTCACTCCAGCTCTCTAGGGTTTCTCTCTCTGGACTAGTAGCCGCAAATAAAGGGCTATAAGTGCCTTTAAATAGGCCCCAAACCTCGGGATCTAGGGTTTCCACTTACAGTGCCTACTCGGCGAGTCTACTCTTGGACTCGTCGAGTAGTTCGTTAAACTCACTTGGCCACCCCGCTGCTACTCGATGAGTTATGGCACCAACTCGTCGAGTAGATCAATGATTCTCAAAATAAATCACAACAATAATATACCTGGAAATCCAGATGTTACAATTCTCCCCCACTAGAATCAGACTTTGCCCTCGAAGTCTCGCTAAGCAAATAGCTCAGGATGCTGCTTCCGCATCTCCTCCTCCGGCTCCCAAGTCATCTCGGATCCTCTCCGATGTTGCCACTGGACCTGAACCAGGGGCAACTCCTTGTTACTCAGAACTTTGATCTTCCGATCCAAGATCACGATCGGCTTCTCAACATAACTCAGTCTCGCATGCACCTGAATATCCTCTAGTAGCACTACAGCCAACTCGTCGGCTATACACTTCCTCAACCGGGACACATGGAAGCTATCATGGATCTGGCTCAACTCGGTAGGTAACTCTAAACGATATGCAACCCTACCCACCCTCACGGTCACTCTGAAAGGACCAATGTACTGGGTCCCCAGCTTGCCCCTCTTCCTGAATCAGATCACTCCTTTCCGAGGAGATACCTTCATGAGTACGAAATCTCCAACCTGGGACTCAAGCTCAGATCGTCACCAATCCGCATAACTCTTCAAGTGACTCTAGGCTATCAAAAATCTATGGCTAACCTATTGTATCTATTCTGTCGTCTGAAGCACTATCTCAGTGTTGCCCATCATTCACTTCCCCACCTCTCCCCAGCAGATGGGAGTTCGACACCTTCTCCCATATAACAACTCAAAGGGGGCATACCAATACTCGAATGATGGCTGTTGTTACAGGAAAACTCAGCCAATGACAAATACGTGTCCCAACTTCCTCCAAAGTCCAACACACATGCTCGAAGCATGTCCTCGAGTGTCTGAATCGTCCGCTCACTATGCCCGTCCGTCTGTGGGTGGTAATCGGTACTGAAATGCAGCCTCGTGCCCCACTCGTCATGGAACTTCTTCCAGAACCTGGAAGTGAAACATACATCTTGATCTAACACAATCGAGATCAGTACTCCATGCCGCGATACCACCTTCCTCACATGCAACTCTGTCAGTCTCTCTACAGAAGAGCTCTCACTGATAGTAAGAAAGTGAGCGCTCTTCGTCAGCCGATCAATGATCACCCAAATTGCATCGACACCCATTGCGGTCCTCGGTAATTTGGTGATAAAATCTATGGAAATCTGTTCCCACTTCCACTGGGGAACCTCAAGTGGCTGCAACTTACAATGCGGATGCTTGTGCTCGGCCTTAACTCTGCGATAGGTCAAGCACCTCTTAATGAACCACGCAACATCCCTCTTCATACAGGGCTACCAATAGTCTCTCTTCAGGTCCAAATACATTTGAGTGGCCTAGGTATGGATTGAGAACCTTGATTGGTGCGCCTCCTCTATCAGAATGGTACATGCCCCGCCCACAAACGACACCCAAATCCGACCCTGAAAGTTCATAAGTCTTTGGCTATCGGTAACGAACTCATATACATGCCCGATCACCCACTCTCTCTTGTGGTTCTCCGGTCTCACAACCTCTTCCTGGGCCTCCCAAATGTTGTCCAACACCAGACTCATCACCGTCAACCTCATACAAACATCTCGCATCGGGGCACTCTCCGCCGTACGGCTCTAGGCATCGGCTACAACGTTAGCCTTGCCCGGGTGGTACTGGATCTCACAATCATAATCCTTTACCACATCCAACCATCTCCTCTGGCGCATATTTAGGTTGGGCTGATCCATCAAATACTTTAAGCTCTTGTGGTCTGTGTATAAGGTACACTGAACCCCATATAAATAGTAACGCCAGATCTTAAGGGTGAACACCACCGCCCCCAACTCCAGATCATGGGTGGGATACATTGTCTCATTAGGCTTTAGCTGCCTCGATGCGTATGCTATCACGTGCCCTCTCTGCATCAGTATCACACCCAACCCCGATATCGATGTGTCACAATACACCACAAAATCCTCCATCCCCTCTTGGAGGGCTAACACCGGGGCTTCTCATAATCTCTGGTGGAGTGTCTCGAATGAGGCCTGATGCTCAAGAACCCAACTAAAAGCCACGCCCTTCCGGGTCAACCTGGTGAGAGAAATGACAATCTTGGAGAAATCCTTGATAAATCTCTTATAGTAGCCGGCTAATCCCAGAAGACTTCTGATCTCGGTGGGGGATCTCGGCATCTCCCATCTCATCACATCCTCAATCTTGGCCGGGTCGATCCATATCCCATTTTGATTAACGAGTTGCCCCAAGAACTGGACCTCTCGTAACAAAAAATCACACTTTGAGAATTTGGCAAAAAGCCTCTCCAACCTCAATACTCCGAGAATCTCTCTCAGATGCTCCTCATGATGCTCTCTAGATCTTGAATATACTAGAATATCGTCAATGAACACGATCACCGACCGATCTAACATCAGCCTGCACACCCTGTTCATGAGATCTACGAACGATGTCGGTGCATTGGTGAGACCAAAAGGCATCACCACGAACTCACAATGCCCATAACGAGTCCTGAACACCGTCTTCTGGATATCTTCATCCCTCACTCTCATCTGATGATATCCAGACCTCAAATATATCTTGAAGAACCAAGACGCTCCCTGCAACTAATCGAACAGATCATCGATCCTCGGTAGTGGATAACGATTTTTGACCGTCAACTTGTTCAACTCGTGGTAATCAATGCACATCCGGTGTGAACCATCCTTTTTCTTGACAAAAAGGATCGATGCTTCCCACGGCGAGCTACTCGGTCTAATAAACCCATTTCCAAGCAGCTCCTGAAGCTGCAAGGATAACTCCTGCATCTTCGGCGGCGCAAGGCGATAATGTGCCTTGGCGATAGGCGTTGCCCCCAGAACCAAATCAATGCAAAACTCCACCTGCTATCAGGAGGCACACTCGACAACTCCTCGGGAAGGACGTCTGAGAACTCACTCACTATCGGAACATCATCAATCGAACTCGGCCTCCCTGCATCCACTCGTGTATCCATCACATAAGCTAAAAATCCACTGCAACCCTGCTGTAAACTCTGTCTCACCCTATCAGCCGAACAGAATGCTGACGCACATCGGGTACCCTCACCATATACCATCAGCACTCCCCCACTATGGTCTCGTATCGTCACTATCTGTCGCTCGTAGTCTATAACCGCTCAAAATCGGCTCAACCAATCCATGCCCAGTATAACGCAAACATCCCCCATCACAATCGAGAACAGATCTATCAAAAATTCCATTCCGAAGATCTCAAGTATACATCGTCGAATCACAACAATAGCATACACCGCTCGCTCGTCAGTTATGGAAACTCATAGAGGTCGACTCAACGCCTCTCGTCAGATACTAATGTGCTGACTAAACGTTAATGACACAAAGGATCGAATCGCACCCGAGTCAAATAACACCAAAGCAGGTACATAATCCACAAGAAAAGTAACTTTGCATATCATAAAATAAGCACAATATCTCAACTCAGCATAAATAAATGAAAGAATACGTACCATCCACAACATCGGGCACTGTGCGAACCTCCTCCGCTGTCAACTGGAAGGCTCTTACGCAAGCCTTTGGTGCCTCGGCCTTCACTGGTCGGGTATCGGTAACTCTAGCAACAAGTGTAGATCCCTGTGCCGATACCTGCAGTAGCTGAGGGCACTCGACCTTCCGGTGGCCATTCTGGTTGCAATGAAAGCAAACCGAGAATCCCTTGGGGCAATCTCTAGCAAAATGCCCCTCCTTCCCACACTTGTAACATACCCCATCTATACACACCCCCTCGTGGCTCTTGCCGCACTTCCCACAAGTGCAGCCCTTCGGACCCCTAGATCTCGAATCAGCCGGTTTTGACCGCTTGGCTACCGGCTGAGACTGTACCGACTACCGATCCTTCCCCTACGACTTTGCCTCCTCCCTAGCCTGAGTCTCCAGATCAATCTCCCTCTTCCAAGCATTTTCCTGAAGCTCGGACAATGTCCAATATGTCAAGTTCGCCACGAACTCGTGAATATCCCTCCTTAGAATGCTCAAATATCGGCTCATGCGTGTCTGCTCAGTAGGCACCTACTCAGGGTAAAACATTTCCCTATCATGAAACTTCCTCATGATCACAGTAAGAGAATCAGTGCCCTGCTTGAAGGACATGAACTCCTGAGCCAGCCGTTTCCTCTCCATTGGGGGAACATACTCATCACGAAACATAGTGGTGAACCTCTCCCAAGTCACCGCAGTAAGCTCAGCAGGGGTGAAATTCGCCGACACAAAATTCCACCAGTCCTTCGCCCCCAAGCGAAGCTGGTTCAGCATGAACCGTACTCTCAAATGCTCTGAACACGAGCAAGTATAGAAACATCCCTCGATATAAAAAATCCATCTCATCGCAGCGATCAGATCCTGCATCCCATCAAACTCCGGTCGCTTCGTGTTACTGAACTCCCGAAACAGCAACAAGTCACCCCCTTGAGGTCTAGCAGCAGCCACAGCTGCAGTAGCTGCAGCAGCCATAACCTTAGTAACCGATGTGTATCTCTCATCGAACATCTCAATCAAAGTGGTCTTGATAGACCCAAGCATCTCCAGAATCTCTACGCGGATAGCCACAGCCACTTCATCGTGGATCATCTGATGAAGCTCCTCGTCACTAACACCACTGGTCCCTGGTCTGGGGCGTGTTCCAACCTTGATGCCTCTGAAATACAACATAAGAAATATCAGAGACTCGCTCGAGCATACTCGCACTCGATAACTCAACCCTACTTGCTCTTTACTACCCTAAGGATTCTTACTTGGGCTACGCACTAATCCAGTGTCTTCAGTAGTACGGGACCTATGCTACTGTCCACACTTCATCAGTATTCACCCCAAGTCCTCTTCCTAGGAGCCCAGATCACAAACACTCTGATCTCGCCATGCATAGGCTACTATCCAGCAGACCTCTCATAAGCTCCTCACTGCTACCTACTCCCTCTCGAAGTATCTCATAGCAGCAGTAATCTCCTAGACTAAGGCATCACAAATCAAGCAACTATAGTCCTAGATATGAGTACCTAACCTACTCTAGCATGCATAGCATATCACATAATATCTCATAACATATAATGTAAGGGTATTTTGGGAAATCACCGTTCGGGCGTTGGCCGATCGTACATACGGCTTCGTTCTGTCTTTCTTAAAGTCTTGTACTATTTTTTTTAAAATTGTTTCTTTTCTAAAAAAATTCCTCAAATCCTCAGTTCGATTTTAGATGTGCCTAAAGGTGCATCCGAATCCCTTAAACCAAGGCTCTGATACCAACTTGTAACAACGTAAATTTTGCAAAAGAATTTTTCACTTTTAAAAGTAAAATTTCATTCATAATACTATCAAATCTCAATGTATCACATGACAACTCCATAAACAAATCCCAAGATCATAATACATAAAATCCCCCAGTGTGTACGACTCATGTCGGCGCCTTCCCGCAATCGTCGCTGGTACCTGAAACACATATCACATAACACAGTAAGCATAAGTGCTTAGTGAGTCCCCCAAAATACCACATACAACACATACGCCACTGGAGACTACAGTACGACCCTCCGGTCGATGTGTCTCAGTGGGACCCTCCAGTCCCGTAGCTCGTTGGAGCCTCTGGTCCGGTCATAGCTTATTGGACCTTTCGGTCCGGTCGGTATCGTTGGACCCTTCGGTCCGGTCTATACAACACATAGCATACATATATCAAAATGCACATAACCTCATACATACATATAGCACACAAGACCCTCCGGTCTACACATAGATACCACTCTATGTAATGTATAGTGAGAAGACTCACCTCTAATGAAGTCGGATAAACTCTCGTGCTCGACGTCCTGACCTAGCCTCTTCCTATCATCCGAATCACTGATCAATACTCTCTCATAGTCACATCTCTAAAGATTGGGTAGAAGTCCATTCTACCCTTCCCTAAACTCTCTTGAATTAGTCTTGACCAAAACCCTAAGGTCACTGAAGTCAACGGTCAAACTTTGACCCGACTCGTCGAGTGCAAATGGGTGACTCGGTGATTCGATGCGGGGACCTCTGGATCCTTCTAATCTCACTTGGAATGTCGAGTCATCCCTTTACATGACGGGTTACTCCTGACGAATCGCGGGGCAACCCCGAATCGACTTGTCGAATCCACTTATGAACTCGGCGAGTTGCTTCCATGGCAACACTCAAATGACCTTTTGATGTCAGATCTGTTTCTCTAACCCATAGATCTGACCTTCCCAAACATGATAATCACATAAAGGTCTGACCTTTACATGCATGCAACATACATAGGGCTCCTCTTGATGAAATTTCCTCTAAAATGGCAACCTAAGTTCATTTCCCCCATGGAACATCATAAAGCGGGAAGGATAAGGCTCTCTGGACCTCTAAAGGTCCAGATCTAGAGTCTAACACTCCAAGGGACAATAAATCCAACAAATCAAGCCAATAAAAGGGTATGGAAAACCCTTAAATTTAAGGGTCTTAAACAAAACAGAGAAGAGATCGATTTGCTACCTCAAAACTGTAGATCTAAGCTTGGAAACCACGGATTAGCAATCCTCTTGACCTCCTCTATCTGGAAGCACCTTCTTCTTTGCAAAGCAACACCAAAAAGGATTAAAAATAGCCTTCTCTCTCATACAACTCACTCCAACTCTCTAGGGTTTCTCTCTCTGGACTGGTAGCCGCAAATGGGGGCTATAAGTACCTTCAAATAGGCCCTCAAACCCCGGGATCTAGGGTTTCCACTTACAATGCCTACTTGGAGAGTCTACTCTTGGACTCGTTGAGTAGTTCACTAAACTCACATGGCCACCCCGCTACTACTCGACGAGTTATGGCACCAACTCGTCGAGTAGATCAATGATTCTCAAAATAAATCACAACAATAATATACGTGTAAACTATCCAAAGAGATGAACTATCATTTGGATTTGGATTAGGATGTGTTCTTATCCAAAGAGACAAAGTGATGGCTTATTTCTGAAGATAATTAAAGGTTCACAAACCAAACTATCTAATGCATGATATATATTTTGTAGTGATAGTTATATACTTAAATATAAGAAGCCACTATCTTTATGGAACTAAGTGCAAGCTGTTTTGTAGATTATGGGCGTGTTCGGCAAAACTAGTTGGTAGCAGATAGCGAGTAGCTTGTAGCTTGTAGCATTTTGTTAAACACCACATGCAATATCATTTGGATTTGGAGCATTTTGATTAAACTAAATGCTAGAATTTTGTAATGTCAAACGAGACTTTTTGTTTTAAACGGAGTGTTTTGTTAAATGCTGGAAGCTAGAAGCTCTCAAACGCTCCAAAATGCTTCATGCCAAACTCACCCGATAAAATTATTTATTATCTCTTTACATGGAGATAATTGAACATGAAGTGGATGCAATGGTTGGAACTACTCAAATACTATGATTGTGAAATACATTAATATCTCGGTAAGGCAAATGTCGTAGCTGATTCCTTGAGTAGAAAAGTGAATGCAGAATAGAAGAGAGAAAAATTGTAAAATATTGAGATGATTTTAGTGATTGTAGAGTAGATCAAAAAAGCTTAGACAAGAGCATTAGAAGAATATGTGAAGAAAAAAGAACTTTTGGGAAAGACGTTGGTTTTCGAGGAAGATAATCGAGGGCTAAAGGTATTCAAAAATCATATTTTGGTGTCGACGATGGGAAGAATGAGGGATCTTCTAATGGAATACTCTCATAAAACAAAGTATTTTATACACCCAGGAAGCACCAAGATGTATTTAGACATTAAAACCTATTACTGGTGGCCAATAATAAAGATTGATATGGAAACTTATGTAGCCAAGTGTGTGACTATTTGAGAATGAAATCACAATATGAGAATCCATATGGGGACTTGGAACCTTTACCGTTACCCATGGGTAAGTGGGAAGACATTACCATGGACTTCAAAACCAAGTTTGCAAAGATAAGAAAAGGCCAAAACATGATATGGGTTATAGTTGACCGGTTGATGAAGGGTGCACACTTTTTATCCGTATGATAGACCTGGTATGTGGAAATGTTAGTGTAACCTACGTGAATGAGATTGGCAAGAATCATTGTGTGACCTTATTGATTGTATCTGATAGAGATAGTCGATTCACTTCCTGATTCTCAAAGAGTATGCATGAAGAAATGGGTATGAAGTTGTAATAGACAAAGTGAAAGAATTATCCAAACATTTTAAGATATGGTGCATTCACCTACCACTAGTAGAATTCACCTACCAGAATAGTTATCACTCAATAATCAAGATGCATCCTTATAAAGCATTGTATGTGAGAAAGATTCGTACACCATCTTTTAGTTAGAAGCTGGAGAAAAAAACTTTGTAGGTCCTTAAATCATTCAACAAACTAGTAATAAAGTGAAAATCATCCAAGAGAGAATGTCAGTTGCTCAAAATTGCTAGAAGAGATATGCTGATTAGAAGAGACGACCTCTAACTTTTGAGCTTGGTGATCAAGTGTTACATAAATTCTCTCCTTGGAAGGGACTTATCATATTTGGAAAATATGGGAAGTTAATTCCTCATTTTACTGGTGCATTCAAAGTACTTCAGATGACAGGTAAGCAAGTATACTGGCTTGAGTTACCAGATGAATTGAGAGGTAATCATAACACCTTTCATGTTTTTTACTTGAGAAAGTGCTTGGGAGGAGAACATAATATGATTCCACTTTTGGAAATAAGGATTAATGATTACAATATGTTAGTTGAGGAGCCTGAAGCAATTGTCAATTGAAAAAGGAAAAGGTTGTGTCACAATATGATCGATTTGATACTTGTGCGTTAGAAACATACTGTCGGGCCAAACCTTACTTAGGAAACAATAAGTGACATGAAAAGTCGATATCCAAAATTATTTGCTGCTACATGATTCTGTGACGGTATCATCCTAAGGGGGTGATAACTGTAACGCTCACACTTTTCCTAAGTGTCCGTACCTTACATGTTGTATGATTACAAAAGTAGTCTTCATATATGATATTGTATTTATGTTATACAGATAATTATTATAATAATATGAAACCGTCGATATAAAGAACATTGAAATCAGAGCTCGTATGAAGAAGTTATGAGTTTCAAAATGTTATTTATAGTGTAATGTTCTCGAACTATAAAATGAAAAATAAAATGTGAATTAGCCATTGAAGTCTAAAAGAATGTTGCAGTACTCATCGATACAAAAGTGAGGATATAAATAACGTAGAAATTGGAGCTCATATGCGAGCGATGTAATTTGTTGAAAATTGTAAGAATACCTGCAAATGCCATATGTAGCCACCAGAAGCCAAGCTTGTTTCCAACGACTAAGATGCGGTGCACCTATGTACGATTGCAACACGACCTCCTAGTAGACCCTTATAAATAGCACCTCAAGCTTCCATTATTTCCCGCTCATTCATATTTTAATTTTCTCTCTCTAGAAACTCATTTGTCTCTTTAGAATTCTGGCTTATTGAGCTTCGAAGTATTAGCAACGAAGTGCCACGACAATAGAAAGCCCGACAAAAAGAAGTATTTTGCATCAAAGTTATGCCCATGACTTTCCAAGTTTTTGATTAACAACTTGTAATGTGAGTTATGCTTACCGTACTTTAAGTATAACTGATATTTAAGTTTTTAATCATTAGTATGAACTTAAAAATAAGATTTATCAGTAATACTAATCGTTATATTGATCAATATACTTACAAGATTGATGTCTAGGTTAGATCTGTGAAGTGTTTAAAGTGAATTTTCCAAACAGTTTATCTCTATATACCAAACATATCCTATATTTGATACAATTTTGCATGGTCCTTCCTTAACAGATATATGTCAGTATTCTTTTAGGATTATTGATAAATATGAGAAACTATATATATAATCATGAATAATATGAATGATGACTAAAACATAGTAATAATTATATCTAGGCTTTTTTAAAGAAAAAACTGAAGTGTTAGTCACAACTCATGCTTAGTCAAAATTCTTTCACCTTGAACCAAGTGAGTGTGTAGTTAGTTTCAAGAAAATAATCGTAATAAAAGTATGTATAGGTTGAAGGATATATATATATATATATATATATATATATATATATATATATATATATATATATATATATATATATATATATATATAAATATATGAACGCTTTACTCTCTGTGTTTTTGTTTCGATTTTATATACTAAATTATAATAGTGTTATATGATTAAGAAATTTTAATTAAAATCCATTTATTTTAATATAGTCTCGTTTAAAAAAAAATTAAGACTTATATGTCTTTGTTAGAAGTAAGTTGAAAAACTGAATAGTCTCATAGTTGGGTATCGTGTTAAAACAGAGTATATTAGTCCTCCTCTTTTTAGGCAACCAAAAATGGTGTGTCTACTTCGGTCAACCGGCAAGTATGTTTAAGTCATCTGCTAGAGTAAGAAGAGAAAACTTGATTATTCTAAACGGTCTTGGAAATTACAAATTTCGTTGCTTTTTTGTATTTATAACCTACAGACGTAAATAAATGGGCCACCTTATTTATGAAATACATTGAACATTGGTTTCATTTAAATGACTTACACTGGCCAATGACTCTCCTAGATGTGTAGTGAAACAGTTGCTCAAACGATTCATCATGTAAGGTGATTCCTCTAGTTAATCATTGAAATATGATTTGTAAGAAATGGTTAGACTGGGTTTGTACGGGTAGAGTACCTTATAGATATTTACGTTGGATTCATATATCATTATTGTTTTGAAATGGTTGTTTGTAGGATTCTTAATATGTTTTAATATCATTAAATTATTATAGGCTTGAAAACCCTATATATCTTACCAGGTTTTCACAAAGACGACCATTCAATTTATACGCATCACATGTAGCGGAACTAAAAATGTTGGAAACTAATAAAGATATCGAATGAAATAAGAGATGAGTATGTAATAGTTTTTAAGGACCTTTAAATATTTACTTTAAATATTTACTAATATATGTAGGATATTAATTATAACATCCTTTGTATTTTAATATTATGAAACAATACTTGTTATCTCAAAATTATTTATTAAATTAAAATTTAAAGTAAAATCTTTAATTGGTTATGGAAAATGGGGAATGTCACAAGGGGTAAGTGCTTGTGGATACCAATGGTAAGTTGATATACAAAAAAGCAATGATACATGTTTTGGGATACATAATTTCTAGAATTTTCAGGATTCGATGTGACATTTTATTATCTACCATCTTCATAAGTCTAAAACCATTAAACATACAAAATTATTAGAAGAATTAACTTTTATTTATGTGAACCACTTACTTGACATTTGGGTTGCATCAACAATTATATTCAGTTTTAAATGTATTGTTCTTTATCATCTATGACCATTCACCCTACCTATTAAAATACATCATGATTTCTCTCTATTTTTTCCCTCCCTCCCTCTTTTCTATCGCTTTTTCTTCTCTTTTGCAACATGCCGACTAACACAAGTAATGAGAAAGACAAAAAAAAAAACACATGGTTGCCTTGTTTGCTTCAATTCAATCGATAAGAAAAAAAAATAGTGATTAAATGAGGGATGTAACACCTTCTATATAGGAGTTTGGCCAGCACATTATATTCTAAACAAAAAAATTTCTTATAGGGTCCTTAAAAGAGGTTTTGGTATGCTTTGAAGAATCGAAGAAACATCTTGAACTTTTTGATTCTTTTTATAAACAAGTCATATTTTCAAATATATATAATATTTTGGTTTGAATAAAAATAAATAAAATATGTTTTCTTTAGTTATTCTTTCTAGTATATCAAGAAAATAAATATTTTAAGGGAAAAATCGTTGGATGATAGTACCCACAATAACAACATGATGATAATATTAATATCAAGGTTGTAAAAATCACTCGGCGGTCGACTGGGTCAAGCGATTAATCGGTTTGTGGGGATTAATCGGGGACCATAAATTACTAATAAAACTATTTTAAAACTTAATATATTCTAAGAAAAAATAGTATTAGAAAATTCAAAATTTTTAAATTTTTAATTTTTGAAATATTTGGTATAATATTTGAAAATTTGAATATTTAAAAATTTAAAATTTTGAAGTTTTGAAAATTTTGGTATAATATTTGAAAATTTTAAAATTTGAAGTTTTTTAAAATCTTCCCGCCGAGAACCGCCAAGGACCGCCTAGCCCGAGTTTGACCGATATTGACCAATTTCCGCCTAGCACTCATAATCGTAATCAGTTGCAGACCGCCTAGCGCCTAGGCGTCCGCCTAGACCGATTTTTACAACACTGATTAATATTAATGGTAATGTCTTTTTTAGGTTACACACCGACAAATGTAAGCAACATTGGCCGGAGAATAATTATTGAGATCCATTTTTTAATTAATTGTGATTTAAATTAAATAAATGAAACTTGTATATCTAGAAGGGCGTTAAAGTAAGAATCTAAAAGTCATGTAATTACCAAAGATAAGGATAATTAATTTATGAAAAAGTAATTATCTATTAGGGTTTAAATCTTTTCCATATAAGTAGCGACACATAGAACTAGATTTCAGAGTTAATGAAATTGTAAACACCCTCACAAAAACTAGTGGTGCTTGCCTTTCATAAAAACCCTAGAATTCTCGATGTACATGCCTCGTAGATCCGACAGAAACTGAAATCATTATAGGGTTTGTACTGCTAGTTGGTCGTTGATTATGGTGTTGTTATTTGCATTTTGGTGCAATCACATCATAGGGATTCTACTTTGGATCCTCCCCATCCAGTTAATAAGCGACGGTAAAGAAAACAAAAGCTTTGAATCTAAGTTTTCTTATACTCACATATGATTGCTTTCAGTTGCTTAGATAGGTTCAATTTTGATTTTCTCCTGGTTTTATGAGTTACCGTTTAGTTATTTGTATGCATCTGTTGTGCCTTTTTGTGTCCAATGATCCTCATAACCAAAAGTGGTATCAGAGCCACTTGTTCACGTCTAATGCAATCTGAAGAGTCTCTTTGTCTTTAGTATGACTTATTTATCCTTTCGTAGCTCATGGGAGATGAATAGGATCAAGGCTAGTGGTATCATTAGGTGCACTTGTGAAGTTTATGAATGCATGTTTCTTATTTTACAAAATCGATGCTTTCAAAAGGTTAATTTTTATTAGCTAAAATAAAAGTAAATTTATTTTCAATAAAAATGTAAATATCATATTACCCATGAAAAACATGCACTTACTCGTAATATGCTACTGTAGCACCTGGAGCCAAAGCATTAGTTTGATTATGGTAGGGTTGATGTGATATTCATGATAATCAAGTATAACATATGTTGATGATCAAATGTTTTTTTTTTTTTTTGCATGGTTGATTTACCTTTTAGATCCTTGATCCTCGGCTATTCCAGTCATGAATGCTATATGAGCATGAAAGAGATTAACATCCAATTGACATAAGTCAATAAATCCTGACGAATATAGGAGTTCCATAGAGATTGAAACATGCAAAATACTTTTACCTAAATATAGAACTTTATAGTGTGATTTTGGCTAATCCACTTTATATCTTGAAGTGATGTTTTGTCCCAAAATTTCAACCCACTTTTATCATTTTTAAAAAGAGGATATACCATTCAAAAAATTCATTCAAACCCATTGCATGAAAATCATAAAATCCAAGTATCCAAAAATCATAGTAAATAACATACTCATGGCGAAAATAAAATCTCATATCACAATAGTTGATGCGTGTGTATAGTCAAGCCCTATCCTTTCCTCTATCTTAATAAGTAAATGAATCAAATTTAATCCATAACTGTAAGCCATAGCTTATTGAGATCCTTAAAATACCACATACCACAATACACATACAATACATACAAACAAAGCTCCCGACTCTAGTATTGATGTGGGGCTTAGTGTGGAGGATCGGGTCTTTATGTTTCTAGAGCCCATGATCGAGTGACTAAAGTGGCTTCACAAAAATGGCCATAACTTTGGCTATGGGACTCCGTTTTCAACCTACGACTAGACAAATCGAAGCCTGGAGCAAGGAGCACGTCATGATAAGTACTCAAAGGGTACTTACCATTTTTAGTCTAGAAATCACTTTCTAAATGGATTTATAGACAATTTTGTGGTTTTTTAGTATTTTTGGTTTTTGTTTTATGGTGTGTGTTTGGCCCATCGTTGTATTGAGGTCTATTTTAAATTCGGCTCCTTATTTTTTTAACTAATGTAGTTTGGAAGATCATTCAATAGTTTTCTCCTGAAGTTCTATTTATGTTAGACAAGATTTCGAAGCCAATCCCACGGTATTCATAAAATCAATTGAAGAGATTGTCATGGGTATTCTGGTACAATCAACAATTGAAGAGATTGTCATAAAATGTTATTTATCTTTGTTCTGTTTTGCATGTTGCATCAAGTTTTGATCCAACTAAATAGAGAGTGAGTAATGGCTCTAGTGCACATCTAGTAATAATGATGACTAAGAACTCTAGTGCATGTATAGACATCCTAAGGGTTAATGTCTCTATGACATGTCTAACCATGACATGAGTAACCTAGGATCTTGGCTCAAGTTTCAGTCCACCATTAACTCCTAACACATGATATATAGTGTAATATATAGAAATGTAAGATAAATCATCTAAATAAAAGAAATCCTAACTACTCGAAGTTACGTAATATCAACACCTTGAACCACTTAAACCAATTAGAAGTAAAACCTCAGTTTATAACTCAAAACCTCTAGTTTGTCGATAAGAAAAATTGGTAATAAATTCAGTAGTTAACTGATAAAATTCAATGATCAATGGTCCCACGCTCTGACCAATACTCAATCATGTCGCGAGCGCTATACGAAAAAACTGTCATGACTTGCATCGTGGCCCAATTCCTTCATCGTAAATAACATTAGATTGTGTAACTTTTCACTAATGTCTAAATCCTTTAAGACCAAAGTCCAAGTTATCAGATTTGAAACTCATAGGGGTCTTAATGGGTAAAGTTTCCAATTTTACCCAGATCCAAGGCTTAATGAACCATAATCTTCAATCGTAACTTGAAATCTAACTAAAATGACTAAAACTCATGCATCCCTTATAGAGAATGAATGAACACTTACTTTTCCACTACCAAGAATGTCCTAAAGTGAAATCTACACAATAGTATCCATCGAGAGTGCCCAAACTCCAAGAAATCTTAAGAAATAGGACTAGAATGCTAAAACTCAGTAAGATCCTAAATCTAATCATGAAACGAGAAAAAGGTTGGAAGTTTATCATTTATAGAGTTCCATAGAAAGTAAGTAGGACGAACTCTTTTGGATATTTTTTCCTTTCTACTATACCACCTTGATCTAACTCCAAAATCTCTCCAAAAACACCAACAATCTCTCAAGAACACATAATGGGCTAGGTTTTTTTGCTTTTGGAATAGGAGGCTGAAGATAAGAGAGAACTCTAAAAGTTAGAAACACTAAACAGGTATCAAAGCCGAAGATTAAGGGTTGTGAGCACAGTTGTCATCTCGTCATGGTCCATACTTAACCATGTCACTACTTAATGTTGTATCCCGCATCACAACACATAGAAACCATGACGCATTCCACTAGAAAAAAAGAACCTTAAAAAATAGGTGTTACAAATGAAATATGGGTCTTATCCATTTTAATAAATAATTGTGTAATTGGTTATTTATTTTAAGAAGGATTTTATAAAACTAATCTCGAACTTCATTTTTTATAGATGTTTACTGGTACTGGTGCTATTGGAACCCCTCGACGCCTACCTCTTCGTCAAACCTTTCAGTACTTTAACTCCTATCAAGAGACAAGCTCATTGGTTTGAGCTATCTCGATTAGATTCATTCCTTAAGGATCATCTTCATGTATGAGAAACAAGAGTACGTTCTGGATGGGGATATCCCTTAGGAGCATTATGAATATGCTACAACTAAAGAGTTTGATGACTATGAGAAACATCATAATCTCTAGATTGAATTCACATGTATTATATTGGAGAAAATGGTTCCCAAGCTCCAAAAAAGCTTTGAGAACCTTGTTTCATTTGACATGAATGAGAACCTCGAGGAAATATTCCAAGACCATGCCTGACATAAGAAATTAGAAGTTTTGAAAACTGTTCTACGTTTCAAGATTTAAGAGCAAGGATACGTCAGTACCTTATAACGCGTTGTGTGTATTCTTAGCGTACACAAGTGGATGCATCGGGTGGCTAAGGCTCGTATACGGGGCGCACAAGGCCAAGGTTAAAACCCTTAATTAACGGGCTTGTGCCCTATATAAGCTCAATTATGACCTTGGACCCCTTCCTTAGAAGCCTCCATTGCTTTCAAACATCCCTAAAATCCTAATTCATTTGTGAGTGATTCTTGAGCTTGAAAGTACCTAAAATTCCCACTTTTGGTGTGTTAGCAAGGAGAATGAGGTAGTGAGCAAGCCGTGAACATGGGAAGTGCTTTTGGATCCTTCATCTAGAGCATCTTGGGGAGCTTGTGGAGGTAAAAATCTCATAAGTTGCTATTTGTTTTGCTAGTTTGAGTTAGGGTTTGGTTTTAAGTCCTTTCTTTATCCATGAACCCTCTCTTGCGAGTATGGGCAACTCCAAATGGTTGAGAGGTTAGATCTAAGCTCTTTGGGCATGTTGAAAGCATAAAAATGATAGCCTGATGATTGTTAAGACTCCATGCATGAATTTAAGGTCTTAAAAGGGGTCTTAATGGGTTAAATGAGGTTTTGGTTCCTATGTGGCATGCAAGGGCATAAAGTTGCCAACTTTATGCCCTAGGACCTCTTAATCGACTCATATTTGGTTTTGGAAGTTGAGTTTCCACATTTTAAGCACTTAATGGAAGTTGGTGCATAAGCTGGTTGTACGACGGGCATACTATCTTGTACGCTGCACGTACCATCGTAGAACCTAGTATGCTGAGCAGACTGAGGTTGTATGCTGAGCGTACGCCTTCAGTGGTTTGTGGACTTACGGTAGACTTTTGACCTATTTGGGCCCTACTTAGTCTTGGGCTTGGATCAATTAAAGTAATTAGGGCTTGGAACTTATTTTTGGGCTATAGGTGGCATGGTTGAGCCTTTTGGGCCTTGTGGCCCATTATTGTTTTGGACCTTGGATGTAGGCCCATTTAGGAAAGTAAGACTTTTGGGACTTAGTAGATGAGTTAGACTTAGGAGCTTAGTCCCTTGATTAGATTAGTGTCATAATCCTAAGTAGGTTAATTTGTATATATTTATAGTGTGAGAGTTTGGATTGGTAGCCGAGCAGATATTACTTTCAGTTGACTGAGCTGAGTCTCTTGCCGACACTATGAGTCGAAGGCACCAAGGCCGACCTATTATTTGTTATGCAATATGTTAAGTGTTGTGTGTTGTATGTTATGATCAGGTTGAAATACACCCGAGGGCGACGTGCAATGTGATAAGTCGGGATGAGATATACCCCAGAGCGGGACCCATTGTGAACTATTTGGTTGAAAGACACCCTAGGTCGAGGCCTCATAGTGGGAGCCCATATTTGTATTGTGTTAGTTAGGACCCCCAGGGTTGGCTCCATTTGTATGCTTGGTATGTGCTATTTGGGAAACAAACATAGTTTTTGCTTATAGTTTATTCGCGTGTTTTAGGTACTTCTGATACTAAGGGGAAGGGCCTAACTTGATGGCACAACATTCACTCTCTAGCATTTTTTGCATTTATTGTTATGGATACTCTGATATTTTGTCATGACTTGATGTAATGGATTTCTTTTAAACATATTAAGAATGGAATTCCCAATTTAAAAATGAAAATTTTTATTTGTAATTTTTTTGCCGTTACACCTTTATATATTCATCAAACCCTGATAGGGTTTCCAGAATATTGGATTTCTCAACTATTGAACAATTAATATTCAGTCCCTTTACCTTTAAATAATTTCTTGATTAATTCTACATAATTTCAAGTTAAATATAATTTAATCTTATTTATTTTCTTATCAATTAATGAAGCTATAATGCATTAAAAAATTGTTTGTCTTAATCTATTCAATTCTTTTACAACTATTTTAGTTATCGAGGGAAACCCTAAACAGACTTTGTTATTATTCCAAAAGTTATACCAATTACTTATGACATTGGACACCCATTTCCAACAGGCTCCCACATGGATAAGTCATTAACTATGTACTATTGGTCGAATAATCTTCAAATAACCAACAAAGCGTGCCTTCTAAAGTAATAGTCAAACTTTCGTTAAACAAAAAATTATCCCTTTCATAAGTGATCAATTATTTTTGTGTTTCTACAAAACATCTATTTTAACCAAGTCAATAAATTATGAATCAACCTTATCGTTCAATTTATTTCTCGATTGTTGATATTTAATAACTAAAATAATAGTGCTAACTGAACGCATCAATTTAGTTCTAGCTAGACCCACCATTTGAATGTCAATATCAAATCACCAAGGGGCCCATGATATCACTTTTTCTATTAAGGAAAAAGCGAACAAATAAACTTTTACTATATAGTTTTTTGTTTAGTCATCGAATCATTCATAGAATTAATCGTTATAACCATTAGTTATGGATAGTGTTAGAGTAAGACTAATACATAACCAACTTGTTTGCAAACAATTAAATGTTTCTTCATTTTAAGAATAAAAGATATTATCATCTCAAAATTACTCGTGATAGAATCCATGAAGCAATCTCTCTAGGTGTAGGTTTTTTCAATGGATAAATCTCTATTAAATACTCATGAATGTTAGTTGCAATCTCCATGATATGTCTAATCATTATAGGGAACCTACTAACAATTCACGACAAGCTTAACTCAATACTGACTACCAAGAGTATGATTGATTGTGGAGTCTGAGTAAATTAACACTTCGGAATTTGAGATCTAAACATGATAAAATGAACAACAATAATAAATTAATTATAAATAGTAACACTCCTGAAAATAAATAATTCTATACTATTTAATTGCCAAAACAATTACAAAATTTATTTATTGTTATAAATGTTTCAACTAATCAGCTAACTGCTAAATTTAACATCAACCTATGTGCCTATGCTCCCAGCATGCACACGCTGTCTTTCCTTGGTGGTTCCCTTTTTTATTAGATCAGTCAGTTTCTATTATGATGATACCCACTTCATAATAATATCACCACCCTCAAATCCGTGTTGAATGTATTGGAATTTCCTGTTTATATGCGTTCACGTTCCATTATCCCTAGGTTCTTTTAGTCACCACGTATGCACCTTTGTTTAAACATAATATCTCCATGGGATTTATATTGCTTAGAACAACTTGAAAATCACCCATGAACTTCTTCATCTAGGTAACTTCCTTGGATGCCTCATTCTCAACAATATATTCAAACTCACAAGTAGAGTTTGTAACCGTTTCTTGTTTGGAAATTTTCAATGTCACGACACCACCATTAAATATAAATAACCATCCAGATGATGACATGGAGTCATATTTATCCACTTGGAAACTCGCATTTCTATATCTTTTCACAATCATCTCTTGTTCACCACCATATACAAGTAACATGTCTTTTCTATTTGTCAAATACATAAGGATATTATTTAAAGCTGTCTAATGAAATGGTCCATGGTTTTCCTGATATCAGCTTACTATGCTCAAAGCATATAATAATAGGGAGAGTATATATCATAGCATACATAATAGATCCTATAAGCGAAGCATATAGGACTCAATCCTTCATATCTAATTAACCACTAGAACTATGACATTAAGACTTGCTCAATTTAATGCTTTGGTGCACGTAAACAATTTAAAAATTTAAGGTTTAATCATATTAATTCAAAATAACTTTTAATTAATTGATTTTAAACCAATTACACACACATACGAGCACGCACGCACACATACCTACACACACACACACACACATATATATATATATATATATATATATATATATATATATATAATAACAAAGTATGGGTTATTTATGTAACTCACGGCTAGTAAGGGGTTCAAAAGAAATTTTTTGCTAAATAATGGCTAAACTCGACATTTGAGACCTTACAGGGACCAAACATGTAAAGATTTCCATCAATGGGCCTTATGTGGGCTTTTTACGGTTTTGGGCCCTAGAATTGAAATTTTTGATCTTTTGTATCCTTAATTGTCATTTTCAAGAAAGTTGTGTCAAAAATGCAGATTTTGATAAAAAGGGGTCAAAGTTGTGAAATTGTGAAAATTTGGGGCAAAAAGATGAAATTTTCTATAATGGGCCGAAAATGTATGTTTTTCACAATAACCAAGACAAAAATGATATTTTTGACAAAAAAAATGAGTTAAAAATGTTATTTTTACAAACACTTGCCTTAAATACAAGTTTTGTTCAAAATGGGGTCTAAAATGTTATTTTTACTAAAATTGGGCCTTAATTGTAAATTTTCGGTTTAATGGGCCAAGAATGTCAAATTTTTTAAAAAAGTGGGCTTTTTATACCATTTTAGTAAATAATTGAGCTACTACTAGCAAAATAATAACAAACGGGCTAATTTTATCATCCTCGTGTTATTGGGCCTTAGTGGCCCATTTATATGCTTGATAGGTCCTGAATACTATTTATATGTTTATTGGGCCTCATTGACCCATTAACATGCGCGACGGACATTGGATGCTATTTGCGTGTTATTTGGGCCTGTAAATACCTTTCATGTAAAATGGGCTTTAGTGTCATTTTACATGTATTTTGGGCCTATGTTATATAATCTCATTCATTTCAGGCCTGAAAATGACTTACATGTTTAGTGAGCTCCGTGGTTCGCTCACATGGTCCAATGGGCCTGAATGAGTTTTATATGTTTCTCTTCGCGTAAATTCGATTAAGGATCTAGTGAGACATGTTGGTTGGCACCTATTGAGTGTACGATCGTAGCATGTAGTTATAACCAGAGTCTCTTGGAGGGAGAGTGGGGGTTTGTGTATAGATCTATATGGGGATGACACCCTACACCTGAGCTGTTCGCTACAGTTAGACTACACCAGTCTAGGGTGATGAAAACCTTATTCTATTTTCCGTCGGCGTTCAACAACGCCAAGACAGGTGGAATTGTTAGTAATTAGTATGGTTATAACGACTCACTTAGAGGAATTAACGTTATGATATTTACGAGAGACCATTCTCTTTCTCGTTGGGTTACTTAGGAACATTCTCGCACCAGTACTCGACCTCGGGGGTTGATGTACCAACATTCTCTTTTACAGGGAACATAGGGTTTCCTGGGGGCATTCTCTTTATAATCTCTTCACTTACTTTTGGAATCCTTTCAAACAAAAACACAAATGCATTAATACATGATCGGACACAAACATGCTAAACCATTTTAAGAAAATACATGATTTTCTTGTGATTACAAAGCTATACAAATTATTTTCGCAAACATGCTTATGAACTCACCAACATTTGTATGTTGACTTTTTTAAATTAACTTGTGTTCTCAAGAAACCGTTGAAGCAGGTTGGGCTGAATAGTTCAATGGATGTTTTGTTATATTTTGCTCTATCATACTTTAATTATTTTGGCATGTAATATTCAAACACAATACCCAGTGTAAACAATGTATGTTGTTATATTACATGTGATCATGATGATGATGTTATGTTTCAAGTATATACTATGTGATGATAGTACAAGGATGAAGTCGCGCATAAGCCCCCAGACGTTTCTGCCGTCTGGTTGGGGTGTGTGTGTGTGTGTGTATGTATGTATGTATATTAGTTTCTAATCAATTTATCAAGATATGATAAATTTATAAATTTTATATATCACTCTCTTAAATTCTTTTCTACAATATCATTATTGGTGATTTTAGTGTTATTAATCTATTTTAGTATAGTTATTATTAATATTGTGATAGACTGGGTTGTATTTACTAACCGAGACTAGAGGTGTAGGATGCACACTCGGAGTTGTAAACGTGAACTCAAGAATACGGGGGTCCGGTGGCAGCACCCATGGGTACAAGGTTTGATGGGGTAAAGCCTATGGCTAGGTGTAAGGGCAACACTCCTTATGTAGTCTAACCCAGAGCCCCTGGCAATGATGATATTATTATGATGTAAGAATCGGTTATGTCTAATAACGACGTTTCTAACTATCATTTTTTGGCTCCATATGGATGTAACCACTTTTAAAAAAATTTCTCTCCTGTATAAGAACATAGTAAATGTTCCAGAAAATGGTTGGACTTTCTCATACACGAAATTGAACATCAGATTCTATATATCTTTCAAGAACACAAAAGAACAAGGTTATGTTCTCTCTCTCTCTCTCTCTCTCTCCCTCTCTCTCTCTCTCTCTCTCTCTCTCTCCTTTATGTGTTGGGTGTGGCATGGGGAGAACCATTAACTATGACTAGTGTACTTGGGTAACTAACCAATTGTTATTTTTTATAACTTAACAGGACAACAAGACAAATCTATAATATTGTCTGTGATTTGGAAATAAAAGTGGTTTGACTTCTATACTGTAATTCGTGGATTGTCTCAAATCTTATTATATGATACCTCATGATATAGGGTCGAGATCATAGATTTTGAAAAGTGATTGCAATCACAATCCTATAATTAGGGGTGTCTGCCGAACTGCACAAACCACATAAACTGCCTGCACTGCATCAATTTGCACCACATAATGCGGTCTAGAACATTGGTGGTGCAGTTCGTTGTTTATATTTTTGATATCCCGTCTTTACGGTGTTGTTTGCGGTTTTTATTTTAAAATTACAGTTCATACTGCACTGCATATATATATATATATATATATATATATATATATATATATATATATATATATATATATATATATATATATATATATATATATATATTAGTTGATAACAAAAACAAGATTTTTTTTGAACAATTCGTATCTTATATTAAGATTATGCCAATTACTAAACTGTAGTAGTTATTTAAATTATGTTTTTTTCAGCAAACCACAACTGACATTGGTTTTTACGGTAAGAAATTACATTATAATGTCACTGTATGAGAATATATGCTAGTAGCAAGACAACACAGATATAATATGTAGAATAAGAGGTATAAAGGTGTGGCAGTACTAAGCAATTATATATGTGTGAAAAAGTTAATTACAATATAATATACCATTAATAAAATTTATAAATCTTAGATTAAATGATTAAAAAACAGTTTCAAAGTTTAACAACTTATAAAACCACACAACCGCAAAAGCACCCACTACAAATCGCACCACATAATGCGGTTCACAAAATCCCAAAGTGGATATGACATTTTGACTTTTAATCGTACCAAATCGTAATGCAAAAAGCTTTATATGAAATTATTCGAGTATATATTGATATTTTTAGATCCAAAACCAAAGAATCATTTTTATTATTTTTAACCTGGTATACTTATTTTTAAATCTGTATTACCGTATCCTAATTAATTATAAAATGCATAATTGGGATTTTTAATTATGATCCTCGTGCGGATCACAAGATTTTTGTCAAGTCCACGCCTTTTCATTGTCAAAAGCATGTGATCACTTATTTCATGTGGACATGATTTTATCTACTATTCATAAATTGTCTGTCCTACTAACTATATTTTAGAATTTAGAGGTTTTTCTTGTATAATGTCGTTTAAATGATATTTGAAAACATTCAGTTTTAGTGGCCGTTTACAATTTGTTCCAAAATAAATTTAAAACTTTTAACATAATTGTGTATAGATATTCCAAATAATGTTTTGGGACCACCATTCATGATTCAATAATTTAATTTAATGGATTTTTATCATATATATCTAAGATTTGATATACAACTTGGCCTTATGTTTATGAGGAAACTGTCAGGAAAATGACATAAGAAATTCCCACATAAAACTTTAAAGCAAAATCTAAAGAAGACAAATACAATAAATCTTTCCTGCCAATTTTAAACAAAATGCCAATGGTTAGCAAAATCAAAATTTGATGTTTACGAACTATAGTTTCCATGGAATGAAAAACCACTTGAGAACTAACTATGGTTTTTTTTATAAGAAATTAAATATCTTTATATTTTTCTACATATTTATTTTTTATACATATAATATGATTGAAATTTTAAAGATGATGGATATGCGTCATCCTTCCGTATCTAATTTTTGTCACATCATATATCATAATGATGAATGTGCATCATCCTTCCGTATCTAATTTTTGTCACATCATAATATATCATGATGATGGATTTGCGTCATCCTTCCGTATCTAATTTTTGTCACATCATATATCATATGACTCTCAACACAACACCAATTTTGGTGGAAATAAATAAAAGCCTGATATTTAAATAAAAACATAACATTAAAATTTAAAACGGAAACATTGCAAGACCAAAAAAAACTTATGATAAATTAAAAACGTAACTTCAAGATCTCCAGGTGCCAAATCTTTGGTTTGTGTCGTAAGATTTGTCAAGTGATTCATGAGTTCTTCTAACTTTTGTCTCGCCAGCTCAGTCATTTCTTGTTGTTGAAGTTTTACCACTACTCATGTCTCAAAACATTTTTTTCATGTTGCAATATTATGTGTTCCTGAAATTTGTCTTCGGTTTGCACCATATGCTTTGCTTTCCTGTCACTTTCCGACACATGTTTTGCTTTGTGCTTCGCCTTGTCTTGTCATACCGGTAGCCAAAGAAGTGTGATCTATTCAATGTCGTCCATAATTTCATTTGTGTCATCGTTAAGGTCGGTGTGAGTCCGTGCATCAGAAATCTTGACCAAACTCGAATTTCATGACCTCTTAGGTTGCCCCTCCAACGACGTTGGACATTGAGTTTAAACTCAAAAGTATGATCCAACCCACTCGATATTGCGCTTTTATGACTTTAAAATAATCGAAGTCATTACATTGCTTTCCTTTTTTGAATAAATCTTCTTGTAGATACCATTGAATTTTGTTTACTTTTTGTTCGATTCTTGCAATTTGCCACTTAGCATATTGATGTTTGCAGTTTAGATTTTTTTCAACAAAAAATGAAATTTTATGAGCGGCGCTTCCGAAAAAGCGCTTTCCTCATACCATTTCCTTTAATTTTATTATTTGATGTCCCACACCACACCATAATTCCACTAAATTGTATTCCTACTCCGACATCAACCATTGTGGACCTTCTTGATTATCTCTTTTTTTCCCTTTTGATTTTGCTTTCCCTTTCCTTCCACGACTACCTTCGGCTTGAGTTTCATTAACAAATTTTAACCGAAGTTTGTGTGGGTGATGGTTATTGGGTTTTAATTGGTTGAAGGTTGTATGTGTTTGGAAATTTGCAATGGACGATGATGTACCAAAAAAGTTTGTGGCAAATTTGGTTGTTGCCCGTAAACAATTGTTGGAAGTATGTTGGTAAAGGAAATTGCATAGGAGGTGAGGCGTTATTGAAAACAGTTTGTTGGTATGGTATTCGCGGCGAATCTTTGGTGTTAATTAGTTTCATATAACTCTTGTATCTAGGGAATCCCATATGAGAGGTTGTGCTCGGGTATGGGTGTGGGTATGGATTTCGTTGAGGGGTGTTTCGACTTCGTTTCATTTTTTTTGATCAAAGAGGTTTTTGAAATTATAAAAATGTAGAGAAAAATAGAGTGATGTGAATAAAATTGAGTGAGATGAGATATATTTATAAGTATTTTTAAAAAAAAAATTAAAATTAATCTTTCGGCACTATTGGTCATGTAACAGTTCCATTTTATCCCATTGAGCAACGTCGAGAGAGCCATGAGCCCTAACACAACATGTACGCACGGTGGTGTTCCTATAGCCTACATGAAGTTCACACAGTTTCTGGAACCATACAAATAGTCACAACTATTAATAATTATATAAAAATATGACACTTATCACAATTTCATATGAATAAAAAGAAAAATTAATTTTTGTAATTTGTTTAATTTGTTGTAAAGTACTGAAACATTTGTTTAGCATGATTTTGACTTCAATCTTTGTTTTCCCGATTTCTTCAAAATAGTTGAAGCTTGTTGAAATATATTTTAAGGTGAACAACCTATCAATAAAGAACCTGAATAAAGAACCTGAAAGGAGATAAAAGCGGGACATAGATCAAATCCTTATCCCCCAAAATATACCAAGCTTAACATATATGGATCAGATACTATGGGAGAGTGCATGTCGTGGTATCCTGATTTTTGTCATTTGATAGGTACGACATGCCATTTTGCAACATATATATATATATATATATATATATATATATATATATATATATATATATATATATATATATTGAAATGACAAACTATCATACTCCTAATCTAATCCTAAACACTACCTATGATTCCTAGTGCACACTTGTACCCCCAACCTTTCATTTGAGAGTCACTCCTTACCACTAGTCTAAAGGCTATTTGGTATATTGTTTTATGTTAAATTAATTTATATTAACATGTAGATTTAGATAGAAAAATTATAATTGTGATTTTTATTAAATTGAAATAAAAGAAATACATAAAAACATTTAAAAACATCATACATTAAAAGCATATAATACACAACAATGAAAATCTAAATAAAGTCATTGTTCGGAAATTGGCCTCCCAAATCATCTACGTGTTCCACATTCAAAGCAATGTGGTCAATCCTCAAAATATGTTCCACCAAGTCACCACACAGATTGTGATGGATTTCCATATTATATATTATCGCTTTTCTACCCATGTATTATTCCTTATCAATCTCAAATAGTTGTCTCAAGAACAATTTCGCTTTTATCTTACTCAAATATCGCTGATCTTTCATCTTCTAAAATATATTATGTTATACAATACACATATACGTAATCTCTGCAAGTTTTGCCAAATCAGTAAAAAAGTGTAAGGTACTTGTAACGACCCATTTTTCACGTCCAAAAATTTCATTTTTCCATCAATATTTAGTAAAATCATTTGCAAATAAACATTGTCTGATCAAACCATTTCATAAACATTTACTATGTCTGAAAACCAAAGCATGTAATAAATCAAATGTCAGAGTATAAATCCCAGAACAATACCATAAATACTGAAAACGGTGTGTGTGTGTGTATGATGTGCCGCTACCACTCCAGCTCCTTCCCCTTTGATGAAGAGGTACCTAAAACCAAAACTGTAAACTATAAACACGGAGCTTAGTGAGTTCCCCCATCCTACCACATACCATACAATCATATCACATACATACTGCCAGACATTTCTGGGGTGCCTGACCTACCCGGTACGGCCATTATGGGGTGCCGACCTACCCATGCGGCCATTCTGGGGTGCCGTCCTTCCCGTGTCAAGCCATTCTGGGGCGCTGACCTACCCATGTCGAGCTATTCTGGGGTGCGGACTACCCTTCGGTCCTAACAATCGAACCCCGGGGACTATTTCACCCTCTACTACTACTATCATATATAACATAACACAAACATAATATCAGACATATATGGGGGTGCCTGAACTACCCTTCGGTCCTAACAACCGAACTCGGGGACTGGTCCCCTCGTACCACCTCTATAGCATATAACATAATAGGCCAGCATGCAAACATAAAATCACATACTGTCAGACGTATGTGGGGTGTCTTACTACTCTTCGGTCCTAACAACCGAACTCTATTACTATTACATACAACATATCATACTATCATATAACATATTAGGTAGTAGCAAACCTAGATGATATCACAAAGACAATCATCTATCATACGTCTCCTACTAGTGGGCCGACATTGTGGCCTTAGACCCACCGCTACTAGAAGATAAC
Organism: Lactuca saligna; assembly: GCF_052625555.1. Lineage (NCBI taxonomy): Eukaryota > Viridiplantae > Streptophyta > Magnoliopsida > Asterales > Asteraceae > Lactuca > Lactuca saligna. The sequence continues at coordinate 178,705,727 of NC_136421.1, read as the reverse complement.
TCACCTCATAGTAGCTGCTGAATTGTGCGAGAATCCTTTGACTGCTGCTGCTGCTCCGGAAATCCTCTGGCTATAATTCCAACAAAACGATCAGTCAAACACTGCTAGCTGTACATAGGGTAAAATGACCATTTTACCCTTGACCAGGTCAAAGTCCAAGTCAAAGTCAACTTCCAGTTGACCTGACTCGCCGAGTTGGCTTGCCAGCTCGTCGAGTCCCTAACCATTCGATTGTCCTTAATCCCGTCTCTACTCATCGAGTTAGGCATTGACTCGACAAGTTCTCCTTCTAAACTGATGCCCAAAAGTCCTTCATCCTACTCGCCGAGTTGCATGAACAACTCGTCGAGTTCATCTTCATCTGATGAACACTCTAAGCTACGACTCGCCGAGTTGTATGAACAACTCACCGAGTTTGTTCTTGAGGTAAGAAGATTGCCTTGGACTCGCCGAGTCAGGGAATTGACTTGCCGAGTCCCTTCATGGATGAGTCTGGCTTCCAACTCACTGAGTCCACCCATGACTCACAACTCCACTCAGCAAACACGAAAAAGGGGAAAACTCGGGGACTCGCGACTCGACTCGCCGAGTCCGATGAACGACTCGCCGAGTCCGATGAACGACTCGCCGAGTCATTCACATGCAATTACTATAAACTCGATTCTTCTTGAATCCAGTTGATACCATACATAGATCTGGGCTCTTAGGGTAGGTTTTACACGTAATGTTTCCAACTTTACGTGTATACATGCATAGGATAGGGATTTAAGGCTAAAATGGTAGATCTAGGACATTCAAGCGATTTACTCCCATAAAGGCCATGGATCTAAGCTTCTGGAGCTCAAACAAGTCTAGATCTAGAGGTTAATTAACTCATTACAAACCCTAATCCATAATCAAGCTTGGAAAATGGCTCAAGAAGGACTTTAATGGTGTTCTAACTTTAAGCATAAAAACAGAAGGAAACTGAGTTATACCTCAATGAATCTCTGAAATAACACCAAGATATCTGGGCTCCTTCTTCTCCTCTTGATCTACTCTCCTTCTTCTCTCAAAATCTTCAAGAAATCACACCAAAACACTTCAATATCACAAGAAAAGGGGGTTAGGTCGATATAAGGAGCTCTGAGGGTGAATGAGTCGGGCTTGCGGGTGCATAAGGTTGATTTAAATAGGGTGCAAACCCTTGAAATAAGGGTTTCATCCAGACAGGGGGGACTCGCCGAGTCGAGAATGTGGAAGACATCTAAGATAAAATTTGCAACAAGCATATGAGCTATTTGATAAAAAATGACATTGGACAAAAACTAATTAATAAGCTAGAAGGAAGATATAAAATGATGTAAAATAGCAATTATGAGAATATATTTTTCATAATTAATTAAGGGTATATTTTGAAAATTAAAAAAAACACCTAAAAACTAGCATAAGTAGCTTTTCTAAATGTAGCTTATAAGTTACTTTTTGGTAGAATAGAAAAAAATCGATCGAACCCCCAACCTAATCTGAATCAAAAGTTAACAGGTTGAGTTGATATTTTAAACTCATTTAAGTTAAAAGGATCATCCTGTCTAACCTATTTAATTGAATTGGTTGGGTTGGAAAAATATTATCAACCAATTTTCGATCCGCAAACTCATTTAACTTTAATATATACTTAATTTAATAATTGTTTAAATATTATCATGTATTCATCTAAATATTAATTTACAACTTATAATGTTATATCATTATACTTAAAATATAACAAACTTTATTTTATATAACAAATCTTCAAGATATTACAACACACAAACGATTCACAGACCTATATGTAATACTTACACATCAACACTTAATAAAAATAGACTTCACTACAATAAGAAGGCATATTTATGAAACTTTAATTGGTGTTTATAATATGTAAACCCTAATACTAAATAAGAAAAAGAGGAAATGGAATGAGATACAGAGAAGTGTGTATGTGTGTGAATCTATCGAATTGGCAACAAATTAACATGTTTATTCATTATATACGAACTTTTCACCCCAACATGACGTAGATCCACACGTTTCATCATCTCCCTAGCTTTAGTCCCTCTACTTCAGCCCATAAATAAACTAAAGATCCATTCCGCAACAACCCATATCTAGTTCAAGGAATACAGTTAAGTAAAAGAATTTCTGAAAGAACTTAATCTGCCCACACCAATATACATATTAATTCAAATATTAAGAATATGAAAAAATGTTTTCGTTAAGATATAAGATAGATATTAGGAATATCATTATTATTCTTTTCTCTCCTTCAATCTTATTTTTGAAGGGATCAAACAATTTTAATTTTAAATAGAGATACTTATGTTGGATTCCATTAAGAAACGTTGGTGAAGACATCAACAGTTAGTTAAGTGAAGGAACTTTTACCATGTTAACAGCTCCATCCATTACTTTCTCATGGACAAAATGCACATCAATTTGAATGTGTGTTGTTATTTCATGAAAAACAAGATTTAGGACCAACTTAATTGCTACATTATTGTCACTGTACATATCAACTGGAATAATACATTTCCTGCATATCTCGTCATAACTTAATTACCCATATTACTTCCCAAATAACAACATAAAGAGCTCTATATTCAGATTATGTAGAAGATATAGATATAATAGCTCGTTTTTATTTTTCCATGATATTAAAGTTTCATAAAAAAAAAAACAAACAAAACCCAGTTACAGAGCTTATAGTACTCAAACACTTCTCCTGATCATCATCAACAAAAGCAGTTAAGGATTGATTATGGGACATAATTATAAAAATGGATAATATCATAAATGATGGAATTTGAAGGTTACAAAAATCTATGTACTTTTGGAAAATCTCTTAACACTTAAGGGTAAATGCAATTTAAGGATCTATGTCTTTAAACTTAATAGAAATAAACCATAACTACAATCGAAAATCATAAGATTATGGTTACATACCTTTGAAATTTAAGGAACCATAGAAGTGCTTAGAAATCCGTCCATGCTTTGGATGGTTCTAGAATTGCCACTTTTGTTCAACTCTTAAACAATTATAATTCATCCCTTGCATTTTTATTTATTTTCAATTAATTCCAAATTAATTCTAGATTATTTTTTTATTAATAAATAATTAATTCTTATTGATTTCATATTAATTTATTAATCATATAAATTAAGAAATCAATTATTTAACAATTAAATTCATACTAATTTATTAATCATATAATAAATTAACAAAATAATTATCTATTTGTAATCAATATATTAATCATAGAATATATTAACAAATGATTTCTTTTTTCTGTTAATATCATTTCTACCTATTTTTTGTTACGAGGGCGACACAAAATGAATTTTCTTTTAATTACAAGTATATACGATTTTATTTATGAGCTAAGACACCTTAATCTAATAATATCCCACTTTGATAAGTCTATAACTCCAATTGCAAGTATAAACTTGAACCAAATGAAAATATGTTTTTTCCAAAGCCACTATCGAACTCTGATTAAAATTAAACTTTGGCCATAAGAAGAGTTATTAGTTAATCCTTTTTTCTACAAGATATCATATGAAAAGTGTCATGGATTAAATGATTAACCTCATGTTCATTTGTTTTTTTTCTCGGTCTCCGATTTTAAGATCAAATTCACACCACAAAATCATACACATCAATTCAGTCTGGACCAAGCTTGGTTCTTATACATCAACTCATATCTGCTAGGGGACCAGAGATAACACTTTTCCTGTTAAGGCAAAAGGAATGAATAACTTCAACTACATAATTATAACCTTTATTCTTCAAATCACACATGGCACTATGTTTTATAACATCAAGTTACTAATGAATTTACGTAATACCAACGTACAACTGACTTGCACATTATAACTCATGTAGCTTCATTTGAAGAATAGTATATATTATCGTCTTAGAATTATTTGTAATTAAATCCACGATGTAATCTCTATGCATAGGCTTATCCAATACTTAAATTCTTATTTCTATGTATTCGTGAATATTGCGGCAATAATCTGTATGCAATGTCTAATCCCTATGAACAATCTACAAACTATTCATGATAGTCTTAATTCAATAATTACTCCCAAAAGTATGAATGAATATGGAATTTTTAATAATAAAGTTGTTCAGGAAGTAAACATGCAAAGTGAAACACAATAATAAAGTAATTAACTATGGTATCATACCCTTGAATATAAATAAATCCCTATTATCTAATCACCATAACAATTATAAATTTATTCATTGTATTTTTTGTGTAATCAAATAACCACTTGAATTAAATAACATCATTCATGTCATCTTATAAACACACATACTATGTGTAAAGCTACACCTTATGATCTGATGATGTGACAACCTGAAATCTATTCCGTCACGGTAACCTATTTCCGTTAACAAAACTTATTTTTATTAAAATTTTCCGTTAACTTTTGGGTTAGGCAAATAAATTAATGTTTTTATTTTATTTTCTTAAGTGTCGGAATGAAATAAAATCACATGAAAAGACCCTCGTTATTTATTTGGAAAATTTGTAATTACAACTAAGTTAGGTTACGATAATTTCATCGGGTCAAATTGTAAACCCCGTTTAACATCGGTATCGGGCAGATTTCCATCGGGCCACAAACTCAAGCCTTATATAAAGGATGAGTAACCTTCATTTGAGCTTTTTCCCACCTCCTCATAACTTTCTCTCTCTACACTCTCTCTAAAACTCGAGTTTTGATCCAAAAAACGCCTCTTCAAGCTCCCAAAATCATAAGTAATCTACCCTACCTTATTTTTTAACTTGTTAAGCATGAAAATCTATGCTTAAATCACCCAAAACACTCAAGAACTTGTGTTTACGGTTTGGGAACACCTCCCAAAACCGTAAACTCCCATAAAGGGGTTTTGAAGCCCCAAAAGCCTTCCAAATCCTTTCTAGTGTTTAGCAAAGACTTAAAGACTTGCATGTACGAGCTTAGAACACCAAAATCATGTCATTTGGGGTAGTAAACATGAGTTTACGGCCCAAGAACATTCTTGGACTGTAAACACATCTTCATAGACCATAAACACCTTTGAAGGTGTTAAATTGCCCCTTAAACACCTCCAAAAGCTTCCATGAGTGCCTAGATTTTATGTTCCTTCATCTGATGCACCAAACCATACACAAATGAGCCACACTTGAGTTTACGGTTTGGGAAGGTCTCCCAAAACCGTAAACACCTCCAAAGGGTGTTTAAGTGCCCTTAACACCTTGTATGGCTTAGATTTGGGTCTAGAACATTGTATGCTTAACCAACAACCCCCAGAACTCATGAATCATGGACAAACATGAGTTTACGGCCATAAACTCATGTGTTTACAGCAGTAAACTTCCCAAGTGTCCTTAAAGAACCGTAAACCCCTTTTTCCAAGGTCATTTCAACTCCCAATCACTTCCTAAGCCATGGAATCAACCCTAGAACCTTCCCTTGTGCAATGTAAGACCTCTAAACATCCAAGAACACACCACCCATGAGTTTACTGCTATAAACTCATGGGATATAGTCTATGGTCCGTAATCTCCCTTAGGAGTTTACTCTTGAAGAGCAAACTCCATATCTAAGCCTTACACCTCCTTAGATGCAACCTGAATCACTCCTAACACTTGAGATAAAGTGTTTTCGCGTCTCGGAGTGTATTATATCAATTAATTAGTAGTTCAAAGTCTAATTAGATACAATTATGTATCTCTTCATATTATTTAGGAACCTCACGTGTATTTAATCCCCGAAATGACACTTAACATCCTAACCATCACATTTCTCGTTTGGTGAGTTCATACCCCTACACCTTTTTTCGTGCATTTCAATGTTTTCTAGTGGGGAATACAAGAAAAAGTACAAGGAAATCCTGTACTCAAACTTATTAGTTCATTTAAAATGTTTCATATTCCGTATGCTTTTAACAATGGAAACCGTATTAACCCAACCGTTTGACGTGTAGAGTTAGTTTTCAAAGTAATTGCGAATCTCATTATAATTTATGTTATACTTTATAATTTATGAAGGAATCATGCTAATCATAAAATAGGATTATAACTAACATTATACGCCTTTAGATGTCACCAGAGCTTCGAAAATACAGCCAAAGTACTTCTTTGAGTGTCATCAGAGCTTCGAAAAACACGTATAATATACGCCTTTGGATGTCACCAGAGCTTCCAAAATACAGCTAAAGTACTTCTTTGAGTGTCATCAGAGCTTCGAAAAATACGTCTAATATATGTCTTTGGATTTCACCAGAGCTTCAAAAATACAGCTAATGTACTACTTTGAGTGTCACCAGAGCTTCAAAATTTCGTCTAATATCCTCATCTGAGTAAAAATCAGAGTTTCGAAAATACGTCTATTAATATACTCCTTTGAGCGAAATTAGAGTTTCGAAAATAAATTTCTTGTTAAGTATAGTAGATATTCGTGTATGGATAATAAATCACAAATTTTAAGGAAAATAAGGGTTTTTCCTGGGATAACTGAACTGTTCTTAACCAGATTGTGTAACAAACGGATAACTAAACTTTTCTTATAAGAAAATATGAGATTTTCTTCGATAATAATTTTTATAGAATACCAAAGGAAACTTGTTCTTTTACAGAAATAAACCGCTTATGAAATCACCCGATTTATGCTGATATTTTAAAACTGCTTGTATTCTCAGGTCAACATTAGACAGGTATCCTGCAAATCTTTTGGAGAAGACGGAGCATATTAGTAGTATCGTCTTTGCTTTTGTTCATTTTGGATTTATATATAATCATGTGTAACTTTGCCTTCAAACAAATGTAAATATTGCTATGTAATGTAATGTTTTGTGTTTACTATGCTTACTATGTACATTGGTTGTGATACTTTACACGACGTCCTCCGCCACGGAACGTTTCCGCTATCGGTTTCAGGGTGTGACAGATGAGTCAAACACTCTACGCCATCTATCAGCGTCAACTTCGACAACATTGTGATTGCCAACATGTCAAGCTCATCAATGTTAATGTTTAGTATAGCTATTCTATATAATATTTTGTATATTAGGTGATGATATAGATATGTATAGAGTAAATCACAGATCTGATATCTTTGTGATAAGATCGGTGCTTAGTATAAATTAGATGCAATCCCTTTAATCATGGGATTCATACGTAAAGATTAATATATATATATATATATATATATATATATATATATATATATATATATATATATATATATATATATATATAGACACACACACACACACAACATTAGGGAAACCCCTAATTTTGTATAATACGACTTGGTGTCATAATCCTCTTTGTGACAAACCGTCTTCTTGGTGTATACAAAACCGTTTCTTGGTAAAAGAACAATTTGGAGAACTCTATGTGTCATTTAATTTATGTTCTTTATTTTCTTAGATTTAATTTACTTTCATAATTGTACTTGAAATGTATCCGATCGATAAAAACCTTCAATTGGTATCAGCGGGGGTTTATGATACACTTAACTATTTTTTTTGATCTCCCTCACTCCAAATCTAACTGTCTACAACCAGATCTCTCCATTTGATAAACAAAACTTATCTACTTTGAAACCAAAGGTCGTATCGCTGCTATACATAAATCAACCAGTGATGGTGCATCTAGTAGTAAGCTGGAAAAGAAATCTGTTCCTGAATATATCAAGGAAGAGAAAAGAGTGCTGAATCTTGATGTAAATGCGAGAACTGCTATTGGAAACTGACTTCCCTTTTCTGACTATCGTTTGATCCACAACTGCTCATTCACTTAAGAGATGATGATCAATTTATCATTAGCTTTTGAAAAGGAAAACTCCTCAAACGATAAAGGTAAGTGTGTCCTGGCTAAGATTCTTGAACCTCATGCTGACAATTCTCATGATAGCGTTGGAACCCTTGATCCTGATCTTCCTTACACTGATAAGGATCTCAGGTCAGAATGGGATGATACCTTAGCATATCAGGTAAAGTATCTTGCTAAATTTTCTTTTATTGATCATATCAAAAAGGGTGACACAATAGGTTTCTTACTTTTTGATTTATTTTTCTCAAATAAAGAAAAATATGCTCTTAGTCTTGAGTTAAAGAAACACGAGCAAAAACTCTCTTTCCTCGAAAAAACTGTTTCTATATTAAAAAAGGAAAACACATATATCTCATTGACATATAATTTTCTTCGTACTGAAAAAGAAAAGGATGTTAATCATGCTAAACGCATTCAACTTATTTTAAAAAAAAACGAGCATCTTCATACTTTAATCTTACAAGAATTTTTAAGGCCCAGATTCCAAATTAGTTTGAAAAAATTATTCCAGGTCATATAGAAGTGTTATTTCCTTAAACAAAGTTGTAGAGACTAAGACAATCTTTTATAAAGTTGACTATTTGAAAGAAGATTTTAAGAGTAGATATGTGAGTTCTTGTTTTATAAATCATAGCTTAATTGATACTCATTTCTCTATTGATTCTAATGACATTACTCAATGTGTTTCTAAGTTATCTACAATTGATCCTTCTACTTCTAATGACACTTCAATTCATCATGAGCATCATCAGAAAGTAATATTTGAGCATAACATCAATGGCATTACTTGTTCTAGACCTAAATTAAAAACTCTTAAATAAAAATTTAGAGTTTTTTCAGATTCACCAGTTGAAAAGAAATCAAAATATAATGTAAAAGGAGAGTATTCTAGAATCAAAGTATGTTTTCAATATGGTGATGCCTTTCATAAAGTCAGTGAGTTCACATTTGAAAAGAACTTCGTTCTCGTTGACAACATCATGAATCACAATGATAAGTGGATGAAAATGGGAAACTCGTTGAGTTGTCTCCCATATAACAATTATAATATATTTTCTTGTGTGACCCTTTGCAAATGGGTCAGTATATATTGTGTACATTTTTTTCAGGGCTTATTGTATATTTTAGTTTTAGGGTAAAGAGCATATTTGGTATGTATGTAACACCCGTAGATCTAGGCTAGTCAAATTAGAGGCAATAGGGGTCGAAAACGACTTTTCGACAAAATAAATAATCTTAACCAAGTTGTAGAGTATGTTACAAGGTTTCTGTACATATAAAGAACGCCGAAATCCGAGTTATAACGAAGAAGTTATGACCCGTCGAAGTTTCGCGTCAGAACCGGCACGGTATCGGGAAAGCGTAAATAGTGAATTTACGATAGAGTGAGATTTAGCCTTAGCGATATAAACAAAATTCGTAGAATATGTTAAACTAAGAACCTCGATAAAAAGAACGCCCAAATCTGACTTCGTATGAAGAAGTTATGATTTTTCGAAGTTTCAGATTAGCAATGTACAGCTCGAAATCCGAATATTAGATCGAGTGATTTTTAGCCGACACGAACTAAACGAGAATCAAAGATCTCATTAAGAGTAGCGTAACGAGAAAAAGATGGGCAAAAACGGACATCGGATGAAGAAGTTATGAGGATTTAACGGACTAATCCTGTCCCGACCTGTTATTAATATAAAATTTAAAATCGACCCAAAATTAGCTGATGGAGTCTAAATGAAAGTTGTAGAGTACGTTCCCACCTTCGTGTGGATATAAAGAACGTTAAAAACGGAGGTTGTATGAAGAAGATACGAATTTTTGAAGTTGTAACTCGAAATTGCAAAACTGGTGCGAGGGTGATGACGTGGCTCGATCAGGGCCGTAGCTTGCTGGTCACGGTCTGGTCTTCGGATTCGGACACCTGGCCTCGTTACGCCTCGCGTACGAAAGGAATGCCCCGCATCCGAGTACGCCCCGCGTCGGAAGAAGGCTACGCCCAATGAACTTCGGATTGAACGGTTCCGGAGCATGCCACGATGACCCATCCGAGGAGTGCCACCTGTTGATCTTATCCGAGGAGTACGCCCAGCGTACCCTCGGTACGCCCTGCATAAGGTCCGAACTTCGGCCTATAAAAGCCAGCGAAGGCTGCCGACTTTCTTGCACATTTTTCACTTCTCTCTCTAATTACTTTGTCTCTCTAAGGTCTCAAACCACTCCTAAGCCCTAGCACCCTAGGGAAGCCGCGGGGCTCCCGGAGTCCATAGAGAAAAAGGAGTTTTTTGGTTTCGAAACGTTGCTCCAATTAAGTTCCGGTTTTCGATAAAATTCGCTATAAGTGTGCTACGCTTACGCAATTTTTAATATACCTTTCAAATAATTATATGAATGTTATTAGGTCCTTAAAATAATTATTTGGGATATTATTATGAGTTATATTGAGTGTTATTAACGCTTATATAATAATAATAATAGTCAGATAATTAATTTGTCGCGGTTATCATTAGACTAAACCCTAGTGGTATCAATACAAGATTTTATCGAAGGAAAATCGTTGTGAGAGTATCGAAGTGCTGTCCGAGTGCTGAGTCACCACCTTTCAGGTGAGTGCATAGTCCCTTTCATCTTACACATAGATATGAAGTATTTTATATAAATTACGTGCTATGTGTGCATAATATCTGAACACTTGCTATCTATGCTGGATGAACGTTTTATACATGTTTTCAATGATTTAAACTGTATATGTATTTTATATCTACAAAATGTGTTGGGTAAAACATGGGTAGATATAATAGTTGCTGTGTGACAAAATAAAATAATGAGAGGCCTCGTTATAGCTATTCTTGATGATTTAGTCATCTAGCGGAGTATAGATGACGACCACGGACTATTATAGACAGCCCAGTGGAACACTAGCAGGCTCGCAACCTGTAGGTGTTCATTCGAACTGTGTGTTTATTTGAACTGTGTGTTTATTCGAACTATGTGTTCATTCGAACTGTGTGAACTGTGTGCTCACCAGGTACACTCCATCCCAATGATAGTCCTTTGCCTAAGTCCCTTGTGTTAGATGTTTTAGGGACGTAATGTGAGGATAACGGGAATGAGTAATTGGGTTGATTGTTTGATGTTTAAAAATAATAAGTATATTATTGTGGGTTGAAAACCTTATGTGCTCACCAGGTTTCCCAACCTGACCCACTTAGTTTATTTATATCACAGGTGTTGATGTGAAGTGACATTACACTAAGAGATTTAAAGAGATGTAGATCACTAGTGTAAATAATTGTAAGTTCTGTTTATGCTTATGTTTCTGTATTAACGATGACATCCCAAACATTTTAAAATGAAATGAATACGTTCCTTCGAAAATGTTTCAATAACGTATTTACCATGTTTTTCTGGGAACAAATTCCGCAACATTTTTATAAAATGAAGTACTCTGATTTTTATAAAGCATAAACAAAATCGGTCTTTTCTGGCCGTGATTTTGGGGATGTCACAATGTATACAACAGATGCTCAAGATAGATGATCAGATTCAAGCCACTTTTGGAAGACTTTATAAAGAAAGATGGTCCAACTGTTACATATGGAGTTAATTGCATGGAAGCTACTAAGGGATTTGGATGTATCATGTGCAACTCCGTTGTTTACAATAATGTCTCTTATGTAAAAGGTCTAAAACATAATCTCATTTCTATCAGTCTACTATCTGACGCTGGCTTTGAAGTTCTTTTTAAGAAGAGAAAAGGAAAGGTTATTAATCAAAAGAGTGTCATTATTCTTACTGCAAATCGACAAAACAACATCCATGTTCTGGATATGTTTTCTTCTGACAACTCTCTTCGTTTTTGCTTCTTTCTCAAACTCAATCTCATCTAAATTGGATTTGGCACAATAGGCTATCACATATGAACTTTAAGAACATTTTGATGATTGCAGGGTACCAGCTTGTAAGTGGAATTCCTAAAGTGCAGTTTTCAAAGTGAAGTTGTGCTCAAAATGTGAAAAAGGAAGAAAACCAGGTCTTCCTTTATATCCAAATTCTTGCTATTGTCAAACCTCTTTATCTTCTTCACATGGATCAGTTGGACCAGCTCCGGTTAAGTTAAGGACTGGAAAGAAATACACTCTTGTCATTGCGGATTACTTTCAAGGTTTACATGGGATGTATTTTTAAGAAATAAAAATCACATCATTGGTGAAATCATTTCCATCATTAAGTAGTTGGAAGTCCTCTATGATCACAAAGTAATGCAATTACGTAGTGATCATGGAACTGAATTCAGAAACTTATATTTGAAAGATTTTTGTTCAATCTCAAGAATTTCTCATAACTTTTCGACAGTTGGAACTCCTCATCAAAATGGGATTACAAAGAGAAGAAATAGAAGTCTCATTAAAGCTGGAAGAACTATGGTCGTTAAAGATGGTCTTTCCTTTTCATTTTTGGCTGAAGTTGTCAATACAACTTGTTACACCCCAAAACCGGCCTTTCATTGTTAAGCATCACGAGAAAACTACTTATGAGCTAGTAAAAGGAAGGAAATCATACATATATTATTTTTATATGTTTAGATGTGTTTTTTACATATTGAATCAAAGAGATCAGTGTTCAAAGTTTGATGCAAAAGATGATGTAGGAGTGTTTCTAGGGAACTCCAATATATCCAAGGCTTTCAGGATATTCAATCCTCAAAGGAAAATTGTTGAAGAACGAGTTCATGTTAACGTTGAGGAAGACTCATTCATTCATGATCAAGTTGATCACCCCTCATCAATTCTGAATGAACTTAGTTACTGTCCTTATAATCATGTTCACGAGCTTTTTCCTAGTGACGTTGAGCCTATTATGCCAGAATGTTGATTAGTTAATCAGTTCATAATCTATCTTTGAAGATCAGACTGCCATCCATGAAGAAGCAGAACCATCAAATCATGATGACTCTGCACAAAGTAATACAAATGAAAGTTCAATTTCAATAATTCTTTGAGATCATCCTAAATCCCAAATCACTAGAGATGTAAATTTTGGAAATATCACCTACAGCAGAGTCAGAAACAACTTCTGCATGTTTTTTTTTAAATTTCGTTTCAATGATTGAACCAAAAAGTGTGGCTGATGCTTTGAAAGAAGCTGACTGGATCAAGGCTATGCATGGTAAGCTGAATGAATTTGAAAAGATGTCGTGTGTGGAATCTTTTTCTAAAACCTCAAGGGAAGACTATCATTGGCACTCGCTAGGTTTCAGGAACAAAATGGATGATGATTGGATTGTTTTAAGAATAAAAGCTATACTTGTGGCTCAAAGTTTCTATTAGCTTGAAGGGTTGGACTATGATGAAACTTTTGCTCCTGTTGTTAGACTTGAAGCAATTCGCTTGTTTCTTGCTTTTAGTTCTTTCAAGAACTACAAGGTTTATCAGATGCTCTACAAGACTGCCTTTCTAGATGGTGATCTTCAAGAAGAATTGTTTCTAAAGCAACCTCCAAGGTTAGAAAGTGAAGAGTTTCCAAATCATGTGTATCATATTGATAAAGTTATCTATAGTTTAAATCAGGAACCTAGAGCATTGTGTGACACATTGGCAAGCTATCTTCTTTCAAATGGATAAAATCTAGGAAAGATTGACAACACTTTGTTCATAAAGAATTCAAGATCTCAGATCATTCTTGCTCAAGTATATGTGGATGATATCATCTTCGGCTCCATTGATGTGGAGCTAAGTTTAGAATTTGTAGAGATCATGTCCAAAAATGTTTGAGACGAGCATAAAGGGGAAACTAACATTCTCTTTGGGTTTGTAGGTCAAACAACAAATTGATGGTATTTTTTTTGCCGAGCTATATGTTGAAGATTTATGGATTCTCTGATTTCAAGCCCACCAAGACTCCAATGTCCTCATCAGCGTTTATTGGCATTGATACTAATGGATCTGATGTGAAGGCAACCCTATTTCGATGAATAATAGGCTCTCTAGTTTATCTTACTGCCATTTGCTCTGCCATTTTGTTTACTACTATATTATATGCTCGTTATCAGGCCAGTCCTAAGCAATCTCATATACTCGTTGTGAAAAGAATATTTTGATATTTAAAGCATACACCCAATCTTGGGTTATGTTATCCTCTGGATTCTAATTTCAAGCTGTAGGGATACAATCACTTCGATCATGGTGGATGAGGAATCGATCGGAACAGTACTTCAGGAGGAGCTCAAATTCTTGGAAATAGATTGGTAAGCTGGTCCAACAAAAAGCAGACATCAGTAGCTTATTCTACTGCTAAAGCTAAATATATTGCAACTGGAAGGTGTTGTGCCCAAATTCTATGGATTTAGAATTAGCTCTTAGACTACGGTCTAAATTTCTCAAAGACCCCCATATTCTGGGACAGCACCCAGTGCAACATTACAAGACCAAGTATATTGACATCCGTCATCATTTCATCAGGGACATAGTTCAAAAAGGAAAAATGGAGTTGTTCTATATTCCATCCACCAATCAGATGGCTGAAATTATCACTAAGGATCTAGATGAAAGGACTTTAAACAAATTAATTATAGATCGTGGCATGCTTTCAATGACTTAAGTGCCCTCTCACTTTTAATTTAATACTTCTTCTGTTTGCATGCTGAAAAAACACACATAAAACAAATGCTGCTTTTATTATGTTTATAGGCTTTTATATGTTACTTTTAAGGTTTTTTTTTTATAATATTACAAGTATTCTTTTGTCTCTTATATAGCTTTTTGGCCTATCTAAGATTTATCTACGTATCCTTTCTTCATATTTTGAAAGAGCTAAAAGATGTTAATGCTCTTGATGTTGAGAAAAAAAGTGGCATCATGTCCTCTTATTATTGTAAATGCTCTCTTTCTCCTCCACTCAGTATTATGGATGGATGGAGAAACCATCAATACAGTATGTTTTGTTTTCATCTACGACACATAATCCGATTAAATCTAGAATGCCCTCGTGTTGATCTGGAAGACACATTGGTTTTATGGATTTGAATAAGTTAACTTGTTGGTTACAAAGAAAAATCTCTACTTCTCTCTTTCTCCCGATGATTATGAAACTTGCAATCCATCTCTAATGCTTCAATAATAAAAGGCTTCATCCCTTGTGGTATATTGTGAATTCTTTATTAATTTCCTTAACTTTTTTTTGTTTTCTCTCTTATATATATATATATATATATATATATATATATATATATATATATATATATATATATATATATATATATATATATATATAGACACACACACACACACACCAAAATTCAATGGGTAGATATATTAGGAAATGGAAGTGCATTAATGTCCATTTAATTCTAACGATTTAATGGAACGAGTATTTATCACATTTCTGAAAAAGTTGAACATATTGTGTTGTTTATTAAGAAAAACATTCAGAAAAACCCAATGGCTTACCCTAATTGCATAGTCATCAGCGTAAGAGATACTAATCTGGTCCTTAAATGGAAAAGGGTTATTCATATCCCTGACCTCCTAGTCTGAGGTATGACATGATACCATTAAGAAACAACGATAAATCTTTGATTCTTGATTGCAAATTAGTCTATAATACAAAAGTTTAAAGCACTTCCTGTAGGTGAGCTGAACGGTTAATGATTCATGCTGATTTCACTTCAGACTGACTAAAATAATCCATTCTCTCCACAAGTATTCTATATAGAAGTTGATAACTCACTATGTAAAACCACACATTAATAAAAGTATGAAAGTCAACACCAATGGTTAGATTATGTACCTTAGGCGATCACACATACCAATCCATTTTTTGAGCTTATATTTTTCTTTAAAGTTTTATGATTCAGCGTAATGTACCATATGTGGATGAGAGCTTGAAAAATCTATGCCGATGTGTATATCATTGTCCATGATATATTAGATTCACTATCCACTCTTTCCATTTTTCTTCCAATAAAAGTGACTTATGATTCAGTGTATGAAAGCACATGCTGATCAGATCTTGCAATTCTATGTTGATGAATGATATTTTAAACCAACATTATCAGGAGACATCACAATCCTATGCTAGACTACAAAGCTACATACGGATACTCTTCTCCAGTTTGTTCTCCTGTTGATATCAAAAAGGGGAGTTAAGTTGGATGTTCTCTTTCCTAAGCTGACAAAACTACTAGAAGTTCAATCAAGCACAATCTAAGGGGCACTTAAGCTACTTTTTCATAAGATAAAGAAACAATTGGATGTTCAACCAAGTACAATCTAAGGGGGAGTTAAGCTGATTTAAGCATTCTCAAGTCATATTTATCCTTAGCTCATCATTTATTTGTTCGTCCGCTGCATTTCATAACCGAGCCGAATCTGTTGTCTTAACTACATAAAAATAAAAAAAGGAAGTCACTCTTATTCCCAGGAGGAGCATTCGTTATAGCTGAAGAGTTAAAAATTCATTCTTATTCTAAAACAGACCACAACCTAAAGAATTCATTGAAGATTAGTTTTGACATAATCAGATAAGGGAGATTGTAAGGCCACACCTTATGATATGATGAGTCAAACACTCTAAACCATTTATCATTATCAGCATCTACAACATCGACAATGCCAACGTATCAAGCGTATCAACATCACTATTTAGTATAGTTATTCTATGTAGTCTTTATATGTTAGGTAATGATATAGATATGTATAGAATAGGTCACAGATCTGGTATCTTTGTGATAAAATCGGTTCTTCGTATAGACTAGATGCAATCCATTTAATCATGGGATTGATATGTATATATTAGTATATATACAACATTCAGGTAAACCCTATGTTGTAGAACATGGCTTGGTGTCGTAATCGTCTTAATGATGAACCGTCAGCTTGGTGAAGAGAAAACCCTTTCTTGGTGAAAGAACAATTTGGGGAACTCTTTAAGTTACTTAATTTATGTTCTTTATTTTCTTATATTAAGTTTATATTTGTAATTGTACTTGAAGTGTATACGATCGATATGCCTCTCAATGGTCCTCCCATTGTGAACATATCGACTGGTCATTATTCCAATGATGCTCATTTCACAATTTCAAATTCTTATCCTTCTATAAGATGTCATGGAATTTCATATTCACATGTATTGACCTTTTGTGATTTAGAGGCTGCAAAGCCAAAGAAACTAATCCTTCGTGTGACATTCCAAAATCACAATCAACTTAAAATTATCAAAACCAACCATGAATCAATATTTTTTACAAAAAGTGTCATTACATCAAAAATATTATTTCAAATCAGAGTTTTCCATGGACACGGAGACATAAAAATAGGAATTTATGTATGATCACGCCTTTACCTGCCTACGATCGTTTGAAGTGCCTATAATGATAAATTGAAAACTATAAACCAAGGCTTAGTGAGTCACCCAGAGTATGAGCATACCACAACAAACAATCATAAAAAATGAGCAGCAAGCCTGATATAACCTATTTGGACCTCCCTAGAAGCCTTCGACATGACTGGACCGCCTTTAGGGCCTACAACCTATTCGGAACCCTCCACGGGCCGCCAGCCTGAATAGATCGCCTTGTAGGGCGTAAAGCCAATCCAGTCGTCCATGGGAATCTTGGCGTACAACAAAAAGTAGGCCCACCTCAACCTAACACAACATGTTGAAATATGCAACAAATAATCATAAGCACAGGGCCATCAAATACTGATAATCATATAGATCTACTGAAAAGCTACAACTATCATATCACTATCCCGGCCAGGACAAATAATCTAGTGGGTCGGTATTGGTGCCTTCGACCAATAGGTACAGTGAGGAAAACTCACCTCTCATACTGACAAATAGCGAAACAACACACTACTCCGAATACCAGCTCTACCGATCACTTAGTCAATAGATAGAGACCAAGGCATAAATATAGCTCAGAACACACAAAATACCCTTAAGTTAAACTTGTTCAAAGTCAAAGTGAATGGTCAAAGGTCCAATAATCAATATTTCTTCCCACCGGAGTACACCCTGCATACTAACATAGTACACCTAATGGACTCTGATGTCGACCAAAAATGGGTCGCTGACCGCATATGCACTACGTACCACTGGGTACGCCCAACATACACAGCCTAGTACCAAAACTCCATTAAAAGCTTATCACAACAAGCCCTTATGTCTAAAACTCAAATCCAAGCCCAAAATGTTGTCATAAGTCATAAAGTTTCCAACTTTATGACTTTGCATTACTATAAAGTGCTAAATTTTTAAACTCTAACTTTAAACCCAATAAGACTAGGTAACACATGCATGGGTTAAATACAACATTCAAGATTATATTCGTATGCATCACAACACTGTGAAATGTAAAAGGATGGCTCAAATGACTTAGAGTAACCCATACTCATCATGCCAAGCTAATGGAACCAAAATGTTCACAACTTCAAGGCTAACAAGATATTAAACAAATCATCATCAAGTTCAGAGCTTTTTACCTTAAAATGATGCCAAATGCTGATGAGATTCTATATCTAAGGTGCCTCATTCTTCAATGGAGGTCCGCTCTTATTCTCCTTCCTTCTAAATCACGAAAAGTGCCTACAAAAGCTCAAGAACACTCAAGGAGAATTAGGGTTTTAGATGGATAAAATGGAAAGTGGAGGCTGAAGAGTGAATGAGACATGAGGAGTTAATGATGTATACATATGGAACAAACCCTAAATTTTATGGTTTGAGGATCCTTCAAGTACACCTTGAATTTACAGTGTGTGCCCAACATACTAAGGTCCACCCAAGTATACCTAACGTATACAACGTATGCCTAACATACTAAGTCTTTAGCCAACATACTAAGTCTTTGGTCCACATCACCAACCACTACTCCTACAAGCAAGTATGATCAATCCAAAAGTTCTCACATTTCATCCACCCTTATCACGTGAGGTGCTCACCAACCTGGAAAATCACTCGAGACATTCACAATGAGCTTCATGACTCGAGACTCCATAACCAATACCCAACCTTGGTAACCAAACCCCTAATCACAGCTCACGAACAAACGAGATCTTTAATGAAAACACTCCACAAGAGAATTTATGATGCACACATTATACTCCCAACAACCTTTAAATGATCACTTTATCCAAACTAGTTGGTTCGTGAGTTTCCCGACTTCCAACAATGCACCAACACCGAAAGTACCATATGCAAAAGAAATGAACGATCATGATCACTGGGCCCATAACCTGTTTCTAGAATATCCATACAAGGTCCTCAACAAAGGTCTGGTTGGTCTCTGAGCCCACGACATGAGTCTGGAATGCCATTCCCGGCTCTAAGCCCATGTCTGGAATGCCTCCGATATTACACCGATCTTGTCGACATTCCATCACTCACCTGAAAAGTCACGATCAACACCATAGGGCCTATTGATACTGAATATCAATCCAACATCTTGGAAGATCCCAATCAACTTCCCTCTCAACACTAGTCGAGTGCAACAATACCATATTCTTTTACCACACACAATTCCTTTCACATTACAAACTGCTACTAATGCAAAATCGAACGAAAAGATGGTTTCACATAACCTGAGAATGGCATAGATGGTCACACTCGTGATCCAATTCAAAGGCTATAACCCAAATAAGAAGCATGTATATAAATCAAACCAAGTGCTCCATTACTATCTTACTCAGCCCACATACACCCCTCATGCCAATATCTAATGAAGTTGCAGCAAAACATACCCTTAGGGAGCCCATAACCTTACCCAAAATTGGCGAAGTACCAGAGTTCTAACGAAAAGATGAACGTCAAATGTTAATAGAATACCTCCTCATGAACAATCGAAACAAGACCCCATACCTTGATTGAGACAGAACAGACCCTATGAATATGTGACTATCTTGATAAAACTTTCAGGTTCTCCGTAAATGTTATGAAGACTCTAGTCGGATCCATCCAAATACCAATCCTTCCAGCACAACATGCCAAAATTAGATTCCACGCATATCTAATGTGCCGCTTGGAAAACTAAGCAAGATAGTCCCAACTCCTAAAAACAAAGGAAATCTTCTATATCGGAACCAAACTTGAAGATAGGTTGATGAGTCTGATGAACTTCAATTGATATAGATCAAAACTTCAGAGGAATCTCCGCTTTGATGATGTATGAAATGACCAATGATCGAGAATGAATTGACACCTAATGCAATGAACCAAAACCCAAGTTGAGCCAAACATACCCATCTCTGAAACTAATTTACGGACCAACGGCTGCACAATATATACTGTAAATATCATTCCCTAAGATGAGTTGACAATTCGCCCAACAACCGACACTCAACATGAGAGATCCTTGTGCCTCCTCATCTATTCATTGGCATTCCAAAAAGGAACCAATGGCTACAACGAGCTCCTTGACAAACTACTTCCTCCTATGAGACAATTTGTGTATTTTATGAATCCATATATATCTGATAGCCACTTGCTATACACCCCTGACTTGATCAAATATTAAACTGAAATCCCACATACCCACATCAAAAATCCCTATGAACTATTCTTCTGAAAAAACAAAATCAAACAAATCAATAAGGCTCCAAGTACAATGCAAAATTCTCTGATACTTAGGGTTCGAAGTACCACCCACTGTTGTTGTAACCAAACCTAATTTCAATCTGGCTCAACTAGGTACAAACCATCCCTGAATCTTGGAATGTATATGACACGCAAGATGATCTTCCAATCATAACCACCTTTAACATTAAGGAGTCCATGCAAATGCATACGTAAAAAACCAACTTACTATCCAGAAACATACACTCCTGGCTTACAATATCAATCGTCTATCCATTTAAATACCAAAAGGAATCATTCTCATAGTCATGATACATCAGAGATAACAAAAGTTATCACTACTGATTCGCATGAAACTATTAGTTAGCATCCGACATCCCAATATCCCAAGAAGCAGACCCTTGGTCTCATCATGAGGCATCCATACCACAAAAACCCTCCTATGTATTTCCACGCTGTCATACAGCCGCCAAACACCATAGCCAACGAGCCCCATGATGGGTTTACATCCCAACTCTGAAGATCACATGTCTACTCTGTCTTTGCTTCGAGCACAACAAGTTGGAAGAACATAACGCCACCTTGGATAGCGACAATCCAATCTATTTGTCAACCACTTAGCTTCCAGCCACAATCCTCAAGCTGATCATAACATTTGTCATCTTCTTGATTCATGTGACTGAAATGTAGGGTCTTGAGACCTCAAAACCAGCTAACTCACCTAGGTCTGCACCATTCAAACCCAACCGACGTGACCACTAAGGCCGTAAAGAATCACCAATCCCATTCTCACGCCTGAACAACCATGACTAAAAGGACGACAAAAATGGAAATGCTACCACGAATCATGGTATCAAACCATGTTATCCTCCCCATTAGTCATCTCAGATGTCTCCCCCTTCACATTTTGGAGTGTTGTAGTTCGAAACCTCAATGTTGGTAATTAGCCTACCAGTGATCCGATCCATGATATTCGAAAATTCTTCCTATAATATCTGTGAAAACTCAATGGTAATCATTTCCCACATCAGATCAACAATCCACTCGACCTATCCTAGCCATCAACTCCAGATCCTGAGTCATATCCCCCCGTGAGCTTTATACTGCATCGAACCAAAAACGCTTCAAAATGACAAACACACATTGCTACAACAACATGACAAGACTACCCCTCAGGTTTGTGAATTCCTTGCAACACAGATTTCTCCTATGCTTTCAGTAGTGCGGTTCCGTAGTACCTTCCAAAACTACTTGTATTTTCTCAAAGATCATCACAAGAACCCAAATCCAATTCAACAACCAAGATACACATACAACCTATCCTCAGTCCCTAGAGAGTGGCTAATGATGCCTCATCTTAACGGATGCTCACATACTTACTTTCCCACAATAACACTCCCAATAAATGCTAAAAAGTGCATCATGAGTACTACATACTCCCTAGGCTATCCTAGGATCCACACCTCATCGTACCGTCGACTACGAAACGACCTTCATTGTGCCAGTTTACTACTTTATGAATACAATTACACATAACATATCTTAAATAATCTTAGATTAAAAGATTCAACCCTACAATGGTTGAGCTCAGACAAGAGTAACGCAATAGGACAAAATGATTCACTCTAAGATTATTTAACCCATGCGACATGCAACTTTAAGTATTCAATTAAAAATTAATTCATACTCGAAAGAGTCCTACAATCAATAAGCAAGAAAACTCTATAGGAAATAAGGCATCATATATCACACAATTCTATCATGCAATTCGTGAAGATCCCTATCCTACAACTAATAGTGTGGGTAACTTGGGGTATACTTTCTTACTTTGGTTGATAGTACACATCACGTCCTTCCTTGGTTGTTATTGAAACCAATTTTGAAAACCATTTAATAACTTTTTTCCAGTTCCCTAGTTTGAGTCTGGATTTACACAAATGTTCATGTAATTGTTTCAAACCAAGGCTCTGATACCAACTTGCGACACTCCAAAAAACATATTAAATTTAAAATTTTCAAAACCAACCATGAATTAATATTTTTTACAAAAAGAGTCATTGTTTCATAAGAATTATTTCAAAACCAACCATGAAGCTATATAGAATCACGAATTTGCATTCCCACGATCCTCTGAAGTACCTGAAATGATAAACTAAAAATTGTAAGACAAAACTTAGTGAATTGCCCAAAACTACCAGCACACCACTACAAAGAAGCATACAATATGAGCAGCCAACCTGACTAGATAACCTCGTTGGACCTACAACTTAACTGGACTGCCCTACAAGCCTTCGACATGAGTGGACTGCCTCATAAGGCCTACAACCTATCTGAACCGCTCTATATGCCATTGACCTGACTCGACTGCCTCACATGGCCTACAACCTATCTGATCATCTCCAAGTGTCTTGGCCTACAAGACAAAGTAGGACCACCTCAACCAATCACACCATGTTGACATATGAAAAAAATAAACATAAACACAAAGCTATCAAATACAAATAATAATACAAATCTACTGAAAAACTACAACTATCATATCACTATCCTTATCAGGATAAATAATCTAGTAGGTCGATATTGGTGGCTTTGACCCATGGGTACAATGAGGAAATCTCACCTGTCAAACTGAAAAATAGTTGAATAAGACACTACTCCAAATACTAGCTCTAAAGGTCACCTAATCAAAAAATAGAGACCAAGGCTTAACTATAGCTCAAAATACCCAAAATACCCTTAATTTAAACTTTGCCAGCCCTGGTCAAACTCAACATCAACGGTCAAAGGTCCAAAAATCAATATTTCTTCCAAGCAGAGTACATTTTGCATACAAAGAGAGTACGCCCAACATAGTCTGTTGGTGACCAAAATAAGGCGCTGGCCGCTTATACGTAATGTACGACCAGGTACGCCCTGTCCTGAAACTTCGTTAAGAGATTATTACATTAAGCCCTTACATCTAAAACTCAGATCCAAGCCCAAAATGATGTCCTAAGTCATAAATTTTCCAACTTTATGACATTGCATGGCTGTAATGTGCTAAATGTCTAATACCTTAAGTTTTTAACCAAATTAAACAATCTAATACATAAATTGGTTACATACAACACTCAAGATAATATTTTTGTGCATCATAACACTCTGAAAGGTCTAAAAGGACGTATCAGATGACTTAGAGTAACCTATACTCATAATTCCAAGCTTATGGGACCAAAATGTTCAAAACTTGAAGGCTAACAAGATCTTAAAATAATCATCATCAAGTTTAGAGATTTTTACCTTAAAATGATGCCAAATGTTGATGAGATTATGGATGTAATGTGCCTCACTCTTCCAAAGTAGTCCTCACTTCTTCTCCTTCCTTCTGAATCACCAAGAGTACCCACAAAATCTCAAGAACACTCTAAAGGAGGATTAGGCTTCTAGATGGATGAAATGGCAAGTGGAGGCTGAAGAGTGAATGAAAATTGAGGATTTAATGATATATATATATATATATATATATATATATATATATATATATATATATATATAGACCAAACCCTAAAAATTAGGGTTTGAGGAAACTTCAATTACGCCCTTCGTATGTGGTGTATGCCCAATGTACTATGGGTCACCCAAGTACGCCTAGCATACACAAGGTACACCCAACGTACTAAGTATTTGGTAAAAATCACCAAAATGCTAGTATGGGCCATTTATTCAATCTTTCTCATACGAAGAAGTTAAAAGGTAAATACTTGAAAATTAAGTAGTTACACTTCGATATTGCAGAATGTTCTACTGAAACTTGTTCCTTGGAACAATTTCATGGTTTTGAAGTCTCAAATTCAAGGTACATGCCTTGAACACTTATCTTGCATTAAAGTTTCCAACTCACATGTATATATACTGACCATCTCCGATTATGGAAACATTTCCAAATTTCCATATCTCCATCAATTTTGATAAAGAATCATCTCAATCAAAAACGTGTCACTATGTTCTATTCCAACCAATATTATACTTCCAACTATCCACAAGCAACCAGTCTTTAGTAAAACCTTAGAATGTTGTTGTTTAACAACTTTAGTCAAATAAAATACTATTTATTTTCTCACAATTCCTAAGCATATGAAATATTAGAATAAGAGAGTATTATAGCTTATGTGATCAATCATATATCTGAAGCATAAGGGACGCAACTCATAATTACCAATAAAAGGATTTATTATATGTTTAATTTCTTGCTATAATATTTCTATATGGAATCTGCTATGTTGAAACATTTCAAAATGCTATTCAGATATGTCTTTTATTAAGTTCTATTAAACTATACGATCTAAACTTTTTGATATGAAACTAAGTACGATTTCCTTCTCCCTTTAGTCCATTATAGAAAAAAAAAATTCCCAAACTTTGCAATTTCCAAATTGGACACATTGTTTCCTACGAAAAGCATTGGCCTCACTTAATTCCACAAAAACAATTAAGCTCCCACTAGCTTTGACATGTAACCAAAAAATTAATTGGACTTCTTGAAATCATTACCCTTTGACTTTCTTGTAGGAGTGCATATTTCTATTATGTGATGCCTATTTAAGTCTCTAACTTTTTTCCCATCTTATACACCTTAGTAAAATGGTATGTATGTGTGTTTAAGCCCTTCAAAACTTATATATATATATATATATATATATATATATATATATATATATATATATATATATATATATATATATATATATATATATATATATATATATATATATATATTGGAAGTTTGAAAAAAGTCCTTGCCATTCACATAATTCGAAATATGAAAAGTGATGTTGTAATCATATTGTGAACAAGAGAATGCAATTGATACAACCAATATCCATATTTATCTTTATTATATCTTTAAAATCTATCAGTAAAAGTAATTCCTCACATTCCTTATCATGAATTATACTTAGTTTCCCTTCATGGACTAACGTCTGCTAATCTAAATTTCTTGCAATCTGCCAACACAAGGGCCTGCTAGTGCTTCCATGTTGTTAGAAACTTTCCCATATTGATCAGTGAGCCTTCATTGATCGATACACTTTACCTTTGCATTTAAAAGAAATACGTAGATATCAAAATCATTACTAACTTAACTAAAGGTGCACAAAAATGAGACTGTGTTAACTAAAAACACAATAGTTTTTCAAGCTTAGGTTGCACGTTAGTGATAAATAAGAGTATCATTGTCGGGTAACTCTTTAAACTCTCAAGATCAATACGATTTCCACTGACTTCTTGTCATGTGAGTTTTAACTTAACGAACATTCATTGACTATCTAAAACAACTATTCAAAAATTCATGTAGATTCTTGACAATAAAACACTTCATAGAAGTGGACTTAGTTTATCTTTTGTTCAAAATATTTATTGAAACAAAGTATGACTCATTTTTGATTGAACCATTTCCAATAATCTTCTATTCCTCTTCTTAGTCATACAATTTCATTATGATGATCTTAGAGGAGTCAATTGTGATACTATTCCATACTTATTAAGATAATCATAAAACATGACACTAAATTACTCTCCTTTCTTTTCAGATTGGAGAATATTTTGTCTTTCTGCTTACTAGATTCTTCTATGTCCTTCTTCTACTCTTTGAACCTTTTCAAAATATTATAATTCTACTTAATCTTATAAACACAATCATATTTAATGAAGCATCAGTAAACCATGACAAATAGAATTATCGTCCCATGTCGTGGATCTAGAAGGTCTACATCAATATATACTAGATCAATCAATTCTTCCCTTGACTCACATAAACATGTGAACTATGATTTAGCATAACTTTTCAATGACCAAGATTCTCATATGTTATACAATTTGAATTGTATGACTTCAAGTTTCTGTTCAGTTGGTGATGAGATGTCATTTCACTTTGTTAATTATCATAGTACCACAAGCATGATATCATAAGAATGAAATCAAAAATTAATATTTATGTGATTAGGAACTTGATCAACATATTCATTAATAACATTACAAGGAAATATAAAACGAGGCAACCATATAAACCAAAACTTCACTTTTGTTTATTGAAGAGAATTGGAATTTGTGCATGCATAAAATGAAAACTATTTTTCTCGACATCTCTGAAAGTAACAACAATCTATTAAAATTATCCTAACTCCTTAAAAGTAGCTCCAAATTCTAACCATCGAACCATGTGAATAAATTCCATTTCTATAATTATGAAGCATGACAAAAAGATGTGAAAACATATTTCCTTAACGAAAAACTCATATAGGTTTTCTATATGGCAAAGTTAGAGGTTCTCATAGATCCTAAATATCCAAATTAGGCATGTAAGCTTGAGAGATCTATCTATAGACTAAAAAATATCATAGCTGGAATATGTGCTTTCATGAAAAGGTCAAAGAGTTTGGATTTTCAAGAAGTGAAGATGCGCCATGTGTATATGTCAAATCTAGTAAGAGAATTATAGTCTTCTTATTTGTATGTTTATGGAATATTACTTATAAGAAACAATATCCCAATGTTCCAAAGTATGAATTATTGGCTTGGGAAATTTTTATATATGAAGGATCAAGGAGATACAATATGTATACTTGGTACATAGTTGTAAAAGATTTTGAAGAATTTAAAGATACATGATTCCAAGAAACGGTTTTTACCCATGAAACATGTTATCAGATTTCGTAAGGATCAATGTCCAAGTACTTGTAAAGGTCTAGAAAAAATCAGTCGTGTCCCATATGCTTCTGTAATAGGATCGATCAAGTATGCCATGACACATACTCAACCTGATGTCTCGTATGCTTTGGATACGTTGATTAATTATCAGGACAACCTTTTTTGATAATCATTTGACGATAGTAAATAACATTCCTATGTATTTAAGGAGAAAAAAGATATGTTGTTAGTATATGTAGGTAGAGAAGAATTAATACAAACATCTTACAATGATGAAAGTTTCGAAACTAATAGGGATGAATATTGCTCGCAATCAGGATGGGTGTTCCTGATTAATGGAGGATCTAAAACTTGGAAAATTTCCAAACAGAATACATTAGTCGAATTTACATGCTAGTCGATGTATAGAAAACCTAGTGAAGCTGCAAAAGAGCCCGAATACATTGAAGAATTGCATTGGTGATCTTTGTGTTGTGTGTTATATCAATAAACCCATAGAAATATTTTGTGATAACCAGGGTGCAATTGTTTTAAATAAAGAACCTAAGGATCATTTAAATTCTAGATACATACTCAGGAAGTACCACTATGTACGGAAGTGGGTTGAGAAAGGAGAGATTGTAGTGAATAGAGTATCATCATAGGAGAATCCGTCTAATCCCTTCATGAAGCCATTAACAAGAACTTCCACTGGAATTAGATTTGAAAATGATATGAAATAAATTTTTAGTGTTTAGTTAGATATTTTGAAGCTTATACAGTATAAATTGTAACTGAATTGGTGATTATTTTGAGGTGACATAATAATAAGTTGGTTTGCTACCATTTTTTGTTAATTTACTACTATGTTTCATTTTACATGTTTAGAACCCACTTCCCAAATATTAATTAAGTATTACAACAAGTCGAACATAGAGATTACTTCATGAATAAAGTCCCTAGTTAATCTAAGATGATAACGTCTATTAACATTCAAATAGATATATAAGAGATTTTTTGCTTTACAAATATGTTATGCATTGTTCTACTCCAACGTTATCTGTAACTTGTACTTATAAAGGGTATGTCTATGTATGAGATGATGAGTAGACCAAAAGTATGTATTCAATGTTTATCTGTTCTTTTTTCCAAAACATGAAAAACAGTATCTATGGGGCGCTTGATGATTTGGTGCTAACATCTAAAGCGTTCGGCCTAGCCTTAGCTATAATTGATGTGTTTAGCTTAGTAGTTTGATGTAGTCGCACAAAAATTTACCGGGAAATATAATCTTGAACATTGAGATTAACCCTTATCCATGTATCATGTTTATATATATATATATATATATACATACATACATACATACATACATGCATATATACATACATACATACATACATACATACATACATACATATCTTATTGAACAAAGAAATATATGATGACTTATCTAAGGGTTGAATCTTGATTTAATCAAAGTTTTGGAGTTGCATTGGATGACACTATTTGCCTGGTGGCTGCACCGGTTACCACCCAACCCAAGAACCAAAAAGAACAGGGTGCCTATTGACATGCCCTCTGAGGCATCCTATAGATAGGAGGCTAGACCTCTTCACTTTTTACACCATTTTCTCTTCAAATGAGAATTTCTCTTCTCACCCTCGAGTATTTTGGTCCCTCATGATTTGACTTCTCATTCTGTAGTTAAATTAGTGAAACTATAGGAGTTTAGAAGACGAGAATAAACTATGAGTCAAATTTCTTTTCATGGATATTCGAGCTTTGTCGAAATTAAGTAAGTTATGCTCATTCCTATACTTGGTTATACGCTTAGTCATTTTTATGAACCTACAAATACCACATTAGCCATTTATTTCAGTTAAAATTTTTCATTGGTATACTTATATGAGATATGTCTAAGATAGACACATTGGCTAGGTTGCTGAGTTTTAGTAAAGTTATATGTCCAAATGGTCCTGCCTACTCAACTGTTTTGATGGGCTGATCCGTATTTGATAGCCATTAAGGTATGTTTTCAGATTAGTGAAGGATCAATATTTTTACAATAGGTTGGTCATAACTAAATTGGTCAAAGTCAAAGCTAAATTGGTATAAATTTATGGTAAAAGTAAATTCCTTATTGGGTAGCCCGCAAAAGCTAGTAATGGTAAGAAATGAATTTGGGAAAGAGATAAAATGATTTGTTAACTTATTATACGATTAATAAATTAATCGGAAAGAGTTAGAACTAATTAAATATGAGTCAAAATTAATATAAAAATAAATCAAGATTAATTAGAATTAGTTAAAGGTGCAATGATTGAATTGTAATTGTTCATAATTTGACAAAAAGGTAATCCAAGAGGGTTACAGGGTATGGATGATTTTATAAACACTTTTAGGGTTTCTAGAATCTTTCTATATGATTATTTTATTATTCATATATGGGTTTATCCTATAGATTCCCTTATTATAAATACCTAATATTAGACATCAAATTTTGTGCTTCTCACTTTCCACAAGGTGGAATACGGTATTCTTTTGCCATTTCCTTTTCCTTATTGATTTCTAGTATTCTATGGTTTTTCTGTGTGAGCCATTAAAGGGAGCCATATTTTTGGTGCTAGCTTTATGCAGTGTATATGGGGATTAAAGAGTCTTACATATATATATATATATATATATATATATATATATATATATATATATATATATATATATATATATATATATGTATAAGACTCTTGAATCCCCATATATATTGCATAAAGCTAGCACCAAATTAGACTTTATGATATATCCCAATCTATCAATTTCCATTATACCTAGCTATTTTTATTTTTAATATGTTGCTCTAATGAAAAACGACATAGATATCTAGATTGTATGTGCCCATAATTAGACTTTATGATGTTTTTGATATGCAATTAAGTTTAATGTATCATAGAAAACCCGTAAGTGATATTAGAGAGAAGGGGTATTTCAATTTTATGTGCATCATTAAAACTGAAATCAATAACAAAAAAACTGAAAAAAAAACTCTATTGTTCGTCAGGCGTGACACACCCTCTGCCTGTCATGGTGCGTTTCGGGTTCCAGCTGATCCGAGTTTAGTTTCTTAATTTTGAATTGTTGGATAGTTATTAGATATTAGTGGTTATATTAGTTGATTAAAATATGAACATTAAATCTAGGTAATAGATAATTCCTAATTCGAAACATAGGGAGATACATATGGAATTAATATTATTTAATTTATAGTTTTTTAGATAATATTAATCCATAAAGTATTGTTAATATTAATTATATGAGTATTAATGTTGGATTTTTATTCAAAAAATGTTTCACAACATATAGCAATGGAAGATTTTATATTTGAACAAAATAGAATTAGTTTTATTCACACCAAAAGATTATTTTGCACCACTTTAGAAAAATTAAGGCAACTATAGAATGAAAGCATTACAACCTCTGAAAAACTTAGGTTCCTTTTGTTGAAGATGTCTTTAAGCTTCAAGGAG
Source organism: Lactuca saligna (assembly GCF_052625555.1). Lineage (NCBI taxonomy): Eukaryota > Viridiplantae > Streptophyta > Magnoliopsida > Asterales > Asteraceae > Lactuca > Lactuca saligna. Next base: position 178,675,123 of record NC_136421.1, on the reverse strand, counting down.
AAAGCTCTCTAAAAGTATCCACCAACATTTAGCAAATTTGATAAAATGATATTCTTCATCTTGCAATAAAAGAATCTCTTAAGATTTTAAGAAAAAAAAAAACAAAGCTTTAGATCTAAAGGAGATGAGAAACTTAAAATTTCTTTGTTTTCACTTGTGAAAGAAAGGAGAAAATTAGTTCCTTTAAGTCCTTAGTTTAAGCCTTTTACCCATGGGTATTCGCACTTTAAGACCCATGATTTAACAAATCAAATAGCTGTAACATCCCAAAAATTTTAGCAAAATTTAAACTTTTCAAAACAACCCATTTTTTAACAAATTGTTTACAAAAACATTGTTTCCCAAAACATGATTTAAAACCAGAGTCTCCCAAGATCCGGTCTATTGCAAAAACAAGGATGTGTATTATAATCACAGAGCTTAGTGAGTTCCCCACAAGTACCAACATACAAAAAATAACACATATCACAAATAATAGCATACTATGGGTCCAATCAACCATCGGGTTAGAATACACGAGGCCCTCAACCACCAGGATGGAATGCCAATATACTATGGTTGCAATCAACTATCAGGTTGGAATACCCCATGCCCTCAACCATAAGGTTGGAATGCCAACATAATATGGGTCCAATCATCCTTGTGATGGAATACCCCATGCCTATTGACTGATGCACAAATCAGTACAATCTCATCACATGTCATACAATCATATCGGAACCAATCAAACAACAGTTTAGAATACCCCAGGCCTAATCAACCATCAAGTTGGAATGCCAATATACAATGGGTCAAGTCATCCTCGGGATGGAATACCCTCGGGCTCAATCTAGCATTAGGTTGGATTAGCCCTGGGCTGTTGGCTCAACATACATAGAAGTAAAACCTCAACCATTAATCAACATATAACCAATAAACATACAATCGGATAGATCTACAGATCACTAAGCATATCAACATCCTATATACCAAGACACTGATCTAACAGATCCTAACAACATAACGACAACCTATCTACAAGGATAACGATCTAATGGATTATAACAACACAATAGCATGCATAACAGGATATTAATCCAGTAGGTCAACATTGGTACCTTCGAACCTCAAGTACAAGGAGGGTAACTCACCTCGCATTGCCGGATCATACATACGATTCATGGCTGCTGGATGACAGATCCCCGAACTGCTAATATCAATACAATACTCCACTTACAACTGATCCCACAAACAATCTCTGACTGTAGACCCGTTAAAATCCACGTGCTATCAAATCCTAAATGAAAATCCATCAACATCCAGCCCCTGACATACACTATGAGTTCAAATTAGGGTAAAAAAGCTTTTTACCCTTCTCAGTCTTGGCCCAAAGCCAAGGTCCACTAGATGACTATAAGCCCAAATCCAAATAAACATCAAAGGCTCAAATATGGTCCAATTTTCCAATTGGTCCCAATTTTATTTATAGGCCTTTGCCCAAGTAAGTGCAACAAGAAAAAAAAAGAACAAACCATAAAATCTAGATGGCTTAACACAATCCAAGCTCAAAACGAAGAGGCCAAATACTTCCGCGTATGCGGGGCATACTCTGGAGGTACACTCAACGTACATGAGGCTGCACAGTATCAACCACTGAAGTGGTTGATTAGGTACGCGGGGCGTAGACCTCCCTATGTGGGGTGTACTCTTTCAAAACCCATTTTCTTCATAAGTTCTTAATGGATTACGTACATAAGCTCACACTGCATATCCAAGGTTCACAGCCATACTAGGGGTCATAAAGTCTCTAACTTTATGACCTTACATGTCCATAAAGCTCTTAATAGAAGGTCTTAATTCATTAAGACCCTTTTACCAAAAGCATGAGACACTTCTAGCCCTCCAAGGGTCTGAAAGGACTTGTCATGTTCAAGATGGAGCATATGGGACCAAAAAGAAGCATAAAAAGACCCAAACATGAAATCTATCAAATGAACCATAAAGGTATGAACTTTACACCTTTAGATGATGAAGAAAAGAGCCAAACTTCTAGATCCAATCCTTGCTTCAAACTTCAAAGCTTCTTGATGTACCTTTCCTTCCTCTAAAACACCAAGAACGCAATTTAGGGCTCCAAATCACACTTAAAGGGGGTTACAGGTTCCCAAGAATGGCTCTAAGGCTTGGGAGGCAGAAAAGGTGGGGAAAAATGACTATAAGGATGCTTAAATAGCCCTCAAACCCTAAAAGTTACGGTTTCTTCCAGATATGAGTATGCCCAACGTACATATGTATACACCCATTATACATATATGTACGCCCAGTGTACTAGGGCACACCCTAGTACGGTTAGTGTTCTCACATGTACGCTTAGCGTACCACTCCTTCTCCAAAAATTACAATCTTTCCACTAGGCCTTCTTGAGACCACTTCCTTTAAAAACAAGGACTAAAATGATATACTTTAAAAACAAGAGATGAATTTGAAAATACCTTAAAACCAGGGTGTTACACTAGCCATGCTTTCTAAGAACATGGTGTGTTGAATAAATTAATCAAAAGCAAATGTTATTACTTTTTTATTGTCCAAAAAGATGCACATGACATAATAAATCACACTTTATGATATATTATTATGAGATATTTTAATGAAATAATTAATTTCCAAATTATAACAAGAATTATATTTATTTATTAAGGATCAAACTCGTATAAATAATATATTTTTATAAGGTCATTGTTAGTGTGACCGTTAGAATCATATATTATCTAGCAATATCATTCTATAATGACTCTTAGGAATATAAAGATGTTTCAAACTCGCACTTGCACAAGACTTATCATTGATTCATATAGACAGTGGTGAATGTATAGGAAAATTTCACCTCCCAAAAGCTCAAATATTCAATTGATGTATAAGGTAATTTAATCAGTTATCCCGTTATTACAGACATCTAGTTAAACATGATACTTGGATCGCAATTAATCTCATATGGTGTTCAACTTTGGGTAACGTGCAATAGATGTCATTGTTTGAACACATAAGAGAAACAAATCCCATCTTAACTATATAAGCCTTTTGCATAGTTCACACCATAGTTGAAAATGGCTTTTATAACTCCCCAACTAAGGATCAACATTTGACCATATCAAGGTACAACACTCCGTACACTTAAATCCAACTATGTAACTCAGGTGCTAAGGATAAAAAGATAGCACCTTTTAATCAAATATCACTCATAACTGTTGTTTTGTTCAAAAATCAATTGAAGGAATCTCAACCAAATTGAATAATAGGCTGTGGTGTTGTAGGTGAAGTGATTATCTAAAGTAGAACAATATTGCATTAGTGATTTACAAGCAAAGCCTTTGATCCTTTGTAGGATCTCCTACACAAAAGCTTGGAAAGTGATAATGATCACCTTCCTTGTTTATTTGTATTAATTAAATGATGGGTTACAGAAATGAAAGTAAGTGAGCGAGTACAAGTATTTCAGCAAGTATAGTAATTGGTAGTGTGCAAATTACATGTGTATCTATAATATAGTCTAAGTAAATATAATAGAAATATATCCATTAGAAATGTTACAAAATTAGAATAATGATAATTGTCAAGATCATGATATATGTTCGAGTTCCTGAGAGTTCTTGTAGATCCGGTAACCTGAATAGGATTAAGGATCTTGGCCCTAGCAATTACCGCTAAATTAAACGTGCGGAATATTTATGTTAATATTTAAATATTTAAACGTATAATTTCATTTAAATAGATTTAATGACCTTGGTCAAATCAATGCTCTCTTTTCTATTACATAGATAAATAAGGTTAAATAGAGAGATTTCCCCCCTTCACTTGTTCTTGTTTTTCTCTGATTATAACCGTTTATCACTGAATGTATCCTTCTTTTTCCTTCTCTTTAGATTTTTCTACAATGGTTAAAAAGATAGTTCACTCTCATGTTAGTATCACTACTCCTTTTGACAATGACTTCATTTATAAAAAGCTCCTCACCTATAATGAGACTTCTTGTTTTGACGATGAGGATATCAGGTTCCTGAAAGCCAATGTGGATTTTTTCCAAAGATACGATTTTTAGGTCTTATGATTCTTCGATTCACCCAGATATTGTTTCTTCGACTTGGGTATGCTTTTTTGAATACTACTTTTCTTTGGGTTTGAAATACCTTTTTTTTTTTTAATCGTCTTTGATTTTTGTGAAAGCACGAAAATTTCATACTTCCAAGCCATGCCTATTGTTTGGAGGATCTTGTTCCGAATCAATAACCAATCCAATGATCTAGGCATAGTCATCGCTGAACTGGTTCACATTTCTAATCTCTCTACCTTTGGGAACTCCCATTTTTTGCTTAAGCTCAAATTCAAAAAATCCTCTCTCATTCTGAAATCAAAACACAATGACATGGCATGGAAAGAAAAGTACTTTTTCTAGGCGTGACTCTATTCTCATCGAGGATCTCTTGCTAAAGGATTGGGCAAAGAATGGTCGGATTTATTTGTTACTTTCATCTTGAAATGCACTTTCTTATTTTGTTTATTGTGATGCAAGGTTCAATTTTGAAGAAATCTCCCCCGCCACTGAGGATACTGAAGACAAGGTTGCAAAATCCCTACTCTATCTATAGCTGATAGGTCTTTCAGGCTCGAATACTCCAATCTCCAAGAAGGCTCTTCCACCACTTCTCCAATGGCCACCGGTAAGGATCCTGCTTTCAACTTATTATCTACATTATTTCTAGGATCTTGAACAAATGGAGACCCTTCATAACGTATAGGATCCATAGCTACTCACTCCAGTGCTCGATTTGGCCTTTCTAATTTGGAAGATGACATATCTTGTGGTTTGATCATGGCCAAGAAGGTAAAAGCTTCCTACTCTCTTCCTACGAAGAGGGCTCATATTGCTCTTGCTTGTAAGACCCCATGTTCTCGAAAGAGGAAAATCACTAAGGTCACATATCTGAGCCTGGAAAACCTTGGACCCGAGGAAGCACTTAGGAAGTTGGTCTCTGTTTTACTATGTACCTTATTTTTGTTTGTTTTACCACTACTAATGTCATGCTTGTTTCATGTTTCCAACCATATCTCTTGGTTCCCTACTGACTTAAAGGTTGGGAATGAAAATAACTGAGCTAAACTTAAAAGATTAGGAGAAGATGTGGAAAGCCACCAAGGAGGTTCTGCTAATGAGGAGGAGATGTTAAATAAAGGAAAAGTTAAGAAAGGGGAGGAGCATGTTGTGTAGATTGCGGAGTTGATTGCTGAGGTGAAGGGCAGCATTGTTGTGGCTTTTTGGGAAGCTAAGATCAAAATTGTGGAGGATGTGGCCAATTCGAGATCCAGTAATGTAGCTGGCTGGCGTGAAGACCTAGCTAAATTAACTGGCGAGCCTATTAACACCAATCAGGATCATGTAAGGCAGATGAAGGTGGGAGGAGACAAGGAAGAGCCTATAAGTGCTTAGAACAGGATCCAACCAATGATCAAACACACAATTCAAACAGTTAACAATAAGCAAAGAAGGAATAGAAGCAAAGAAGTTTCAACAATGCACATATTATATTTAAGCCGTAAATGTCTGCTACACTTAGACCACACAGACATACAAATTCATGACTAAGTGACAACCAACCAGACTCTGACACATTCTGACACTATTTATATGGGACCAACCAACCACAAACAATTCACTGTTGAACAAGCATTCATGGTTGTACACACGTTCACGACCATGAACGGCCATGAACCCTACTCGGCTGCAAACACGTATTACATGACCAAAACCCCATCTGACCTATACAGATAGATGCCTAGCTTAAACCAACATAATGTGACCTAACAATCTCCCCCTTGGTTTGAGCTAACATAGATTTAGTCTTTCTCGATCACCAACACATTTGATCTCCCCATAGCGCCTAATCACATCTTCTCCTCAATGATCTCCGCTATCATGCTTGTGAACTCATTGGCAGCAGCCTCCAGGATCTCCTGATCACATAAAATTTAATGTGTAGCCAAGGTGTGGATGTCCCTTTCACCAAACGGAGGCAAGTCCTTCTTATCAACGAGACAGAAGACACCATCTTTGAACTTGATCACAATAGAAGTTGTGGCTTCATCGAAAACCCAGTACTACATGTCGCGTAGCGAACCGTCACAGAAGTTCTTGACAATGGGAATCCTTGTTATCTGCTTCGTTGGAGGCCACATAAAATTCTTGAAGGACTTTTTAGTGATAGGGTCAAACACATCTACAACTGTCTTCAAGAAAGATTCGATGGTCTTCATCCCATCAAATCCTCTTCTCACTTGGTTTTCTAAGAAGTGTTTAAAATCAGTTGCACGAGGATCATTGGAGGGATTGGAGAATGGAGCTTTAGACAGATCAACGAGGTCCACCTTGGTGAAGGAAGAAAAATCGTTATTGCCTTTGTAACATTCCACACTATTACTTTTTCGTTTCACCATCCAACAATTGAGTTTGTCATGAAAGCCACACATACGAATGCTGACCGGTCACCATATTTGTGCTTGAACCCCTTCTTGTCGAGCTCAGTCAATGTTAGTTGAGGTTGGTCTCCACGAAGATTTTCATCAGAGTTCTTCATGAAGAGCCACCTTCCCCTTTTCTATGAAGTGGCCTGTTTCCCAACTCATTTGATTTGTAATTCTTGGCAAGGCTTTCTCCGATTCCTTTTCAAAACAGTTAACGATTGTAGTGGTTCTGACTGGAGTAGAATCGACAATGGGATCTTGTTGAGATGTCTGGGATATGTTAATGGTAGTGGTGTCAGGTCCACCTAGTTCTCTGACAGATGATTTGAATTTGTCACCAAATTCTTCTGGCAGTTTGTTCTTAAGGTCGAAGTAACAGGCAGTCAAAGCTCCAAGGTGAGTCTGCAAGTCAGAGATTTGTTTTGACTTTAGGGTATTGATTGCTTCAAGCACGAAACTCGGTTGTCGAGGTTTCCAATCACAACATATTTTTCAATAAGCTTTTGGTTCAGCACCCCAATCTCTGATTTCAGATCTACAATCGACAGATCCACCCCCTACATCTCATTCCCTTATAGATATTCCTTTAGCTCAGGAAAATGAGTCAAAATCTGGTTGTGCCAATAACCTGGAAAGCCATTCAGAAGCAACATCATGCGCAGGTATTCATGGAGAGGAACCCCCTGGAGCTGACTAGCTTCCAGCTTCATGAAAAGATCAAACCACACTTGGTCCTTCTTGGGTTGCTTGAGTAGCTGTGGCAGCTGTGGTTAGTTGTTGAACTGGTGGTGCTTGTTCATTTACTAGCACTTCCGGCCTTGAATCAGCTCCTCTCCGTTGAATTGGAGGCTAGGAGGCTTTTTTCAGACCGAGATCACTATCAGATGGCAATGATGTTTGAATATCAATAGGAAGGGGAGGAATCCTTGAAGTTGAATCCATAAGATTTGAAGGGTTTGCCATCTGAGTTAAAGTAGGAGGAGTTGTCTTAAGAACGTCAACATTTCCCTTTGTCTCCGTTGCAGATTGTGCAACTTCGTTGATGTTGTTGAAGAAAGCATCAAGGTCTTTAGTGCTTAACCTTATATCTAGATCCTACTCAAAACTGAAGATAGGATCATCGTTATCATAACATGTTAGATGTTCACCCAGATCCATATCATCTTCACCATCACCTTTATTTACAACATTCTCCATTAAGCTCATCTCAAAATCACTCTCATCATCATCATTTTCTTCTTCAACTATTATTGGCACATGCTCTTCGGCAATGATTGCTACTGGACCAATAGGTTCCTCTTCGTGTTCAGAACCAGTAATCACTTCATCTTTAGTTTTTTATGAGCTGGGAAGCTTCTAGTTTCAGATGCATTACTGAATTCTATGACTTACCCAAATTTTACAAATGGATATTTACCTTGGAACATGAACTTTCCTTTTCTGTTTTGCTTCATGAGCCCAAAAGTTCTAGAACCAATGGACTTCAGATCAAGTGTTTCTCCTTTTTTCTCAAGTTCTAGGTATTTTCTATTGAAGATCATCTATAGGAACCTTGAAACATGAGAAATTTATCTTTTCTTTTTGCTTCAACATTGCCAGCCATTTATTCAAGATGTATCTCGAAAATTTGAAGTCGAGACCTGTAGCTAGAGAAGAAATGGCACCCGTGTTTAGTAACGAAATCTCGTCAGCTCCGACTCCTTCCAGAGATGTAGCTCACGAACACATGGAACAAACACCTCCAATATGGTGGCAATAGTTTCTTGATTGTAGGAGGAAACATACCCTCATAGCACATTCATTCGATGATCTCCTCAGTCTGGTTCATGGAGATATCGGTTGGAAATCCAAACTGGTCATTAATCTATAATACCTCATGGATGACTTGCTCAATTACAGTGATCTTTCTTCCATTGACAGTTGCTTCTTCAGAGATTGCATCATCATTTTCTTTGTGTACCACAACTGTGTTCCAGAACTGCTTCACAAGATCTTGATAAATTATTGGACTGGATGTGAGAGCATATGCCAGACACCATTTCTTCAGTCCATGAATCATGGACTGGAAGTCACTATGCGCAACTGGTGGATCCATCAGAAAGACAACAACATTGTGATTGTCAGAAATCTTCAATTCAGCCATTTTTGATCTGTACTTAACCAAGTCAAGTGAGAAAACAAATGATTTAAATAATTAACCTTAGTTTTTCTCATTAATCAATTAATTAGGCTTTAATTTTGATTTTAATTGAGTAAAAAATGAGTTCATGGTCAAAAGAGTGTTCACGGCCATAAACGGCTTCACGGTCGTAAACAGGTTCACGACCGTGAACGCTTTAATGGTCGTGAATGACTCAACAGTGCCGACAAAACTTTTTGATCCAATAAACCCACTAAACATGGTCGATTCCAATTAAATTTAGTATGAATGATTTCGCCTTGAACATACGTACAAAAATCAACAAGGAATTTCGATAGAAAACACGAAAAATGTGATGAATCGAGAATTAAGAGAGAGAGAGAGAGAGAGAGAGAGAGAGAGAGAGAGTCCGTAAGGGGCTCACAGATGCAAACAAGGATATGGACTGAAAAGGTTTAAACAACCCAGAACCCTTGCTATTATACAAATGGACCATTCACGACTCAAAGAATGGGATGCAAATCCAAAGGGCCACAAATCTAACCCATTACATCCAATATTTAATTTAAAATAAAACTTTTTGCAGAAATTTAAAAAATAAAATTAAAATAAAATAATATTTAAAAATTTAACCTAAAACAATTTTGAAATTTTTTTAATTTTTATTAATTTTTTTTAGAAAAAATAAAATAAAATAAAATATCACTCAATCCTTTTTACTGATGCAGATGCAGATAAACTTTTTGTGATTTTGGGATCAAAGTTTTGGGATAACCTTTGATCTGTTTTTTCGATACCTCCACCTTCATTAGTAGATCTGGTCAATCGCTTGTATTGTGGTCCACTTAAACACAAAGAATTGTGACAGATGTGGACATGATGCATGTGACAAGACATTTGACACAAATAAAATAAAATATCACTCAATCCTTTTTAATGATCCTAACTGATATTCCTAGAAGACAATTTAGCTGAAAAAAACCACAAATATTGTCGTCCACCTAAATTTAGCAGCGAGATCTTCAGACAACCTTTTGAATGTTCAATTTTATATGCACTAGAATGTGTTTCCCGCTTCCTGACATACTTCGGTAATCAAGAACTTCCAGAATACTCCTTACTTTAGATGAGCAGACTATTATTAGGAGGGAAGTCAGATTTAGAATGCATATGTTGTACACCCAGGTCAGATCTTCCAATCACAAAGCGGGATATACATATGACTAACTGGATAGAGGGATTGAGAAATAGAATGGTGGATATGATCTTCCGATCACACAGAGGGGACAATATACTGTTAACAGTTAGAAAGAATTGCATAGAAAAGACGATGCATAGAAGTAGAGTTTCATATGTTGTAGTCCAGGTCGGATTTCTCGATCACGAAGAGGAGGCAACATATGACTAACAGAATAAAAGCAAGAAAATAACTTTCTACACATATACTTTATTGGAATTCCCCAGTCACCTGATAAGTACCGGAATTAAGGACATGCGTACATACATCGAGGAAAAGTGACACCACAGTTCGAAAGACAGATTACCGTAGTGTAGCCAATAGATTCCCATGTATATCTCACTGCTCTATCTACCTGAGCGTCATATTGTTAGACCAAACAGAACTATCTAAGTCAATTGTTTGTCAAGTCCCTATTTAAATGTCAATCTATACCTAGACTGCTCCATTTAAATCTTTCGTGCCTACCAGTGCATCGAACACAGAGTCTAGAATATTTAGTGTTTCTACCTTACACAAATCAAGATTTCCTGTTATCACTGAGTTGATATCACTTGCCAATGCATCACCTACAGACAGGTTAACATGAGACACTATTTTTAGAATTTTCATATTTTCTGAAAAAATAAACAGAAATAACACTATTTTTGGATTTTTGATTTTCTAATTTTTTGTTTTGTTTTTGTTTATTTCTCCCCCAAAATTTGTGCATATGAGAGAAGGGAAACTAAATGCACAGATCTAAACTATCTAAAACAAAAATTTGTCCTCAAAATGTAACATTTGTAGAAAACCAACCAGCACATGAAACTGAGCTTTGTTAAACGGTTTTGTGAACAGATCCGCCACATTATTATCAGTACGGATCTGTTCCAACCGAATGAGCAAACGCTCATAACAATCTCTGATAAAATGAACTTTGATGTCGATGTGCTTGGTTTTAGAGTGTTGGACTGGATTTTGGCTATCTGAATTATAGAATCATTATCGCAGTATATTGGAGTTTCTAGAAATTTCAAACCATAATCCATTAATTGATGTTGAATCCAATTGACTTGAGAGCAACATCCACAAGCAGCAACGTATTCTACCTCCTTCGTTGAGGTTGAGACTGTATGTAGTTTCTTGCACTGCCATGACACCAGACGGTTGCCTAGGAATTGACATCCCCCAGGTGTTGATTTCCTGTCAAGTTCACAATCTCCATAATTGCTGCCAGCAAATGCATATAAATCAAAATCAGAATTTTTAGGATAGCAAAGACGCAATTTTGGGCAGCCTTTGAGGTACCTAAAGATCCTTTTAAGAACAATTAAGTGATAGAGTTTAGGATTTTCCTGATATCACACACATTGACAAACTGCAAACATGATGTCTAGCCTGCTCGTAGTTAGATACATTAGGGATATGATCCTCGATCTATACTCAATCTGATCTATGGATTCACCTTAGGATATGGAGACAACAGGGGTCATTCAACCATCATCGTTAAAGTAGCTTTGTAGTCTTTAAACTCGAACCTCTCAAGCATGTCTTCAACGTATTTTCCTTGGTGGAAAAGAATTCCGGTTGAGCTTTGACATACTTTAAAACCCAAAAACATTGTCATTACTCCTAAGGAACGCATCTCGAACCTCTTCTTCATAATCGTCTCGAACTCATTGTAGAGCTTCTGGCATGTTGACGTGAAGATGATGTTATCAACATATATCTGAACGAGAATAAGATTCGTATCTACGTGCTTTATAAAGAACGTCTTATCGATTGTGCCTCTTGTGTAACCATGCTCGATCAAATGATCTGTTGAGTTAACATACCAAGCTCGAGGAGTCGGCTGCAACCCATACATAGTGTTATCCAATTTGTAGATGTTATTTGGATACTTTAAGTTGATGAAACCGGGAGGTTGATCAACGTAAATCTCCTCTTTCACAGCTCCATAAAGAAAGGCAGTCTTAACGTCCATCTGATAGACTGTGAACCCCATGTAGGAAGCATATGCCAAGAAGATACAAATAGCTTCAAGGCGCGCTAGAGAAGCATACACCTCAGTGTAGTCAAGTCCTTCGATTTTAGGAAACCCACAAACAACCAAACGTGCTTTGTTCCGCACTATGAACCCATAATGGCCCTGTTTGTTGCGAAACACCCAGCGGGTATCCTGTGACTTCTTTCCTTTGGGTAGTTCAACCAGTTTCTAAACCCCTAATTTCTCGAATTGATTCAGCTCTTCATGCATTGCATCAACCGAACTAGGCTCATTCAGCGCCATTTCGACATTGTTTGGCTCTATCCGAGAGATGAAGCAAGAGTAGAGATAAGTTTTTACATCACCACTATGATTTCTCATTCGAACACCGTCTCCTAGTTCACTAATGACGTTCTTTATAGGATGATTGCATTGCAGTCTGGTAGGAATTTGTGGCTGATATCATTGAGTGTGACAGGAAGGTTGTTGATGTTGATAAATCTGTCATCTGCTGATGCATCAGCCTCCGACGATCTTAAACAGTGAGAGATGCATGCCACGTACTAATTTGCAATTGAGTTGTAGCAGAAGTATCTCTGGTTATAAACTCTCTTATAGAAGGAGTGAGTGGAGTGGTTCCAACATCAAGATTAGATCTTTAAGTAGGAGAATCTGCAGAAGTACCTGGAGCACTGTCATCCTCCTTAGGAGTCGTAAGAGGCACCAGAAGTGGTATGTACACAACATTACCTCTTCATCTTCAATAACACCCTTCGAACCAGAGCAGGAACCTGAGACATCATCTAAAAACACATTAAACGATTTGAACAAAGAGGCATAGTAAAATAAGCACTCAGGTCCGATGCAGGCATTTGTCTCATTTTCCTCCGGCCAGGTAACATCAAAAGATTCCACGATCTACTTTGTCTTCTTGTTGTAAACATAGTAAGTTGTATGCGCTGCATATCCCACAAAGTAATAGTTATTAGCTTTATAGTTGAATTTGGCATTAGATTCAAGGTGAACAAGGGTGCAAGCACATCTGAAAATTCAGATTTGATCAACTGATGGCTTGTGATTATAGATAATATCATATGGAGTCTTCAACTGAGCTTTTTTGATTAGCACACGATTATGAACGTAGTAGGCAGTGTTGATTGTATCTGCCCAAAAGAAGATCGGTAGTTTAGAATCACACAGCATCGTCCTTGTGGCATCCATTAATGTTTGGTTCTGCCGTTCCGCAACACCATTTTGTTGAGGTGTCTGAACGACACTATACTGACACACTATCCCTTTTACTGCGCAAGAATGATCCAAAACAACATTGTTGAATTCTGTACCCTTATCTGTCCTGAGTGCTTTCACCTTCTTATTAGTCTAATTCTCAATCACCACCACAAATTTCTTGATCAAGTTGGAGATCCCACTCTTGTTGGATAAGAAGAATACCCATGTGAAACGTGAGTAGTCATCCATCACAACTAATAAGTAAGAGTTTTTATTGATGCTGAGGACATTGACAGGACCAAAAAAATCCATGTGCAATAATGGGAGAACCTTACTAATTGAATTAACCACCTTTGGCAAATGGGTCTTTCTAAGGTGTTTACCCAGATCACATGCCACACATTTTTCAAAAGTTATGACGTCTTTAACTGGAAGGCCACACACGATCTCGTTCTCTGCAAGACGATTCAGGTTCTTGGCGTTTGCATGCCCGAGATGACGATACCAAAGCATCGCATTATGTTTTGAGACTTTATAGAAGAGGCACGTGACTTGTTCTGGAATATTATGATTCATGTCGATGATGTAAGCGTTCCTGTCTCTTTTTGAATTCACCAATATCCAGCCTTCAAGGATGATGATACCGGGTTTCAAGATAAGGCACTCGTTATCGGTGAAGTCAGTTGAGTAGCTGTTGTCGCAGATTTGAGAGACACTCAATAGGCTATGCTTCAACTCGGGAGCATAATTAACGTTCTCAAAACTCAGCACTCCATTGGTAATGGTTCCTATTTGTGTGATCTTTTGGCCTTCTCCTGTCGAGAAGGAAACATAACCCCCATTGAAATTTTGAATGTCAGAAAGTTGGGATATGTCTCCTATCATGTGTCGGGAACAACCATTGTCGACATACCAGGGTCTGACAACATTCCCCTATAGATGTTCATGCACGATACGCGAGAGATTAGTTAGATTTTGGAATCTAGGTCATTGACATACTGGGTTTTCCCTTGACATTAACATATTTTTCTTTTTCACTTCCTGATTTTAATTTACTACCAGAAGCACTTCCAGAAGACGAAGGTGATTGAAAAATTAAAGATTTAGGAACCCATTGGTATTTAGGTTTTGAAATATTCACAAGTTATTTTGAATTTTTTTTTCTTTTGTTGTGAGTTTTTGGATTTTTGGCTAGGATTAGTCGAGGATACAGATGCTATCTTTGACGATATCAATCTTGGCTTGGCCGTATTGAATTTCATCAAAGCATCTGTGGTTGTTTTTATTGAAAACTTGTTTATAATTTTTAGGTTCATACCTTTTCCTATCCTTATGAAAATTCCAATCACCATTACGAAGACGAGATCTCGAGGACTTTCTCGTGAGAGACCTTCCTCGTGATTCATTTTCTCTTATTGGTGCAGAAAAATGAACAAATACCCAATTAAGACAATTTTGAGCAATATGATCTGCAGTTCGATAGTTAAAACATATTTGCTTTGTAGTGCAAAAATTGGTACTTCCCTTTTCTGATTTTGTGCTCTTATTTACACCTCTATTTTTCCCACACGTGCATGTGCATGATTCAGGTTTTATGATAGGTGTAGGTGTAGTGTGTGTGCTAGTAACAGAAACACCAGAATTATTAGACACATCACTACAAGCAACATTTAAAACCTCAAAATTAGACACAAAATCATCACCAATCAAATCATCAGTTTTAGAAATAGAAACAATATTGACTAAAATAGAAACATCAAGATTTGAAACAAATTTATTATTGGCACTACTATCTCCGGAATCCTGCTTTCCTCGACTTAGTGAATCTGCATGGGAAGTAGAAAAGTTAGTATCCTTTTCCCTAACACTACTTTCCATTATAGGTACAATAGGTTTTCCATACATAAGAAGTCCTTCTCTGTCAATCTCTTCTTGAGTCAAAGGTGTAGCAATGTAATTGTGATTAAAAGGAGGAGGGACACACTTATATCCTAGACCCACTTGTTTCTTATCTTTCCATTTCAATTGTTTTTAAATCATGTTCTCAACTATTTCAATTAACACATTATACATTTTAAAATGGAAATCAACATTTTCAAAATGAATTTTTAATGTTTCAAGCTCTTCAGTCACAACAGTAAGTTTTTTCTTAATGAAATCATAGTTCTCACACTTGTTACTGTACTCTTCTTGCAATTTCCTAAAGTCCTTAATCTTGGCCTCTAATTGTTCTTTTAGTGGTTTTTGGCCCTTCCTAAGATGATATCCATCATGTTTTAGGTCCTCGTTCTCTCTATACGGTAATTATGTTTGCTCACGTAAAAATTTAACAGTATCAATACAAGTTTGAGAGGAAGAATTTTGACAGACCTACTTTTTCTCCGATTTTTGAGTTGTGGATACCATGAATGCAAACTACAGCTCCATCATTTCTTCCTCCGGGTCCACCTCACATTTTTCTTCAGAGATGTCATTGATCTGGGCCAAGTGAGCATTTTCAGGTCCTGAAATGTTCAGGGCCTGAATTTGGTCCTCCTAGTCAAATGACTGAGATACCACTGCCAGATTAGCAGTTTCGTTCTTAGCAGCAATAGCACCCCTGTTGTTTCCAACTGGTACTGTCGTTCACTCATGATTCACTCTCCTGCTGGGTTTTGGATAGTCACGAGCAAAATGACTAGGTTTGTGACAATTAAAACAACGAAGCTTTCCCTTGTTGAAACCCACCTTCTTCTCCGCATTCATTCCCCAATTATTTTTTCCTGTTTTCTTTGCAAATTGTTTTGCCCTGAAAACTGTCATCACAAGCCACAAAGGCATGATAGTAGTTCAACAATCCAGATGCAAGGGCCATATTTTCTTCAGCTTCATTTAGAGAAGATACTAGAACCGGAGCTTTTAAAGAAGAAACAGCTTGTGGATAAGACATTGATGGTGGATCAACATAAAATGATGGTTGTGGAAAAGAAAACACTTGACTTTGTTGAGTGGTAAAGGATGAAAGAGCATTTTTGTAGAAATCCCTATATTTGCAGTTAAGTACAAGTTCACATGATTGATTTCCCTCTGTTTGTCATCAAGATCACAACAAAATTTATATCCCATGCCTTCAGGAGAGAGTTAAGTAGCTTTTTGTTGATTTCAGATCTTGGCACTAAGATACTGGCTAAACTTATCTCAATAGTGAGTGTGATAAAACGATGCAATTGAGCTTCCAAAGTTTCACCCAGGAAATGATTGAACATATTGTACTTTTTTCTTAGCATGTCCTGATGACTTTGCTTCATATCTTTATGCCCTTCATGCACTTCGATTACTGCTTCCCATAGATCCTTTTCTGAATCATACTCATGGAACCCCTGTGCAATCTCTGGAGATAATGCCATTGTTAGAGTTGCGAGGACCTTCTCTTGTTCTTCAATTTTCTAAAAGTCTTCATCGGTGTAGTTTGCGAAATCCTTGTCAACAATTGTTCCGTTTTCGACTGTACTCGTGATTATGACAGGATCCTTTAGAAGACTTCGCCATATTTTGAAGTCCTTCATCTTGATGTACTTTTCCATCCGGTATTTGCATTCTGGGAAACCTTCAGCTGACAGTAAGCTAGGAATTCGAGTAGTGGTTCCCATGATAGAGTCCAATTCCTGATGAACTGTTAAGTTTTGTGAATCCATTTTTGTTGATTGATTTTTTTTAATTTTCTTAATTAAATGAAAATAAGCTTTAAAAGAGAGTTTTTTAACAAAAAGAAAGGTTTCACGATCAAGATTAGTTCACGGCCATTACCAGTTCACGGTCGTACATGATTTCATGGTCCAATCAATTCACAGCTCACGATCAGTTCTCGGTTCATGGACCAATTGATTCACTGACCAAGGAAAGTTTAATGGTCAATAAATGGTTTACTGCCAATAAGTGGATCACGGTCAACTAAGAAGTTATCGGTCAATGGAGATGAGTGGTTCACGGTCGTACACAGAGTTCATGATTATAAACGATTCAAGAGGTGAAACCGTAAACACCCAGAAACTATTGAAAAGAGATGATTTTTGAGATGATTCTGATTCCCTTGGCCTTAAACTTCACGATCCAATGCCAAAAACCCAGTAACCACTTGAACAAACACGAAAATGAAGAGAATCTCCAATCGTAAACACCACTTGAATGATTTTGATCTGGATTGGCTCTGATACCACTTGTAAGTCCTCAGAATAGGATCCAACCAGTGATCAAATACAGAATTCAAGCAGTTAATAATAAGGAAAGGAGTAGAACAAAAGAAGTTCCAACAATGCAAACGTTATATTCAAGCCGTAAACGTCTGGTCCACTTGGCAATCAAACACATACGAATTCACGACTAACTAACAACCAACCAGAATCTGACACATTTTGACAATATTCATTGGGGACCAACCAACCACAAACAATTCATTTCCGAACACCCGTTCACGGCCGTGAACCCTACTCGGTCGCAAACACAACTGCAAACACTTATTACACCAATACAGATAGATGCCTGGCTTAAACCAACAAAATATGACCTAACAGAAGCAGAGAAGATTCTAGGTGATAATGATCGAACCGTGAATTGGTTTTATTAGTTAATAAAAATTCTAGTATTCTAGGTTCATAAAAGATTTAACTGTTTTTTGTGGGGTTGTTAGGCAACTCCTTTCATTTGATGTCGTGGTTTTTTATATCTTCTTGCATGATTCTGGTTGTAGTAGTATGTTTTCTAAGGATCGTTGGATGATTAGGATCCTAAAGAGTTCAATTTATATAAAAACTCTTCGGATCTTAATATTCTGAAATGGTAAATCATCTGCTCAGGATGCTTAGAAAGTTAAACCTTTACTTATAACATAGAAAGATAGTTTTTAATAAACACAGATAGATAGAACCTGCTAATCCTTTGGTTTAGTTTTTATCTTGAATCTTGTTTATTGAATATCCCACTAAAGATAATCCAACTTAGCAAGTGTCTAGGGAAAATCCATATTTAGCTTTTATAGAAAAATCCAACTTTAGGAAATGTTGGGGAAAATACCAACTTAAAAATTTACCTAGGGAGGATCCCAACTTAGAAAATAATTGAGGAAGATCCCATCTTAGAAACTAATTGGGGAAGATCCTAACTTAAGGAATGCGATGGCGAATATCCCAACTTAAGACATTAACTCAGGAAGATCCCAACTTAAGAAATTCATTGGATAAGATCCGACTTAAGATAACATGTAAATTTTATAAACCATCAATCAAACGTTAGGATCTGAACATATGTTTAGAAATAAGAGGGTTGCCAAGTCACTAAGCTTGAAATTATACCCTTATTTACATCCTACAGTAAGATTTTGTGCATCCAAGCAAGGTGTAGAAACCTAAACTCTTGAGAAAGAGGTTTTTAACTCTTTAAACCTTAGATGAGATTAAGTAACCTTATTCGGAGTAAAGATGAATAGGCTCTATCTGTAGTGGAAAGAATCCTTGAATTTATGCAAGTTGAAAACATTATCTTGGGGTGGGCATTAGTCAGTAATGGCCTTCGAAATTTTTTTTTTGACAAAAGTAAAGGGTAAAGAATGTGTACCTTAGAGCTTGATGGAAAATGAAAGATTTAACTTACATAAAATATGCTTTTAGATGTATGGCGTTCTAGGATCTTGGCAAGATGTCTTCTATTATATTAACTAACCAATATGTCCCCTTTCTTGCTTTTGAATCGATAAGATATGGCCCTTCCCATTTGGGTGCCAGCTTTCCTGCACTACGATCCTTGGTATTTTTGAACGCTTTTCTAAGAACATCCTCACCTTCCTAGAATATTATGATATTGATGTTTTTGTTGTATAATTTTGTAATGCTTTGTTGATGATCAACAATACGGATCTAAGCAAGATCCCTGAGTTCATCGACAATGTCGAGATCCTGGGCTAGGATCTCATTGTTGTTATCCTAGTTTTGGAGTTGGTATCTTACCGTAGGGATCACCACTTCTGTTGGGATCACAACATCTGTTCCAAACACCAAAGAATATGGATTTTTACTTGTGGTTGATTTTGGCGTAGTATTATCCACCTATAAAATGAAAGAAAATTCCTTATCCCATTTGTCTTTCTTTTCATCTACCCTTTTCTTCAAATTGTTGAATGTGATCTTGTTGCTAGATTCTACTTGACCACTGGCTTGGGGATGAACAAGAGTGGATGTTATCATTTTAATGCTCCAACTTCCATAAAAGTCTCTAGTCCTTTTGCTTATGAAATGAGACCCGTTATGACATATGATTTTGATAGGGATCTAGAACCTGGTTAGTATATTATGTTTAATGAATGAGATTACCTCCTTGTCTGTTACTTGAACAAATGCTTCAGCCTTTATCCATTTTGAGAAATAGTCTATCATTACTAAAATGAATACCTTTCCACCATGAGATTTTGGTAATTTACCAACTGGAATCCTTTGGTGGCGACCGGAGAGGTGTTTTTTCGGTGCCTCAGAAGTCTTCTTGGGAGCTCCGCTTGGAGGTGGTGGAAGGTTTTTAGAGGAAATGGGAGCAATGGAGGAAGTGGATAAGTATGGTTTGGTAGACATGATTCTCGAACGATTGTGAACACCACAGATCCATGGTGGGCGCCAAATTGTTTTGGTCAAAAATTGATGAAGTTTAATTCAACTAAATTGTATGAGAGGCTATGTTGTCGGAATAATACAAATATAGAGTAATTATCAACGTGAGACAAATAAGTTACAAGGAAATCCCTTGATCTTTTATAGGATCTCCAAGATAAAACCTTTGGAGGTGATAATGATCAACCGCCTTGTTGTCTTTTATTGATTTTAGTCTGAGATTACAAGGATGATGAAGATAATACAATTACAAGTGTAATAGTAAAGCTAACTGTATGTAGTTTTTGATTTAAAGGTGTTATTTATAGTCTAAGCTAATCAACACGAAGTCTAAGATTTCTAGGATCCTGCTTGACCAAGTATTTGCACATTTTTTTAATTGCTATTCCTAGGTATTAAGCTTAGATTAAGTGGTTCTCCATTGAGAATGAGTCTTGTGTTGATTAATTCTGCACATTTGTGAGAAAAAGAAAGTAGCATATAGTCGTTATAATTGCTAGCAAATATTGGTGATAATAGGTAGGATCCTGAGATATGTTTAAGGATCCTAATACTTTAGGAGTATTAAGGATCCTGAATATGATTGTGGGATCCTGCCCGTTACAATTTCTCCCAAATTATACCTACGAAATATTAATGTTAGTTTCCAAATATTTAGCGGTATAGTTTTAAAGTAAAAAATGAAGTAAAAAGTTCTAACAGATATGGTAATTTAAATTTCAACAGATAGATTACTAGCCATTGGAATAGGACAAATTCACCTTCTACTTTTCCATGATTCTTATAGAAATAAGGTATTCAGTCTTTCAATTTCTTCTTATTCTTTTAGCTCTTCTTTCAGATGTTCACTGAAAAAATCATTGAAGGTACTATATTTGTCTCTTTTTCTCCTTCTTCATTTTAAATATGGTCAAAAAATGGAGCTCAGTCTCGCACAAATGTTATCGATTTTCCAAACGATGATGTCATAGACCAGAAAGCCATATCTTACGAAGAAACATGTACTTCGTATATCCAAGCCATGCCAATAGCTTGGAGGATCCTTTACTAGATTGATCATGTTAAAAACTCCATGGTTCTAAACATTGGTTTAAACAAGTAAGCTTGTTCTATGATCTTTTGACCTTTAGGAATTCCCACTTCCTGTTGAAATTCAAAACTGATAGATCACCCCTCATCTTGAAATCCAAGCATAACGATGGTGCTTGGAAAGAAAATACTTTTTTGTGATACGTGACTCCATTCCAGATGGAAATATTTTACCATAATCCTGGGTTAAAAAGGGTGGGCTCATATCTTTTCACTAGGGATCCTAATATTCACATTTATTTTTTTTCTTGATTTTTTGTGTAGCTTTTAAATTAAAAAAAACTTATCCTTTGTGCCGAGGATACCGATGCAAGAATTGATATCTTTTTTTTTTTGCCCAATCTAAGTTAGAAAACTTATTCACGCACAATCATCAAGAGAATTCCTCTACCATTATCTCTATGTTGAAGGGTGAGGATCTCAAATTCCTCCTTTTTCATGAACAATCCCGACTTCATATGGTTTTTACAGTCATGCATAGGATCCAAGGATACATGCTCAAGTACTCAATTCAGTGTTGCTGATCTTGATATGTCCATGTCCAGTGTTAAAGAAGGAACAAGCTTCGTCCTCTTTCCCTATCAAGAGGATTTACATAGATCTTACAATGAAGAATTGAGCTTAAAGAATCTTTGAGTGGAGGATGCACTCTGAATGTTGGTTTGCTTTTCATATTTTCTTTTTTCATTTATGATGTCTTTTTTAATTTCAGGTTTGCGACCACATCTTTGCCCACTTGACGATCCGGGCTGAGAGGGCTGAGCAACCCCTTAAAGACCAAGTGGATATGAGGAAGGAAACCAATGAGGATCTTTGGAAATGGGTGGGGATCTTGAGCAAAGAAAAGGATTAGAAAGCGGAGGAAGATGTCGCAGGATGGAGGAGGTGATCACCGAGGTAAACACCATCGTTGTCGTGGCTGTTTGGGAAGCCATGATCAAATTAGCTGAAGATGTGGCGAATGTAGGATCCTGGAATCTGGATGAGTGGCATGCAACTTTAGCTAAATTGTCAGGTGAGCCTATCAATATCACTTAAGATCCTGAAGAGTAGTCGTCGAGGGCCAATAAGGATGAGAATACCCCAGACAATGATGACCAAGCTATAGTTTAGGCCCGTTAGATAGAAATATTTTGCATAGTTTTGTACAAGACAATTATTTTTTTTTCTCATGGAGTTGGTTTACAACACCTTTTTTAATCTATGGTTGTATTATATTTCCCTGCTTGTGTGGTTGTAGGAATAGGTTTTTGAAGAATTATTCAAACCTTAGAATACTTTTTTAAGATCTAAGTAACCGTAAATAATTTATAATCAGTTTGCTATCTTAAAATAGTTAAGACCTTTTAAGATAATGAACCTTCAAACATTATGTAGAAAAAATATTTTTAAAGGAGAGATAGAACCTGGTACTCTTTAAGGATCATAACCAGAAGAGAAATTTGAAGTTGTGAATCCTTTAGTCTGATCATAGAGTTTGTATATGAAAGCATCCTTGATTTAGGAGTTCATCATAGGATATCTTTAATAGATTATTACTTAGAAATCCGGGGAGGATCCAAACATAGAATACAACTTGGAAGGGTCCTTATTTGTATGATGACAATGTTGCAACCCTCAGCCATTTCTTTGGGAAAATCCCGAGTTATGAAAACATGACAATGTTTACGGACCTCAGAAAATAAATGGGGAAAATACCAACTTAAGATAACACGTTAGTGTTACAAATGTTAGCAAATTACTGGGGAAAATCCCATGTTAAGATAACTAGTTAGTGTCACAAACCTTTGCAAATTACTGGGGAAAACCAACTTCAGATAACTCGTTAGTGTTATAAACCTTAGAAAATTACTGTGGAAAATCCCAACGTAAGATATAACGTTACTGTTATAAACCTTAGTAAAATTACTCAGGAAAATCCGAAGATAAGATAGGAGTTTATTGTTATAAATCTTAGGTTTAGGCTTCAAGAGCTTAACATATGTTCAAAAGTGTAAAACCCGATCTATTGTATCAATCAAAATCACTAGATTGGTGCAGAATCCCAATCAGGTAAGTGTCACAAATCGTAGGTACGAAATAAGAACACAAAGATGAATATTAAATGCATAATATATTGATTAATAGTCTAGTATATAAGACTCTTAATAACTCTCGATTCTCTGTATCTCTCTTAAAGCTCGAAATCATTCAACTAGAATGACCAACCCTTTTAAACGGCTGAAACAATTACACACACACACACACACACACACACACATATATATATATATATATATATATACCTATACTTAATTACAAAGTCCCAACCCAAAACCCAACCGAAAGCATCATTTAGCCCACCAAAATCACATGGTGATCTCGGTCCAAACACCACTGAAATCATGGTGTTTAAGGTCCTAGACCGAGACCTCTAAAAACTATCAAAAGTAAATTATAAACCACAAATCATGCCGTAACAATCTCCCCCTTGGTTTATAGCTTTCTTTTCTTTTCAATCTTCTTTTTGTTCTTGACTTTCACCATTTATCTTCGATTTCTTCACAGCTTCAAGATGAACATAGGAATTTTAACATGAATGACTTTATCTTGAATAGTTAGACTTCTTTTAAAATTTGACTTTGAATGCACGTTATGTATAGAGGCTTTTTGTATAGGTTCTTGAAAATCAACACTTTTAGCTTTAAAAAACTTCGGAGATAATTTCAGAGACACAGATTCTTCAGGATCACTTCAACATGTTCATAGCTAGAAACAAATTGATTTAAGAGGATTTAATGCAATTCGACACATAACTTAACATACAGCTACACCTTGCCTTTGGGGTTGAAAGGTTGTGTTTTGAAAAATAATCTTTACTTCTTGTTCATTCAAATGAATATTCTTCTTCGATCACATATGCATCTAGAAAAGTAACCATGACTAAAAAGTCATCGTGGATCACAAAGTCATAAAGACCCTTCTCACAGCAGTTGTTCAAGGACCCAACCTTGGCTCGAATGGAGACTACTTGCAATATCTATGTGAATACTGAGGAACGCATTGCGATTTGTTAAGTGTCGGAGAACTACTCATGGTTATTTTTGATGTTAGCCCATACATATCCTCGATCAAGGATCTCAATATAGTTTTTCAAGTTAACCAGTTAAATTGTCCCTTGGCAAGATGCTCAATGGTTTTTGAATCTCAACTTAGTGTACCATTCTAGTGCTAGTGAGAGTTAATTAGGAATAACTCACAAAACCATCCTGTGACAAAAATATCCGAAGACATGTTTCCACAGTTTAGCATGACAAGAGGTCAAGGCCCTTTGGCTGGACATTCAACGATAATCGTGCCTTGTGAGGTGCATCACCCTGCTGCCAGTAACCCTTTTCTTTAAATTTATGACGATGATCTTGTTGCTAGATTATGATGTAACATTAGCTTGGGGATGAATAGGGGTGCAAATTATCATTTTAACCCCCCCAACTAGTGAAAAAATCTCTAGTCTTTTTTCTTATGAATTGAGATCCATTATCACATATGATCTCACCAGGGATCCCAAACCTGGTCAATATTTACGCTTGATAAATGAGACTACCTCCTTGTCTCATTTCTTAACACATGCTTCAACCTCTATGCATTTCAAAAGGTAGTCCTTCATTACTATCTTGAACACCTTTTCACCATGAGGTTTTGGTAACATGCCAACTATATGCATTCTCTATTTCATGAATGGCCAAGGGGAAATGATAGGATGCAACAGTTATGTAGGTTGATGGAGGATATTACTATGCGCTCAGCAATCATCACATTTTTGCACATATAAGAAGGCATCTTTTTTCATCATTGGCTAGTAGTATCCTGTCCTTAACACCTTGGAGCATAAGGATCTGCACCTACTGTGATTTCCACAATCCCCTTGATGTATATCTTTTTTGGAATTCTACAACCTCATGGTCCTTTATTAAGCTAAGGTATGGGCCTATCATTGATTTCCTGTACAATTTGCCTTGGATCATCACAAAATGTGGGGACCTCATTGTTAGGTCCTTTATCCCAGAATTAAATTTAGGATCCTAAAAGCTCAGGATCCTTAAACACAATTCAGGATTCTGATTCTTATCATTTATTTTCCAAACATAAATAACGGTTATTGTTAGGGTTAGGATGTCAGAACTACTTTGAGAACCTAAATTCGAGGGATCCTCAAAATCTTAGGATCCTCGAATCTCAGGATCCCAAATATAATCAAGGATCCTAACTGATATTTTTTTATATTTGTAATGGCTATATATTCTTTTGTCTTTCTCACATGTACGGAAATAACCAGTCAAAGCCATGCTCTCAATGAATAGTCATTACAACTATGCAAAAGACCCATAGGACAAAGTCAAGAAATGACTATAAGTTTATATCGTAGGATCCCGAAATTTTTGGAGTTCTTATTATTAGCCTTTGACTATATAAATCACTTGTATTCATCACACAACATATAATTTTCTGGCAGTATACTAGAACTTCTACTTGTACTCATTATATTTTCTCTGTAATCATTCATTTCAATTAACGAAATCATCAAGGCAGGTGATCATTATCACCTCCCAAGGTTTTAAGTCAGGGATCCTAGCAAGGTACAAGGTCTTTCCTTGTAAATCTCTTGTGTAGTATTATTTTAATTTGTTGATAACTTCACTAAGAACACCACATCCTCTCATACACGTTGGTTGATATCCACCTAGTCGATTTTTGACCAAAACGATTTGGCTCCCATCGTGGGTCCATGATGTTCAAAATCCCTCAAAAACGCATGTCTACTGAATTAATTCAATCATCCTCCTCAATTCCTCTAATTTTCTCTAAAACCCATCCACTACCACCACCAGGAGCTCTCAATAAAGTATCTGAAACACCGAAGAAAAATAGCTCTCCGATTACCCCTAGGACCCTAGGATCCTACTGTATTGATTTCCAACAATGAGATCTTTGCTATAATAAACAGACTAGGGCGCATCGCCCAACAGCAGGAAGATAACAGGATGATCCTCAAGGAAATGGAAAGAATTAGAACGATGATCCATAATACTCAAGAGGCAGTGCCCACAGTCTTGTAGCCTATGATCCCAACCCAAGATCCTCAATAGTTTGTCGCGATATTGGATCCTTAGTGTCGGCCTTTATGCCCGCTTGGGGCGCAAATCCGAGAGACCTAGTCTATATGGCTCATGATTCCAACGAGACCTTTGTTACTCTTAATTACAAGGATAATGGTAACTCCAACAATAATAATAGTTTTACAAGTAACTCGATGGATCTTGATATATGTTTAAGCCTAATCATGGCTAAGAAGCTACAACAACTAAAGCAGATGATATCAAGTGTACTTGGAGTATTACAACCGGTACCAAAAGTGTCCCCCACACATCACAACATCTCCAGATTCATCCCAACGGTAGTTGATACCAATGTTCCAAAATGGTTCCAAACCCCAACATGAAGCCCTACAACAGCACCACGTATTATGAGGAGCACGTAATACAATATACGGAGAGGATGGCTATTATTACCATCCCCACTCACTTGAAAAAGCTTGCATGTGCAATGGATTTGGTTCTACCTTTATAGGATCTGTTTTAAAAGGACTCCTTAATGTTCCACCTTATTCGATCACATAATGTGCTCACTTAATGAATTTACTTAATAATCAATTTACTTGTAGTAGAACATTTGAAATTTTCACTAGTGATCTATGTCGAGTACTTCAGGATCCTAACGAATCCCTTACGACATTTGTGAGCAGGTTTGGCAGGGAAGCTCTGAGTATCCCGAACATCGACATTGCAACAATAGTCGTTGCTTTCAAAATGTTCTTAAATAAGGATTCCCCTTTTATGAAGATCTCATAATATCCCCATGAAAAAGGATGGACTAAGTCAGGAGTAGGGAATTGAGATTCATTAGGCTCAAAGAAGACAAGGAAATGCAAAAGTGGAGCAACCCACCAAGCTCCTATGATCACCCCAATAGGAAGGCTGATTCTTCAGCCCAAAGATCTTATAAATCAAAACCTTATTCCAAACCCGACCATCACAAGGTTAACGCCCATGAAGAAAAGAGATAGGAAGATGATTTCCCTAATATTACTGACTATTGTTTAATGTGGATGTTTCATGTGTGGTCTTTGTCGTGCAGGATCTTGGAGACAAAGCAAGATGGCCAAGAAAAGTAGAAAAATCCACCACATGGAAAGACAATTCCAAATGGTGTGCATATCATGAAGACTTTGGCCACATCTCATAGGATTGCATAAGTCCCAGGAAGGAAATCAACTATCTCCTCGGCAAAGGATACCTCAAAGAAATCCTAGGAAGAAAAAAAGGAGAAAACCAAAGAAAAAGACCAGTATCCTCAAAGGATCCTCAAAAGACCAGGATCCCCCACAACTAATGTAAAGGTAATCAATGTGATCTATGGAGGATATAAAATTTGCGGTACCTCTTTAATCTATATCAAAAAGGCACACCAAGGTATCCAAAATGGAGAAGGAAAAGGGATTACGGAAGAACACAATGATCACTAATGAGAAGGAGATTACCTTCGATGAGGCTGATAGGGATGAAATTAGGATCATCCCCATGACAGATCAGTAATTACCATATACATTGCCAACCATTTCATCAGAATGATCCTTTTTGGTGGAGTATCCTCAGCTACCATCATGATCCTGGAAGGTTGAAAAAAATGAACATCCCGAAGTCTGATGAAGTTGCAAACACCTAAGTACTAATCGGGTTTAGCGGTGAAACGAAGAACACCATTAGCAAGATAAAGCTACCAATATACATAGTAGGGTTAAATTCTTTACAACATTTTTGTGTAATTGACATACTATAATCCTATAATGTTATATTAGGTAGACAATGGATTCACTAAATGAATGCCATTCCATCGACATATCATCAATGCGAAAGGATGCCGACCCCATGGGGGACAGTGAAGATCTTAGGAGACCAATAAGAATCCAAGGAGTGCTACAAGACTTCGATGAAGTCCTTAACATTACCATGAAAAGCATAGAATTTAAGGCATGCAACATGAGACATGTTAGAAGTCAGAGAGCATGATGTAGATGAAGTGCCCCTGAACCTTGAGGATCCTAAAACCAAAGTCCTCATATGAGCCTTAATACCTAAACAACTCAAAAATGAACTCATATGGTTCCTCAAGGCCAGAAGCAAGACATTTGCATCGAAGCATGAGGACATGACAAGTATTGAAAAAAGCATAATAACCCATAAACTTAACATTGAACCATCTTTCAGGCAAATACAACAAAAGAGAAGAAAGTTTGCACCTGAAAGAGACCATGTTAGACAAGAAGAAGTAGAACATTCCTAGTGTAGGTAAACTAGCACCTTAAAAGGGTATGGCCGACCATATCTCATAGATGTCGAAGTAGGAAAGGGGGCATGTTGTTTTAATACCCTCGATGGAAATGTCCCGTCATGATTTTGAATACATTACATCTTAAAGATTATGTTATATATGTAATATTATTCATTTTCCAACACACTCAAGGTACACACACTTTACTTTTTACCCATTATTTTTATTACTATTTACTCTCTTTGAGTACCATTATTAACTTAAGCATTGGAGGTGCGTTAGCTAGACTAAGTCCACCCCTAGCTAATGATTGTTTTATGCAACGACTCATGGATCTTAACACTCAAGGATCTTGACACACAAGGATCCTAACATATAAGGATGCTAACATATAAAGACTCAAGGATCCTAATAAACAAAGATCCTGGCATGTGAAGACGTTACACTTAAAGAGTTCGATAACTACATACCTCTTATGATTCGAAACACAAGTATCCTAAGAATAAAGACTACCATCTATTTTACAAATAATGGTACTTAATCCCTTCTAAGGCTTAAAGAGTTAATTACCTCTTTTACCGATTTAAGGTTTATATACCTTGGTTAGATGCACGTTATCTAACTATGGGATGTGTATAAAGGGATCATTTCAGGCTACAGTATCACGTAAACCCTCTTTTTGTGAACATAAGTTAAGACTCTACATTTGAAACCTAAGGTTTATAACATTTTCATGTTATCTCAAGTTGGGATCCTCCCCAGATAATCCCTAAGATTTATAACATCTTCATGTTATCTCAAGTTGGGATGTTTCCCAGATAATACACAAGGTTCATAACATTTTCATGTTATCATGAGATTAGGATCTTCCCATGAAATTAACTACACTTTATTAGGACTTTTCTCTAGTAGTTTACTAAAGTTTATAGTATTAGCATATAAATATCAAACTTGGATTTCTAATTATTATAGAACTGACGTGTTGCTTGAAGATTAGGAAGTTCCCTAGAAATATGCAAGACTTGTAGCATTATCATGTTGCAAAAGAAAAGTTACCTCGGTTATTTTTCAGATTGGATCCATTTCCAAATGATCCCTAAAGAGGGACCCCTTAAAAAGTTTACTTAGTTACAGAAATCCATGGATCCTCCTTGATGAACAAGGAACCTTACATGCACGACTTTAGGATCTTATGAGGCCAAAAGAATCATGATTTCATGCTTTTCCTAAAGTGAGTTCTAGAGGTCGTGAAGATCGAGGATAATCGGGTTCTATCTATCCTTATTTCTCAAGAGTTGTCTTTCTTATATAATGATCGAAGATTTATCCTAAATGGATCTCAACTATTTTGGGATCCTATATGAATTACTAATTGTTTTCAGGTTATTCAGTTCTTGATAGTTCTGGTAAACCCTGAACTCCTTAGGATCCTGATTATAAAGATCCTTGAAAATCCTACTACTACAACCACACAATCAAGCATGCAAATATGTTAAACAACCACAGAATTTAGGGGTTTCCCACCAGCCCCACACAAAAAAGATAGTAATATTGTCTTACATCCCTTAAAATCAAAAACTACTTAAGCAAAGCTTTTCCAGGCTTAAAATGTTAACTGGTTATCATTGCTCGTGGTCTTCTCCACCTCAGTCACCTTTAACGGTTGTCCTTCTGGATCCTGACTGATATATAAAACCTTAAAAGTCAATTTGAAAAGAGCTTCACGCCACCCTACCAGGTCCCAAGATCCTGCATTGGCCACCTCCTCAGCTAATTTGAGCTTGGTTTTCGATATGGCCATATTGGCACTGGACATTGTCGTCGCTATCACCTCTTCCATCTACTTATCATACTCTTCTTATTTTTCATTTCTATCCCTTATTGGTAGCTCTACCCTCCTGAGAAGATCTTCATTGGATGTTTTCCGCGCCTCCACCCGCTCCTTTAGGGCTCGCTCAGCCTCCTCAGCTCGGATCCTTAGATCGGCTACAACTTGGGAGACATGAGCAGAAACCTGAAACAGGTGTGGCATTAGTAAAAGCAAGTTAGTGACAAAAACTAAAATCACACAAATACTTACAAATTGGGAAAAGGAAATTAACTTTTAACGCACCTCCTAGTTTCCAAGATTCTCCAAGTTTAATTATTGTGCTTCTGAGGTCTCTCTTTTCCGAAAGCCTAGGGTCTTCACAGTAAGATCAATCAGAAATTTCTTGAGAAGAACAGGAAAGGCAGTCTTATCCTTATTGACTACCATCAGGCTATTGCACATATCGTCATTGAGATCCAACAAACCAAATCGCATTTTGGAGCGAGTAAACTTGGCTTCAATACATTACACCGGATCCTCATCAGTTCAGGATACTTATAAATTCTAAAATGTTGTAGTTAAATTAGTATTGTTACTGGTAGCCATTGATGCAGTGGTGGAAAAATCTTCTTGGAAACTAGATCAATCAAATTTGAAATACCTATAAGCAATAGAAATAGCGAGGAACTTCTCTCTCTCTCTCTCTATATATATATATATAGGATGCACACTTACTAAAAGATACATTTACCTTTGAGATGGCCAATGGAAAAACCGAAACTACCAATGACATATACATAGGATGCACACTTACTGTAGATAGCCATTCATTCCAACTTGACCTTATGGTGGTCTGATTTAAAAGTTTTGACATCATAATCGGCATGGATGAAGAGAATTCTTATCGAGATTTTGAAAGCAATTATGATTTGAGTGATTGAAAAGTAAGAACACGAAGAGTAAATATTAATCATATCTTATATTGATAAAGACTGATTACAAGAATAAGTAGAAAGGATATTGGAGTTCCAAAAGTTATCATCTACTTCTATCATCAATCCCTATTTATAAGGAACCTAAGTGTACATAAAGTATACTAAGTCTATTACAATATGCTTCGCATAAAACTGACTTAGTAAAATAACTAAAAATGCGAAACTAAACAAACACACAATTCGACTTTTACAATTTAACCTCTACAATCTCCCCCTTTGTAAACAGTCGAAGCTATTCAGTCCTTAAGCCTTTGAATAGCTGAGTGAATTGTCTTTCGCACTTCTCCATACCAGGAAATCACCTTCTTGAGCTTCTTCTTGTCTCCTTCATTATTCTTCTTGCATTTGTTCATACAAACAATAAAGTGTGTATATTACGAAGAAATATCTTTCAACCTCTAAGACCTTAAACAAAAATTTCTTGGGTTTTCCCTTCGTATCTCTTCCTGAGAACACCATGCCGAAAGGTTTCAGGCATATTTCCCCAACAACATAATTTGATAATGCTGACTGGGTTAAGGTTTCTTCGCAAGGGACGTTCACTTCCCTTCCCAAAGTAGTTGCCAATACTACATTAGTTAGAGCCAAAAAATCGAAGTAATTGACGATATACGTTTTGACATGTGCGAACCCAATCTTAAGCACTTCAGTCTCAGATCCGTTAAGCTTATTCTCTTCCATATGTTTCAAAATGAGAGCCACTTGAATCAAATCATATCAATTCATCAGAGGGAAGTCAGCTATTGTGAAGTCATACTGATTATTATCAGCTCTAATAACAAAGTAACAAAAATTCTGAAGCATGTCTTCAAACTTCGTATCTTTCTTGATCGTTAACACCTTTTTGATCTTCATTAAAGACCATAATTGATCTGGATTCTTCCCCAATACGACATGAAATCCGAGTTTCATGTGTATGTAGTCATCAAGATTATCAAACTTCTCACTAATCTTGAATTGAGCTGTAATGAAGAGCATTTCGTTAATCGGAAAATCTAACTGAGAATTGTCTGAATTCTCAATATCATAACTTCTTGGCTTCTTCTCGAATTCATAGATTTCCCTTCCCACAATTTTTGACTTTATAGTTTCATAAGAGTACAGCTTCGTAGGATCTCCTTTCTTCATTGTAGGAGGATCACTTGCCCTTTGCCTCATAATACTTTGGACTTGTCTTATTCTTTCCAACTCAGCCTCTATTCAGCTTTCTTCTCCTCCTTTGATTTTTGTACAAAATTCCTTTTCCTCTTCCCACAATATCAGATTGAGGTTTCGTACTCGAACTTCGTTCTTTTGCCCCAATCGATATTCCTTTGGCAATTGGTCTTGTGGTTATTGTTGTTGAGGAAATTGGCATCGTAAGTATTGGAAGAGTAGATTCGAGCTGAGTAGATATTACTTTTCCCACGGTCTTCGCATCATCCTCTTTACTTAAAATTTTCTCTCCCCCTTGCACCCCTGTGAAAGCAGGTGGGACACTCTTTGGTAGTAAAGAGGTGAAGTTCGCAATCAGAGCCAGTGCCTTCTGAATTGAGTGTTCCAAAGTTTTTACTTTGAGAGTCAAGAATTCAGGAGTGATAATAGACGAAGATGAAGATTTAAAAATCAAGGCCTTCAACTCAGTCACCATTTGAATCAACTGATCAAACTTCGCCATATCTTCTTTATGATTCGCATCAATGATAGGAGCAACAATAATTTTGTTGATGTATGAGACAACTACATCAACCCTCTTCTGAACTATAATCTGTTGAGAATGAATATCTTGAAGCTCCTTCGCAAGTTCGATCTTTAACTCTTCAAGCTTGAAGTTTACATCCTCCCAAACTTTCTTTACATCCTGCACAAAAAGATCATGGTGTTCTTTTGCAACAGATTGTAAATCTTTTACGACTCCATTGAATGAACTTCCTTGAGCTGTAATGCGAAGCTCATTATTTTTGTCTGTCTGATCAACTTTATCCAATATTCTCTTCTTAGCAGCCTTAAGCATAACATCAACCTCCATTGCTGAGATAGATGATATTCTGCCAGAATCAGCTTGTGACTGAATAATGGCATTCAAGTTATCATTCAGGATTTTGAACTGCTTTCCTATCATAAGCATATGATCAGGTATATCCTCCTCCTCTGAATCAAAGTGAATATCTTCAAATACTCCTCCAAAAGTTCATACTTCGGTTTCATAATCAGGCATGGGTTGCGAAGGTTGAGGAGTTTCAGGTGATTGTGAAGGAAATAGAGTTGTAAATGGGTTTTGTAGTGGATGATCAAAAATGGATGAGGATGTGGATAGTGTAGTAGTTGAAAATGATACAAGTGGTAAAGAACTGGGTAAGGTGACTGGTAGGATAATTGGCAAAGTGGTTTCAACACTTGTGATAGGTGCCCCCGTATTAGATACGTTGACAACCGTATCGAAAATAGGTACCTCCTCAGAAACTGATTTGTTAGTGACTATTTCAAGTGGTTTTGAAGAAATTTTCAAAACTTGAATATTTGACACAGGTGGAACAGAAATGATTACCGGTGAATAAATTAGTGAAGTCCACCTCTTCATCTGAAGACTCATTGCGAATTATCAGCTTTCTCTTTTTCAACTATGTTTGTTGCATTTGTTTCGCAACATCTTGAGCACGTTGCCTCTTAGATCCTGGAGAGATAGGAGGTGGAATATCACGAACTATCACCCCTTACTACTGGCTTCAGTCTTGCGAATCTTTTTCAATACCCCTGATTTTGAGGGTATTCTTTCCTTCTTCGATTTTGGCAAGGTTTCCTCTGTCTGAACCTCCTCTTCTTGACACTGTTTTGAATATTGAGCAGTTGCATCATTCTTGGTAGCAACTTCTAACAAAATTCTAGTCTCCATAACTGGATCGAAAGTCTTCATGTAACGTATCAACACCTTGTGAGTGGATGATACTTTGCGAATCATCGCATCCGGAATGCGAACAACATGAGTAAAAATATTTTCATCATCCGTCACTTCCTTAGGAAATTGATGTAATGAAAATTCAGCCACATCAGCACCCTCTGGAACTTGAATTCCCTCCTTTTCATATACCTTTTCCAGAATAAGGCTCCAATACCTTGCGCATGAAATTCCTTTTTCCGAATTCTTCTTTTCCAGACTCTTAACAAACTCCTTTCATAACTGAGCTGCATAGTCCACACTAATATCATAGTATAAGCCAATTACCATGGCATAAATTTCCATACACCCCCTATCAAGACCAACTGTTCGACCTGTTAAGCATCTGAGAAAAATACCAAACAGAAAATTCCACATACACGGTATTCCTGACTTTCTGAAATCACTGATCTTCTCAAGTGTTGGTTGATGGCCCATTTCGTTGAACATGTCGATAATTTGAGAATTAATGGGTTTGAAAAATGGAGGGTTGTTAGGGATTTTCAAGAACTCAACGAACATCTTCTTGGTATGTTTAACCCGTTTGTTGTTCATCATGTTGAAGGTTATCACATCAGTGGTGTAGTTGTGTGAAGCCGATGAAGCTGCCAATGACAACCATCTCATCAGAACTGAGAAAGAACTAAACATGGCGGTGGACAGGGATCATCGTTTCAAGGCAACTATACGCATCTTCAGTCCTTCGGGATAAGAAGAGACTTTCGGATCAACTTGATAGTTGGTGCTTTGGATCTTCATAAGTGATTGTGAGAGAAATTCATTAGTGTTTTATTGAGTGCCAACCATTGTTAGGGTTTGAAAGGGATGAAGTTGAAAAAGTTTGAAGCTTTTTAGGATTATGAGAGTTTTGTTCGCGTAACCGTATACAATGATCTTGATAAGCCATTTATAGGTTACCCAAATCGATTTGAAATTAAATCAGGATACATTTAATGTTATCCGATGTGGCACATTGATAATCATACCATTACTGCAAAAGTTAGCCATGTGTGAAAAAGCAACTGTCACATCTCCTTGAAAACCGGACCGAATACCATTCGTCACGGATACACAGCCTGTCAATATTCCTTTGTTGAATTGTAACCGTTAGAACCCTTCGCATGGAGGCAAGGCTCTTTCACTTTTGGGATGTAAAGTGAAGTCATATGCCAGATTTGCGAAATCATCAGCCTGAGTTGGTATTACTCAGAACCTCAAGGATTTCGTGTGTGCATTGTTCCGAAAAAATAAGATGAGAAACAATTATTTTTTTTTTTGAAATTTGTGATGTCAAAAATTCAATTTGACACGAATGCAGTTGAACCCCAGGCATAGGTTGCTTCGTTAATCATCAAGAGAGATGATCAACAGCATGTGAAGTTTCCCATGAATTACAATCGAATACTTTTTGATAAGTATCAAAGGGCTTCTTTTAAAAGATATTTTTGGGTTGGTTTCAAATTTCATTACATATCAACCTTAACATAAGGTGAGAAATTGTAAATGAAATTACTTGTATGACCAGTGTAGTCAGTGACAAGCTGGCTTTTGAAAATATTTATCATGACTAGGATTTGCGAATAAAACTCACACAGAAATCATATTCAAAAAAAAATTTGTACTGGATCTTGTTGGGTAACAAACATCGTGGGTTGCGAATGTTTGATCAAGACCACACATGCGAATTGAATATGATTTGGAGTTTCGAAATTTTGGTACTGAAACAAAAGTTTCGTTAAAATTTGGAACTATGTTCCCCGTCAATTCCTCAAGGTTTATGATGTTTGGGTTTCACTTTCATCACGGACTCATGATGTCAGATCATAAAAAAAGAATTTTTGTATATCTAAGTCTCGATGGGTTGAATTAGAGACCTCTGGGACATACGTCTTTGTGTGTGATTTGTGTGAAGAAATTTTGAGATGAAAAAGATTTGTTATTAGATCAAATGTACCTCTTTTATATGTGGACCAAACAGAAAACTTTTCAGTCATTTGAGAAGAGTAAGGTAGCTCTTTTGACTAATGCGAATATAAACCTTATTGGGAAGAAATTTTCGTGTGATAATTTCTTTAAGGCTTTCCTTTCGTACACATAAAGTCACATGAGGCTTGAGACAACATGTTGCAGCATGCTTCTAGGGACATCCTAACTAATACAAAGTTGAAAGAAATAATACCTTCCCATAGAAACATACAAGCATGACCTCTTCGCATTAAGCACTGGACTAACTAAAAACACAAAATCCTTAAAGAACAAGGTTAACAACAAAAATATGTTTGTGTTTTTTGAATTTTTCAAAATTAAAAACATAACAAAATAAAATCTTTTTGGATTTTTGATTTTTCAAAAACAAAAATGAATAAACATAAAATCTTTTTGGATTTTTAATTTTTCAAAAACAAAAACTACAAAATGAATCGTAAACCTAACCTTAATTGTTATGATTGCAAATGCGAAGAAATGTGGATGCGAAGCCTCTATATGAACAGTAACATCTGAACAATTCTGAATCGTAACTGCTGAATGACACTTTCATACTTGATATTTTAGAATTGAATTCGCATCAATCATCCCCAAACCTACTAAAATTCTTACAAATGATTTTTCATCAAGAGGTTTAGTAAAAATATCAGCAAGTTGTTCAGTTGTTTTTAACAAAATGAATTTCAGTATTCCCATCTTCCACATGATCTTTGATAAAATGATATCGATGAGCAATGTGTTCTGTCTTTGAATGTTGTACTGGATTATGACAAATGCGAATTGCACTTTGCGAATCACAATACAAGGGAATCTTTTTCATGTTTATTGCATAGTCACGAAGTTGACTCTGAATCCAAATAATTTGTGAAGTGCAAGCAACAACAGCAACGTATTCAGCCTCAGCAGTTGATATAGCCACACAAGTTTGCTTCTACGATTGCCAACATACCAACTTCCCATCCAATAGTTGACATCCACCACTCGTACTTTTCCTATCCAAAGTACATCCTCCTAGATCAGAATCTGAAAAAGCTTGAATGAAAAATCACGTTTTCGAAGGATACCAAAGTCCTAACGAAACTGTTCCCTTAAGATAGCGAAAAATATTTTTCACTGCAGTCAAATGAGGTTCTCTAAGATTATCTTCATATCTAGCACAATTACATACC
This sequence comes from Lactuca saligna, assembly GCF_052625555.1. Taxonomy (NCBI): domain Eukaryota; kingdom Viridiplantae; phylum Streptophyta; class Magnoliopsida; order Asterales; family Asteraceae; genus Lactuca; species Lactuca saligna. Next base: position 178,638,095 of record NC_136421.1, on the reverse strand, counting down.
GAAAACATAATATCAGGTCTACTTGCACTTAAGTACAATAAGGACCCTATCATGCTTCGATAAAGAGTTAAATCCACAGCAGGAGTATCTAATGAAGGAGTTAGTCTTGTTCCCACTGCCATTGGTACTCGCAACTTTGAGCTGTTGGTCATTCCAAAATTTTCAAGCAAGTTCTTTGTGTATTTTTCTTGATTGATTAAAATTCCATCCCTGTTCTGTCTTATATTCAAACCAAGAAAATTATTGATTTTTCCCATCATACTTATTTCAAATTGACTTTTCATTAGATTTGTAAATTCAAGTGACAATGCTGGGTCAGTTGAGCCAAAATTAATGTCATCAACATAAATTTGAACAAGAATGAGATGATTCCCAACTTTCTTGCGAAATAATGTGGGGTCAACTGATCCTTGTTTAAATTTAGATTGTTTCAAGAAATTTGTAAGTGTTGCATACCAGGCTCTTGGTGCTTGTTTTAACCCATAAACTGCTTTTTCAAGAATGTAGACATGATCAGGATGTACCTCATTTATAAATCCTGGTGGTTGTTCAACATACACTATTTCTTCAACTCTCCATTTCAAAATTGCACATTTAACATCCATTTGAAAAACGTCAAAGTCTTTGTGAGCTGCATAAGCTAAAAATATGCGAACTGCTTCGAGTCTTGCGATAGGAGCAAAAGATTCTTCATAGTCTATTCCTTCTTGTTGCAAATATCCTTTAACCACTAGTCTAGCTTTATTTCGAATAATATTGCCATCTTTGTTGGTTTTATTTTTAAAGATCCATTTTAATCCGACAATTGAAACATCATAAGGTTTAGGAATTAATCTGCAAACCTTTTTTCGTTCAAATTCAGCCAGTTCAGATTGCATAGCAACAACCCACTCTGAGTGTTCTATAGCATCCTTTACTGTCTTTGGCTCTATTTTCGAAATAAATACATTAAACATACACAGTTCTTGGTTCGCATTTAGTACCTCATTTTTCGCATGAATTTGAGCTCTTGTCATCACACCATCTTGTCGATTTCCAATTACCTGTTCTTTTGGATGATTTCTTGTCCATTTTTCAAGTGGTGGATAATCTGGATTTAATTCCAATGGTGCATCTTCATACATATCTTCATTTTCAGATCCTGCTACAGAAAAATTATCATTTAGTTCATGAAACTCATCATTTTCATCAAGATTAATTATCTCTGTTTCATCATGCTCCCCCCCTCAATATGATGTTCATCTTGATGCTCCCCCTCAAAGTGATGTTCCTGTTGATTTTGTGAATCCTCCCCCTCAACTTGATGATTCATATTTTCATTCTCCCCCTCGAAAGATTGTTGTACCACATTAACTCCAGGCACACTTTTGCAAGTTATCGATGTTGTAGTGATTGTTGAATCATCAATATGTTTTGAGGATTCTGATGTTTGATTATTAGGAGTATTCATTTCTGCATCAATTGCCCTGTCAGGAGTTCCAAAAATTAAGTCATAATCAAAATCATTTATTTCTGAATTATCAATGTTAGTATCTGAATTAACAAGAATTGATTTATGTTCAAATTTACTATCCGTTGTTTTAAGATAGTAGTCATCAAAAGTTAAGTTGAAAGTTTCTTCAACTTTTATTGTTCACTTGTTTAGCACCCTGTATGCTACTGAATTTTGCGAATATCTTAACAATATGCCTTCGTCAGCTTTAGTTTGGAACTTTGTCAAATTATCTTTGAGATTCATTATGAAGCACCTACAACCAAAAACATGGAAAAATTTGACATTAGATTTTCGATTGTTGATGATTTCATGTGGAGTGATATTGAATCTGCGATGAATAAATGATCTATTCTGAGTAAACCATGCAGTTGAAACTACTTCAGCCCAAAGATATTGAGGTAGATTCGCATATGTTATCATTTTTCTGGCTGCTTCGCATAGAGATCAATTTCTTCTTTCAACAACATCATTTTGCTAAGGAGTATATGGTGATGAGAAATTATGCGAAATGCCTTTGCTTGTGAGAAAAGAATCAAGAATTTGATTTTTAAACTTAGAACCATGATCCCTTTTAATTTTGCGAACACTCTTTTTCAGACTAAGCTTAATCTTTTTGATAAATTCAATCATTGTCTGAGCAACTTCAGATTTTAACCTGAGAAAAAATACCCATGTGAATCGAGAAAAATCATCAACAATAACTAAAATGTACCGCTTTTTATTGATTGTAGCAACAGTCGACGGTCCACATAAGTCAATATGAAGAAGATCCAATGGTTCCACAATTTTTGAATCTATCACAATTGGATGACCTTTTCGATGTTGTTTTCCTTGTTCGCAAGCTGCACACAGAGAATCATTGTTAAATTTTAGTACAACTAATCCTCGAACTAAATCTTTAGTGACAAGTTTGATAATAGTGCGAAAGTTCAAGTGTGACAATCTTCTATGCCAAAGCCAGCTGACATCATTAGATGCCTTTGATAGTAAACACACAGCAGGTTTTCCCACAATTGGTTTGACGTCCAGTGTAAACATATCACCATATCTTTTAGATTTGATAAGTACTTCATTTGTTTTTGCATTTGAAATGATACTTCCTTCTTCATTAAATACAACCTGGTTTCCAGTACCCACAACAAGTTGTGACACACTAATCAAGTTATGTTGAAGTCCTTCAACATAAGCAACCCTGTTTATAGTGAATTGTCCATTTGTGAATTTCCCATAGCCTTTCACTTGAAACTTGTGATTATTCCCAAATTTAACTACTCTTGCATTTTCCAAGCTTCTATAATCTCGCAAGTTTTCCTTTCTTCTAGTCATATGACAAGAGAAACCACTATCAATATACCATTTCGCATCATATTGCTCGTCACATATCACCTGCATTTATTGAAAGAATCTAGGAACCCAAGACTTGTTGGGTCCATCATTAGTAGAATGAAACAAATTCTTTGAATTTAAAAACCATGTTTTCACTTTGTTGGTGATAGAACCCATTATATCAACATCATCAGATCTAGATACTGAAATATAGTCGTTCAATAGTTTTGGATTTCCATTGATTGTAATCTCATCCTTCACAACATTCTCAGTTTTGATAATTGGTTTCCATTTTTAACTGAAACTTGCGAATTATGAGATGGTGAACTAGCAGTGGAAGAGTTATTTGCGAACTTGTCAAATGCATTCTTTATTTGTTGCTCTGAAAACTTCCCACTTTGATATTGTCTTCCTTTCCCTTCAAGCCAACAATTGATCATACTTACATCAGATTTTCCTTTTGTATACAAAACTTTGGTCGGTTTTGAGGCTGAAGGATTTGGAAAATTTGGTTGTTTTGGTGAAAATTTCACTTTTGCTTGAGTTGAATTTTTCAAAGTTGATGAAGTATTCTTGAATTTGCTAACATTTTGAAACTTTTGATTATTTACAAATTTTTTTCGAAGTCTCAAATTTTCGATTGTTGTCATATTTACGAACATATGGAATTTTGTCAACAAAATTTATTGGTTTGTGAAAACTTGTATCTATTTGTTTATTTTTGCTTTGAAATTTTGATGATGTTGTTTTTGAAATTTGTTCTTTTTCAACTTTCGGTTTATCATTAGACTCAACTTGCCAAAAGATTGCTTTTCTTACTTTTCTTTTTGAAACATTATTTTTTGTTGAATAATTTCCAACCATCAATTTAAATTCATGAGAATTTAATTTCACTTCAACCTTTGGTTTTTCAACTTTTTCAAAAACTTTGTTTGCTTTTTCACCTTTAACCACCCATTTTTGTGATGATTTTTGTTTTTGAAACACATAAGGATTTTGAGTTAAATTGTTTTCTTTTGTGTTTTGATTTGCAAAAAAACCTTCAGTAGTTGATCTTTGATTATCTTTTTCAATCATTTTGTTGAATTCAGGATGAATTTTCTCAGCATTCCCAGTAGTGACAAAAACTTGATTTGGAAAAATGGTTTTATCAGTGCATACAAAATTTGGATATACCACAGTGTTGGTATCCAAATAATGTGCGCCTTTGTCATTTAAAATTTTATCAAATTCTTTTGTATTTTCAAACACTTGATCAACCACAAATCGTGGAGCTATTTCATGTGAACCATTCACATCTTCTTTGTTTTCATCAGTGTCATCTGATTTCCAGCTTTCAACTTCCACATTATCAAAATTACAATGTTGCGAAGTAGAGGGTTTTTCAGTTTCATCCTCTACTATCGAATCAACTATAATTTCTTTACCTTTGATATTAGATGTGATATTAATGATTGACAATTTAGAACAATCAACCTCTTCTTCCTCTTCGATTTCACTGATCTCACTCACACTGTCTGAATTGTCATTGACATCAGTATAATTGAGTTGAGAATCAAGAGTCGAGGTTTCGGTTTTCTTTAAGATTTTCACTTGTTCACTCTTTGTCAAAGTTTCATTGAGAAGGTTAACCAACTCATCATCATTCCAAAATTCATCAATTTTGACAATACCATATGCAAATCTATCATCAGGTATTTTGTCAAAATGAGCAATTCTGGTTTCGCAATCAAAAGAAACAACATCAACTTTTTCACGTTCATATTCAAGAAAAGGTAAAAGTTTCCTACGTTGTTCTTTGCTAATGTCAGAAGAATGATGTAAAGCAGTTAATTTTGCATACAATCATTTGGTAGAATTACAGTATATGTTCCTTTGTGCTAGCAACAACCTAACATCGTTTGTAAGATTATCCCTATCACAATTTACATTTTTGATCTGCATTTCAAGTTTTTCTAATCTGCTCCTTTTTATTTCAGCATCATAAGCAAATAAAGGAATATTAGAATATTCAAGTATAGCATGTACCTTGGTGGTCATGGGTGATTTGTCCGTGGATTTGGATACGAAACACCTCCCTGAAATATCCTCTTTGCAATCTTCAAAACTTGCGAACATAGCTCCATGTGTAGGATGCCTCATTTCTTCATCATCAGATCCTGAAGACCAGATCTGATACGTTCCACTCTCTTAATCATCAGATTCACCCATTGCAACTAGAGACACTCCTTTTGTCTTAGCGTGCAACTCTTCAATCTTTTCCAAATAGTCTGCTTCGTCTTTAACTTTATCCTTCTACTCTTCTTTCTTTTGCAACATGCAATCGGCTGCAAACTGATTCACACCATTGCAATAGTGACAATAAATCCCTGAGTCACCTTTCAACTTCTTCACTTCTTTCGCATCCTTTTGTTTCTCATCAGCTTTCTCCATTTTCTTCCTCTCCTGTCCTCCAGTTTTTGTGACTCCACTCTTCGCATCACTAGCCTTTCCTTTTGTATTAAAAGGCTTTTTGAAAAATTTCTTAACTCTGTTATTTGAGTAGAATGCCACAGCTTCATCATCAGAGTTCATCAAAAATCCTTCATTATCTGAACCATCTTTTTGATTAACATCAACTTCTGATACCTTTGAAACAAGAGCCAAAGGACCTCCAATACTCTGTTTTGATTCTTCATACATTTCTGAAACTTCACATTCATGTGTTTTCAGCTGATTGTAGAGATCATTCAAGTGAGTTGTATCAAAACTATGTTGATTCTTAATCATCATATTTACGCTTCGCCATTCCTTGCGAAGACCCATGATGAAAGTTAAATTGAACTCCATGAGAGACCTAGTGATTCCATACCTATTGCAAGGAAACACGAGCTCATTCAGACGATCATAGTAATTTTCAAGAGTTTCAGCATCATTTTGTCTGAATTCCTTCAGTTCAACTAGACATTGCTTCACAGATTTGATCTTCGTCTTTTCGCTACCTTGATACTTATATTTTAGAGTGTTCCAGATATCCTTGGTTATTTTACAACTACGGATGTAATTGTAAACCACAGGAGGTAGAGCACCTCTTAGTTCTCTCGCGCACCTCTTTTCATTATTCTTCAAACGTTTTTGTTGTTCAGCAACTTCAGCAAATGTAGTTGATGGTCTAATTGGTTGAACATTAGCAGGAGCTTGCACTATTCCATCGATACAATTCCAAAGGTCTTCATCAATTCCATTCAAGTAATCCTCCATTCTATCATCCCACTGATCATAGTATTCAGGAATTAACATCGGAATTTTAGTTGAGGAACCAAGAAAGTGAGAGAAGGAAGTCATAGTATTCTTGTTGAAGTTCGCCATTGATGAACACAAAAATTTTCAGAAAGCTTGAAAAACTTGATGAATTTGAGAATTGATCAACTGAATTGATCACAAATCGCTAATCGATTACTCGACTAAACAATTCAAAGACATAATCAATTCAAATTTGAAGATCAAATTTGATTTTCAAAACCAAAATGCGCGGAAAATTTTGAGTAAAGTTGCTACTCAAAAAGCAAATGATTCTAAGACGAAAATCAGATCGATGCAGTTTGAATCCTGCTCTGATACAAATTGAAGAGAATTGTTATTGAGATTATTAAGGCAATTATGATTTGAGTGATTGACAAGTAAGAACACGAAGAGTAAATATTAATTAGATCTTATATTGATAAAGACTGATTACAAGAATAAGCAGAAAGGATATTTGATTTCCAAAAGTTATCCTCCACTTCTATCCTCAGTCCCTATTTATAGGGAACCTGAGTGTACAAAAAAGTATACTAAGTCTATTACAATATGTTTCGCATAAAACTGACTTAGTAAAATAACTAAAAATGCAAAACTAAACAAACACACAATTCAACTTTTACAATTTAACCTCTACAATGGATTGGTTAATTCTTCACCGTGCTGATATCCTGTGTTACGTGAAAGCCATCCGTCTTAATCTCCCAAGTAACGAATCTCTCGTTATCTATGGCAGAAAATCTGGTGCAAATCTACAAATTATTTCTTGCGTCAAGGCTCAGAAGTATCTTCGTAAAGATTACTGCGCTTCTTAAATCACGTTGTTGACAAGACACAAGAAGTTCAAAGCATCAAGGATATCCCTAAAGTCTGTGATTTCCCTATTGTGTTCCCTGAAGATATCTCAGGAGTCCCTCCAGAACGCCATGTCGAATTCCGAATCCACTTGATTCCTAGAGCTACTCGTGTAGCTAAAGCCATATACCGTCTTGCACCTTCAGAAATGTAGGAGCTATCCAGGCAGTTGAACAAACTTCTCAATAAAGGCTTCATTAGACCAAGCTTCTCACCCTGGGGAGCACTGGTCTTGTTCGTGAAAAAGAAGGATGGATCGTTTCGCATGTGTATAGACTACCAGAAATTAAACAAACTTACTGTTAAAAACCGATACCCATTACCACGGATAGATGACGTGTTCGATCAACTACAAGGAGATAGTTTCTTCTCCAAGATTGACTTGAGATCACGATACCATAAGCTATGAGTCAAAGAGGCCGACATTCCATACACTACTTTCATAACTTACTACGGTCACTACAAATTCATGGTGATGCCCTTTGGTCTAATGAATGCACCTGCAGTATTCATGTACCTGATGAATCGAGTGTGTCGACCTTACTTAGACAAGAGAGAAAGTGTACCTGAAGTTCTCAAAATCTGAATTATGGATTCGAAAGGTGGAGTTCCTTGGTCATGTAGTCAGCAAGGATGGGATACATGTTGATCCCTCCAAGATCAAAGCTATTAAAAGTTGGGCGACCCCACGAACCCCAACATAAATTCATCAGATTCTAGGTCTCACTGGCTACTATAGGAGATTCATCCAGAACTTTTGAAAGATCGCGAAGCCACTCACCACCGTGACCCAAAATGAAGTAGTATTCAAATGGTAGGAGAAACAAGAAACTGCTTTCCAAACACTAAAAGAAGCCCTTTGCAGCGCACTGATCTTGTCCCTCCCAGAAGGGATGGAAGATTTTGTAGTTTACTGTGACGCATCCAAACAAGGGCTAGTTTGTGTTCTTATGCGGCAAGGAAAGGCTATATCCCATGCCTCGAGATATCATAAGAACCACAAAGCCAATTATACTATGCACGATCTCGAACTGGGAGCAGTGGTTTTTTCCTTGAAGATCTGGAGACATTACCTATATGGAACAAAATGCATAATCTTTAATGTTCATAAAAACCATCAGCACATCTTTGATTAGAAAGAAATCAACATGAGACAACGAAGATGGGTAGAGCTACTAAATGATTACAAATGTCAGATTCGTTATCACCTTGGCAAGGCCAATGTGGTAGCAGATGCCCTTGGTCGGAAAGAGTACTCGGGCCGCCGAGTAAAGTCTTTGACCATCACTATCCATTCCCACCTATCTGCATAGATCAAGGAGGCTCAGTTGGAAGCCTTGAAACCTGAGAACATGACAGGTGAGGCTTTAAGGGGGATGGAAAAGAACTTGGAAATCAAGGGTGGTGGAGTACGTTATTTCATGAATCAAATCTGGACACTAAATTTTGGTAGCTACAGAGATGTTGTCATGAATGAAGCTTATAAAACTGGATACTCTGTTCACCCGGGTTCATACAAGATGTATCTGGACCTAAAGAAACTCTATTGGTGGCCAAACATGAAAGCTGAAATAGCTACTTTTGTGGGCAAGTGCCTAATATGTGCCAACATCAAAGTAGAATATCAAAAGCCCGTAGGGTTACTTCAACAGCCATAAATAACTTAGTGGAAGTGGGAACGGATTACAATGGATTTCATAACCAAGTTACCCATGATAACGGGTATTCATGATACCATTTGGGCTATTTTCGATAGATTAACCAAAATATGCACACTTCCTACCAATAAATGAAACAAATAAAATGGAGAAGTTAACAAGGACGTACATTAAAGAGATTGTACGATTGCATGGTGTGCCAATGTGTATTATCTCTGGCCAAGATAGTAGATTTACCTCGAGGTTCTGGCAATCATTGCAAAAATCTTTGGGAACAAATATTGACATGAGTAGAGCGTACCATCCTCAGACTAATGGGCAGTGCAATACAATAATTCAAACGCTAGAAGACATGTTAAGGGCTTCTGTGATAGATTTCGGAAAAGCTTGGGATACCTATTTACCACTTGTTGAATTATCCTAAAACAACAAATATCACATTAGTATCAAAGTTTCACCCTTTGAAGCTCTCTATGGTTGTAAGTGCAGATCCCTCTGTGCTAGGCTAAAGTGGGCGATACGCAACTAGCAAATAACCAAATACATGATAATACTCTAATCGGTCCCAAGATCATTCGTGATACCACATAAAAGATTCAAAAAAGATTGTCCAAATCCGAAAATGGCTGAAAGCTTCTCGAAATAGACAGCAGAGTTATGCGGATAAACAATAAAATCCCTTGGAATTCCAAGTTGGTGACCGCATTCTGTTAAAGGTCTCACCCTGGAAAGAAATTATACATTTTGGTAAACTTGGAAAATGAAATCCAGGGTAAATTGGACCATTCCAGATCATTGCTAGAATTGGTCCTGTTACTTACTAACTCAATCCACCGCATGAACTCAATAACATTCATCCCGTTTTTCATGTCTCAAATCTCTTGAAGTGTTTGTCCGTTGAGACTCTAGTTATCCCACTTGATGAAATCGAGATAAATGAGAGCCTTAATTTCATAGAAGAACCGGTAGAAATACTACAAAGGGAAGTAAAGAGAACTAAATAAAGCAGCGTGCCAATAGTGAAGGTTCACTGGAATGCAAAACGCGGACCTGAATTCACTTGGGAGCAGGAGGATAAGATGAAACAGAAGTATCAACATCTCTTTCCCAAGTCTTAGAGTATCTATATAGTCTTAAATTTCAGGACGAAATTCCCTCTAAAGTGAGGGATAATGTAACATTCGGTTATTTTCAATATTTTAAAAGTCAATTCAAGTCAAACCCATCAAATAAAAGTCAAATTTTGTGAATTATTATATTAATAAAGTTAAAATAGATATGTTTGATACATTTAAACACTTGATAAACTGTTGTATAAAATAGAAGCTAAAATCACTCAAAAATTGAGTAGCCTAATTTTCCCTTCTTCCCCTAAGACCGCAAAGACTCTTCGGGTCACAAATGATTCGCAACCGTAAACCGTTCGCAGCCGCACACTTCGGACCGCAAACATGCGAGATGGCTTCTATCTCCTCAGGAAATGAATCTTATCGTCTCGGTAAGTGTTCTTGGCTCGCTTTTGACCGCAAACGGTTTGCAATAGCAAATCCAAAGATCTTAGCACCTCGGAAGGTGTTCTCGGGCGCAATATCTTATGTGTGTGTGTGTGTGTGTGTGTATATATATATATATACATACATATATATGTTTGACTGATTTTTCCTTCATTCTACACCTTCCAGCCGAAAAATCAAGGATTCTCTCTCAAGTATCAAATGCCGAAAACCTCCTCACTTGTCAAGAACATGTGAAATTCTCTTGAATTCAACTTACAATCTTTTAAGAATCACACCTTGATCTTGTAATCAATTCATAAACACTTCGAATCTCCATAATTTGGGCCGAAAGCCCTTGAATCTTCTTGGTTTCACCAAACACACCAAGAACACATACTTGATGGTGGCCAAAAACCCAAGAACTTCAACTTTTTCTCGTCGTAAACTCCAATCAGCCTTCTATTTTGCTTCTAACACTCTTATCTGTAAGTTTAACTTACAAATTTGTCCATTTCCTTATCATATTTGTGATTATATTGACTAAAAGTATACATATATTACATGAAATGCTTATAGGATTCGCTTTGCATCGGGATCCAACTTGTAGAAAAACACCATAAATCGAACCTTCAAATCGCTCATATAAGGTGAGTACATAACCCTACATTTTATGATTTTTAACTGTTTTAGGGGGGATACAATTAAAACACAATAAAAATTATGTTAATATCTAAAATGGTTTTAATGTTTTTAGTGTTTTTAAATTGTTATAATTATCAAAATTACATATTTATATCTGTGTAAATTATAAAATTTGGATTCAGAAGATTTAGAATATGTAATTTGACCCCATTTCATCTTCCTTGTTTGGTTTGTGGGTTTTGGTGTAAAGTTATTTAATCGAAGGTCTAATTTATCACAATTATATACATATAAAATGATTTTCAAACTATTTTATACTACTTGAGTGCAAACAGTGGATTACATAGAACAACAGTATTACAGATTTTCACAAAAATCAACAAAGGTTTTCATTAAAGTAAAACAAATAGTAAAACTATAATAGGTATAGTTTAGAGAACTTATTCAATAATTTCAAAGTTCAAATTACATTACAGAAAACAAACATAGTACATAACGAAAAACAAGCAGAGAACATTTTTTAGAAAAAAAAAATCAGAATACTTTACTAAAAACAAACATATAAACTACATTTTATATATTTTATGAAACTTACTTACAGTGTATTTATCACAAAGTAACTTTTCATTATTCTATGCGTAATCATCAATATATTACGTGTGAGACAAATTTCATGTACTTTTCTAAGTACCCAACAAGTCCTAAAATTATAACTAGAGTCTCCCGGAGGGAGACGGCGACACTTGTATATAAATCTATCTGGGACTGACAATCCCAAACCTGAATTGCTAGCTACAGTTAGGCAGGCATGCATGGGGTGATAAATTTCCTACCAATTGCGACGCCTAAAGAACGCCGTGTTAAGGCGATCATAGGTCATCTAGTATGGTTATAGTAACTCACAATTTGGTATTGAAGAAAATGATTAGTGTGTGAATAAGTAAACTTCACATAGTTTTATTTAATTATAAGACTATAAACACAATATTTTATAAGTATAGTTAGTTATACTAGTTAATTACAAATACATGAGTTGCATACTAGTACTAGAACATGATACTACTTTAGTACAGAGAAAACATACTTTTCATGGTTTTATGAGAATTAAACTACATTTTACTACTTCAGAGTACAATAACTTTCATACATTTTTCATACAATATACTACTACAGAAAATATAGGATTTTTATGGAAAAACATGTTTACAATATCAAGGAACATGAAAAAATATTTCAATTACAAACATACTTATGAACTCACCAACTTAATTGTTGACACCTTTTCAAAACTACTTGTGTTCTCAAGGAAACAGTAATACAGGTACAACCAAAAGTTTTAAGAAGACGGAGATCTATAAACTCATGTCTTTAAAACTTGTACTTTTGGTGTCGTATACATTATGTTTTGAATACGAATATAAAACTTATAACTTTGTAAATACAATGGTTGTTGTTCTACTTGATTACTATTATGCATTTTTGTGATAATGTACATGATATCCTCCGCCCACAAACGTTTCCACCGTTCCGGTTTGGGGGTGTGACACAAGGAGTGCAATGTAGATTCACTTGTGCTAGATTAGGTTTTGGACCTTTCTAGGTTTAAAATTTCAAGTTGTAACATCATCCCCCCGTTAGAGGGAATTTTCTCCCAAAATTCGAACCTTGAGTGGTTACTAAAAACTTAGGAAATATGTGGGTACTTCGGTTCCTTCTGAACTTCTCGTTCTCTAGTGAATTTAGATCCTCACTTGGTGTTAAAGTGGATCCTCACTATTTCTTCTGCTATTCTATTCGATAGGGGGTGTATAGGTTCGGTTTACTTGTATCTATTCTTCCAAGTGGTAGGTGCTTACTTGTTGTCCAGAGTAGCTTTGTCCTAAAGTTCATGGTAAGACTCATACCTGGTTGATAGATCATTACCTCGTGTATACAAGTCGTATATGATTATGATTTATCAAATGGTCGGATGGGTGACTCTGCCCCAAGTCCACAACCAGACAAGGAACATGAGATAGGGAGAAAACAGACATCCTAAGTCCATAGAATCTAAATTATATACCACCCTCGCGTATACACTTAGTAGTGATAGGTTAATTGAATTATGAGGTCTGAGTCGGATTTGTCGTTATGAGTGACAGGGTTTCTTAGTCAGTTGGTCAAGAGAAGGGTTTCATTCGTAGCACACAAGATTGGTATGACGATGACTACAAATGAAGACATTGAAACTTATTAGTGAAACACGTGTTAAGTTGACTTGAAAGAAACATTTGTTAGAGTAATAGTACATCCCGTGTGTACTCGATAGTGCATTTTGTGTGTACTCGATAGTTGATTTTGTTTTATCTGTGTTATTATTACTGCAAATGACTCATATCGCAGCAAGCGAGTACTAGCAGTAAGATTGTTCTGATAGCTAATGGTGATACTTCATATTATGATCCTTATCAGGTCCCTTTATGATTGCTTAGTGTATACAAGTCATGTGTAACTAAGATTAATAAGACCATTGACTAAGTGACTCTGCCCAAAATCCACAACCAAACAAGAAACAGGAGATAAGGCGGAATCACTCACTCTAAGTCTACAAGGTCTTAATTATACATAATCATAATGTATACACCAAGTCATCACAACTCACTTGCAAGGATCCTAAGTATATATTTTTATATGAGTGTTGTGATTTGATCGAGCAATAGAGTATTTTAACTACTTTTTAATTTTCATAAGTTTTAGCAAACATACCAAATACCACACAACATACGATACTTAAATATTCTTGTTTTTTGAAACACTCTTAAAAGTCCTAGTAAGGTTCCTTGCTGCTTCTACTGGTTTGGTTATCAAACTCCTCCTACCCCTCCGTCATTCCTATCAGTTGGACAGTCTCTCTTGAAGTGCTCCGTTTCACCGCATAGATGGCATATTGGGTTCACACTAGCATTTGTGTACGACGTGCTATGTCAGGCCACAGTCCTACAGAAACGGGGCATGGGCCCCTTCCTGTTGCAGTTCTTGCAATGTATCACCTGACATACTCCCTTGTCATGGAGATTACACTTCTCACACTTCGGGTGTGTTCTAGCATATCGAGTGGTTGGTGCTGGAGTTTCAGATGTTGTGGCAGATGTCGTGGTAGATGTTGTGACTGTTGTTGTGACTGCAGGGGAAGCCACAAGTTGTTTCCACTTAGGAAGTCCTTAAGATACGTTGTGCTCCTTTTTGTTCCCAAAAACATTCGTTTCTTGCCCTTAGATTTGTGGTTTGAGGTGTCTTTGTCGGTAGACATCCGCTAGTGTCCTTGATTGTTACTGCGGTTAGTATTGAGTTGTGCCATGACGGCTGTTATGACTGCTGTGACCGCAACTTGAGAATTAGCAGAGTCTATCTATAGAATTGGTGTCTCGCCTGTTGGCTGGTTACCTCCTTGTGAAGACATGATTCTGTTACATGACAGTAACCCGTCTCGTGAGTAATGATGATCATTGTCAGTTGTATTCTTACAATTTATATACATACATATATATATATATATATATATATATATATATATATATAAATTTCGCGTTTTTGCTAAGCTAATCTCAAGGTTTCTGCTAAACATTCCTGAGATGGGGTTATGGTAGTGGGTAGAAGTAGGTTTTGTACGAGTGTTAAGTTTGCCCATCCTAGCACTACTATCGCCCAAGCACGCTTAGATGGGGAGTTCTTATGTGATACGGTGCATTAATTTTGTTATGATCATACCCTATAGGTCTACGAAAAGGCATCTTTCAACCATAAGGTTTACAAGATGAGACGGCAATAACTCTTTAATAGTGGTTATAAGTCGAGAGTTATCTAACTAAGTCATCTTAGTTCCAAGTGTATCATGTTCCTACTTTTATAGTGTTCTAAAAACAATTCATTACTGAAGTCTATGCCAAATAAACTTATGAATTAATAGTGGCTACCCTTGCATGAATTTATGTAAATTGAATAACTGATACAAGTTGTTACAAAAGGTGCGATAAACTTAACACATAGTGTGAGTAGTGTAATCTATAACTCACTAGGTGGTACTAGTTTATTAATTATTAGTATGATGCTTATAGTTCTCGGTCTCTTCGCATGTCTAGTGAGTGGTTTTCTCTATTTTATACTATAACAACCGATCCCTGGTATGCATTTAATTCAAGTATTTCTTATGTTTTTGTGACAACCCTATATTTTTCCAAATCAATGTAACACTCAAAAGTCAAATACAACAAACTATTTGGAATCAACGAAATTAACTTCAAACATAAAGTGTTCTAAAATCTAAATTTGGGATGCATCAAATGTTAGATATCGTGGCAAGGTTTCCAAAAACATAAAGATCATTCAAAACCAAGTTATAACAAAAAAGTTATGACCACTGGAAAATCCACGACACACCCGGTAAAACATTGTTAAACATAAAAAGTGAAATTCCAATAAGATGCATTTTAGCCTTAGGTATCTAAACGAAAGTCGTAGATTACGTTAAATTTTGAACGTGCATAAAAAGAACGCCCAAATTGGGCTTCGTATGAGGAAGTTACGAATTTTCTAAGTTTCGTAACAGTTGTAGAGAGATAAAAACTCGAATTAAAGATCGAACGATTTTTAGCTAACGCAACCTAAACGAGAATTGAAGGTCTCCATAATAGGAGTACGATGGTAAAAAGACAGACGAAAACAGACGTCGGATAAAGAAGTTACGGAATTTTAACGGACTTTAGCAGTCCCGGCCTACTAAAAATATACTAAAAAAAAGTCAAAACTAGCCGACGGAGTCTAAATGAAAGTTGTAGAGCATAGTCTCACCTACGTGTCGATATAAAGAACGCGAAAAACGGAGCTCATACGCGAAAGTTACGGAATTTAGAAGTTGGGAATACGAATTACGCCCAACGTAATTTAGAGTACGCCCAGCGTACTCAGACGCAGTGTTGCGTCCCATCGGCTAACAGGCGAGCTAGGCTCGAGTCGTAAGCGATGATCACTCCGGAGTACGCCCAACGTACCCCTAGAGTACACCCAGCGTATGAGGTGTCTTAGCACTATAAATAGAGTGCATGAGCCCAGGGTTTTGGCACAAAATTCTCAACTTCCCCCTCACTCTTGCACTCTCCTAAGCTCCGGAGGCTATCCCGACACCCACGATTCCATACCCGAGCCCCGACGAAGGTTTTATGCTACCGAGACCCCCAAAGAGTCTGAAGACATAGCTTTCCGCAATCGAAGTTCTGCTCGATTCTAGTCTCACTCTTTTCAAACCAAACAAATGAGTTCATAAATTTTCACGTCTTTTCATGTTTTAGGGGGGAAATACAAGTGCAATACGAGAAAACGTATCGCTTTATATAGATTTAAATACAACATCTATATTATTAAAATGCTTCGATATCAACATTTTACTTTGCATGAAAAGTTAGTATTTCATCGAGTTATTATCACCAAATGGAACACACTTTCGGAAAAACTATAATGGGTATAGTTTGCGGGTTATTCATACGTTCTTACGTAAGCATTTTGAAAAATGAAATACTTTCATTTGAAATTAAATAAAGACTTTCTTTTCGTAAATCTATTTATACTAAGTGTTGTGAGATATTCAACTTCAACGTACTCTCAAGTATTCATTTCAAGTCCTGTATTATAAACCATAATTTCTTGGAGGGAGACCGTAATACTTGTGTATAGATCTACATGGGATTGACAATCTCGCACCTAAATTGTTAGCTACAGTTAGACCGGCAGGTCTAGGGTGACAAATGTCATAACACAACAACACCTGAACAATGTTGTTATAGATAGTCTGTGTCAATAGCATGGTTATAAGACTCACATGGAAGTATAAAAATAAGCTTGGTTTACGAGACTCATGAATGCATTCAGTATTTACATTATTTTGAGTATAAAATCACCTTCATCATTTGAGTACGAAAGATACTAACGCCCTCCAAGTTTTCAGACTTTTTCAAACTATATGTCGAAAATATTGGATTTTTTGGAAACCACAATCATCTATTTTCTTCTAAAAAGACATACATTTTTCAGTACAAAAACACTTATGAACTCACCAACTTTATTGTTGACACTTTTTCAAAACTACTTGTATTTCTCAGGGAATCAGTAATACAGGTAACCACCAGCTTTTGGAGAAAGAACGCTAAGGCGTCTATTATTAAAACATTTTAAATCATCATATTTATAATATTCTTTTGAAAACATGTATTACGCAACAATGTACTTTTTCGTCATATATATGATGGTTGTGTTACTTTCTTTACGATATTCAACTATTACGGTACTACGTGAAGTCACCCACCCCCGAATGTTTCCGCCATTTTGGTTTAGGGGTGTGACAGATTGGTATCAGATCATTGTTTATAGTGAACTAAGTACATCAAACCACATAAAATATACAAACTATAAATGCAAAAGGGACCAAAAACCCTCTGACAAAATGTTTTCATAAACGATATTTTTAATAAATTAAAGTAATATACATTTTTACACGCAAGCATCGGTCTCGTATCATAAAAAAGTTTTATAAAAAGTATTAAGGCAAGTTGCAAAACTACGAATGGGCCTTGGGGTATGTAGTTAAATCGAGAATAAATATAGCCTGATCAACTATATTTATCCTGGATATGACCAAAGTATGTTGAGGAATGATCATAGTGGGCAAGAAGTCAAAAACTTACCAAATAAAAATACTAAACTTACAAATTTGAAATACTATAGGATTGTTTTAAAAAAAAACATAAGGAAAATAATAATCGTGCAAACCTCAAGATTTGGTTAAATTTAGGAAGTCATCGAATAAAAATTTCGTTTTCTCCCAAAGTTTTATAAAATTTTCATACCTCTATTCTAGTACAGACAAAAATGGTCGGATTCCATATACTGGGAGATCCTTACTACCCGAACCAGGGTAATGGTGGATGGTTAGAAGAAGATCTGGAAGAAGACCCAGAGGAAATCGAACAGGAAGTCGAAGAGGAATTCGATGTCGAAGAGGAAGAAGAGCCTATGGAGGAGGAAGAGGAAAGTACGGATGGAACAGACTCAGAGCCGGAAATAATCAATCCACCAGCTCCCCGTTCTCCCACAATTAGAATGGGCTACCAAGGTTCCACTCCTGTTTGGGGAAGCCATATCCACCACTGGAGCCAGCAACAGGGTGTACGCCCTCCATTTGGCATGTGTCGGGAGTTCTACAACGTCAGTTGTGGAGGTTCAGCCGATCGAGCGCTTCCCGTACTTATGGGAAAAATAGCAAACCATACCTACCAATCGGGAGTTCAAGCGGTCTGAATTCATGAGATCAATGTTGCTGTACAGGGTAACGCCGCAGACATTCATCGTCTGGATGGGCTACACGAAGATACCCAAATCTACACAGGGACGCTTCAAATCCAAATGGAGGCAGCACTTGAAGAAATAAGAGAGACGAGGTAACAACAAGCGGTCTTGGAAAGACGTTTAATCGGATTCAAACAATCGGACGCGGAGTCTAGCTCCAAACACACAACACGCCGCAAGTAGGTCTTGGCCAACTCCAACAACTTTGATATAGAATACGACCTCGGATAATGTTTTTTTACCATCCTTAAACTTGTAATCGGAGACCTTTAGATAGGTCAAATTTTCCTAACCACAAAGAAAAATGTAACGCCCCGTATGTTTCACACACACACACACACACACACACACATATATATATATATATATATATATATATATATATATATATATATATGAAGTATTTCTTTACATACCTCTCGAAATTCATCGGATTATCTAAATTGCTATATCAACTTCGAAACCATTAACTAAGGTCAAAACAAATTACAGATATAACTAACCCTCTAACGCACGATTGTCAAATCACTAAAAACTTATAGTCTTCATTGTTATTTCTTTACCAGAACATGCCTCCCCGTAGATCAGCACACAGAAACACAGCTCTAACACCACCTCCACCACCCCCTCCAACTATGGATGCAACTATTTTTCAGGCTGCTGTAACAGTCGCCGTAGCCGCAGCAATGGCACGAATGAGTAACAACGGGTCAGGAGGAGGAATAAACAGCTTTACAAATGGCCAAGGCCAAGGCCATTCCGGGGAATGCACCTACAAAGACTTCTCCAACAGCAAACCTGTTTCATTTAATGGGACTGGGGGAGTGATGGGTCTATCCCAATAGATAGAGAAAACGGAAGTTGTGTTCGAAATATGCGTGTGCCCCGAAGAAAGCAAAGTAAAATTGGTCTCCTGTACTTTCTCCGAACGAGCCCTAACGTGGTGGAACGGCCACGTCACGTCACTAACCCTGCTGGTGGCAAACTCCATGGGTTGGGAAAACCTGTAACAAATGCTACTACGAGAGTAATACCCAAGTGGCGAGATTCGGAAGCTCCAATAGGAGCTTTGGGGCCTTATGATCGTGGGCTCGGACATCACAGGCTATACAAATAGATTCAGTGACTTGATAATACATTGCCCAAGAATGATGATTCTGGAAAGCCAAAATGTGGAAAGGTATATCTGGGGGCTTTCACCCTAGCTTCGAGGAAGTGTGCTAGCCTCCAAACCGACAACATTCGACAGCGCCAAGGAACTAGCGTAATCTCTCGTTGACCATGGGGTCTGCCAAAGTTTCACAACCGTCATCCCCGAACCAACCAAAGGAAGCAACAACAATGACAAAAATGCCAACAACAACAGCAAAAAGAAGTTCTGGAACAAGAGAATAGGTCAAACTTCGCAAGAACCTTCAAAGAAACAAATGGTGGCGGTCCATGCCGCTACTGCCCCCACTACAATTCCCGCTACCCCCACGCCAACGAAGCAATATGCTGGAAACTTGCCAAAGTGCAACAAATGCAATTACCATCACCACGGTAATTTCTGAGAAATGCACTGTAAAAACTGCAACCTGAAAGGGCACACTACCCGTTTCTGTAAGGCACCGGCACGACCAATCAGCCAAGTTTCTGGTATTGGAGTAAGTCAGGGATGTTATGGGTGTGGATAAACTAGGCACTTCAAGAGGGATTCCCCAAGACAAAGAATACTGGTGGTGTAGGAAGGGTGCTGGCAATAGGGCAGCACGAAGCAATAGCTGACCCCACGGTGGTTACGGGTAGGTTTCTCCTCGACGACACTTATGCATGCATACTCTTTCACTGCGGTGCGGAGAGAAGTTTTGTGAGTAATAAATTCAAACACTTACTTAATCAAAAACCCCCAACCACTCAATAACATATTCACTGTAGAAATGGAAAACGGTAAAACGGAAAGCACAAACGATATGTACATAGGATGTACATTAAATTTAAACGAGCACTTGTTGCAAATCAATATTATGCCAATTTCAATAAGAAGTTTTGATGTCATCATCGGTATGGATTGGTTAAGCCTTCACCATGATGATATACTTTGTCACGAAAGAGCCTCTGCCAAGCGGAAAAACTCTTGTCATTTATGGTGACAAACCCATTACAAATTTACAAATCATCTCCTGCGTCAAGGCTCAAAAATATCTTCGCAAGGAATATCATTCTTTTCTAGCCCACATGGGAGAAAAGAAACGAGAATCGAAAGCCATTAAAGACATTCTGGAAGTCTGCAACTTCCCAGACGTCTTCCCAGAAGATCTTCCAAGAGTCCCACCAGAACGCCATGTCGAGTTCAGGATCGACTTGATTCCCGGAGCTACCCCACTAGCAAAATCGCCATACCGTCTAGCTCCAGCCGAGATGCAGGAACTGTCCATTCAACTAAACGATATGCTGAGCAAAGGCCTCATCAGACCAAACTTCTCACCCTGGAGAGCACCAGTCCTGTTCGTAAAGAAGAATGATAGATCTTTTCGCATGTGCATCGATTACCAGGAACTGAACAAACTCACGATCAAGAACCAATATCCCCTACCGCACATAGACGATTTTTTCGACCAACTACAAAGAGCAAGATACTTCTCAAAGATCGATCTAAGATTTGGTTATCATCAACGGCGTGTTCTAGAAGGAGACATCCCCAAAATGGCATTCCGAACTCGCTATGGTCACTACGAGTTTGTAGTGATGCCTTTTGGATTGACAAATGCACCAGCGGTATTCATGGACTTGATGAACCGAGTATGTCATCCCTTCCTGGATAAATTGTGATCGTGTTCATAGATGATATACTCATCTATTCGAGAAGCAAAGAAGAACATAACCAACACCTCCGCCAAGTTTTGGAAACATTAAGGGCAAAGAAGCTATACATAAAATTTTTAAAGTAAGAATTTTGTATTCGGGAAGTAGATTTCCTAGGTCACATTGTCAGCAAAGAGGGGATACATGTGGATCCTTCCAAGATCAAGGCAATCGAGAATTGGACGACTCCAAATACTCCAATGGAAATCCGACAATTCTTGGGAATCATCGGGTATTACCGAAGGTTCATACAAAACTTCTCGAGGATTGCTAAGCTGCTTACCACCCTAGCTCAGAAGAGTGTGACCTTCGACTGGGGAGAAAAACAAGACATCACATTTCAAACACTAAAGCGAGCCTTATGCAGTGCGCCCATTTTAACCTTACCAGAAGGAACATAAGACTTTGTGGTCTATTGTGATGCGTCAAACCAAGGACTTGGATGTGTTCTGATGCAGCGAGGGAAGGTCATCGCCTATGCCTCAAGACAACTAAAGACGCACAAAGTAAACTACACAACGCATGATCTCGATCTAGGACTAGTCGTTTTCTCACTAATGATCTGGAGACACTATCTCTACGGAACGAAATGTACAATCTTCACTAATCATAAAAGCCTCCAACATATCCTCAACCAGAAGGAACTCAACATGAGACAAAGATGGTGGGTAGAACTACTAAACGATTACGAATGCGGGATTCAATATCATCCCGGAAAGGCTAACCTGGTGGCTGATGCACTCAGCCGAAAGGAATACTCGGGCCACCTGTCCACGCAAATCAAGGAAGCTTGTCCACGTAAATCAAGGAAGCCTAAATAGAAGCCTTGAATTTCGAAAATATGGCAGGGGAAGCCTTAAGGGGAATGGATAAGAATCTTGAAGTCAAGGATGACGGAGTTCGTTACTTCATGAATCGGATCTGGACACTGAAGTTTGGCGGATTCAGAGAAGTCGTCATGAACGAAGCCCATAAGACACGATACTCCATACATCCCGGTTCCGATATGATGTTTTTGGACCTCAAGAAACTTTATTGGTAGCCGAATATGAAAGCCGAAATTGCTACCTACGTAAGCAAATGTCTGACATGCGCCAAAGTCAAGGTGGGCTACCAAAAGCCCTCGGGATTGTTACAACAACCGGGAATACCCAAATGGAAGTGGGAGCAGATAACCATGGACTTCATAACCAAGTTACCCAAGACAGCAAGAGGACTCGACACCATCTGGGTCATCGTCGACAAGTTAACTAAATCCGCGTACTTCCTACCAATAAAAAAAACGGAAAAACTGGAGAAGCTAACTAGAACATACCTTAGGGAGATTGTACGATTTCATGGTGTGCCAATATCTGTTATCTCGGACCGAGATAGTAGATTCACCTCAAGGTTCTGGTAGTTGCTGCAAAGATCTCTAGGAATGAGAGTAGACATGAGTACCACTTATCACCCACAAACCGAAGGCCAGAGTGAGAGAACCATACAAACCCTAGAAGCTATGCTGAGAGCTTGTGTAATCAATTTTGGCAAAGCATGGGAAACCCATTTACCATTGGTCGATTCTTCGTATAACAATAGCTACCACACTAGCACCAAGGATGCCTCGTTTGAAGCCCTCTATGGTCGTAAGTGCATATCACCTCTGTGTTGGGCTAAAGTGGTTGACACACAAGTAGCTAGAGGACAAGCAACATACAACACTCTCAGTAGGCCAGAAATCATAAGAGAAACCACAGAGAAAATTGTTCAGATCCGGGATCGACTGAAGGCTTCTAGAGACAGACAAAAGAGTTATGCGGATAAAAGATAGAAACCCTTGGAATTCCAGGTTGGAGACAGTGTCCTACTAAAAGTCTCGCCCTGGAAGGGATCAATACCTTTCGGAAAGCGTAGGAAGCTAAAACAAAGGTACATCGGGCCGTTCGAGATCCTTGCCAGGATCGGTCCGGTGGCTTACAAACTTCGAATACCAAAGGAACTCAACAACGTACACCCTACCTTTCACGTATCAAACTTAAAGAAGTTCTTCTCTGATGAGACCCTCGTCGTCCCTCTGGAGGAAATTGCAATAAATGAGAATCTCCATTTCGTAGAAGAACCAGTAGAGATCATGGATCGGGAAATTAAAAGAACTAAACAATGTTGCATACCTATTGTGAAGGTCCGCTGGAATGCCAAGCGAGGACCTGAATACACCTGGGAATGCGAGGATCGGATGAAACAAAAGTACCCACATCTTTTTCCTAACCCGTAAACTCTGTCTTAGATTAAATTTCGGGACGAAATTCCCTCTGATGGGGGGATGATGTGACAACCCTATATTTTTCCAAATCAATGTAACGCTCAAAAGTCAAATACAATGAACTATATGGAATCAACAAAATTAACTTCAAGAATAAAGTGTTCTAAAATCTAAATTTGGGATACATCAAATGTTAGATATCGTGCCAAAGTTTCCAAAAACATAAAGAACATTCAAAACCGAGTTATAACGAAAAGGTTATAACCACTCGAAAATCCACGAGACACCCAGTAAAACATTGTTAAACGTAAAAAGTGAAATTCCAATAAGATGCACTTTAGCCTTAGGTATCTAAATGGAAGTTGTAGATTACGTTAAACCGTGAACGTGCATAAAAAGAACGCCCAAATTGGACTTCGTATGAAGAAGTTACGAATTTTCTAAGTTTCGTAATAGCGGTAGAGAGCTAAAAACTTGAATTAAAGATCGAACAATGTTTAGCTTATGCAACCTAAACGAGAACCGAAGGTCTCCACAACATAAGTACGATGGTAAAAAGACAGACGAAAACAGACGTTGGATAAAGAAGTTATGAATTTTTAACAGACTTTAGCAGTCCCGGCCTACTAAAAATTTACTAAAAAAAATAAATTCAAAACTAGCCGACAGAGTCTAAATTAAAGTTGTAGAGCATAGTCTCACCTACGCGTGGATATAAAGAACGCGAAAAATGGAGCTCATATGCAAAAGTGACGGAATTTAGAAGTTGGGAATATGAATTATGCCCAACGTAATTTAGAGTACGCCCAGCGTACTCAGACGTAGTGTCGCATCCCATCAACTAACAGGCTAGCTAGGCTCGACTCGTAAGTGATGACGACTCTGGAGTACGCCCATCGTACCCCTAGAGTACGCCTAGCGTACGGGGTGTTTCAACACTATAAATAGAGTGCATAAGCCCCGGGTTTTGGCACAAAATTCTCAACTTCCCCCTCACTCTAGCACTCTCCTAAGCTCCGGAGGCTATCCCGACACCCACGATTCCATACCCGAGCCCCGACGAAGGTTTTATGCTACCGAGACCCCCGAAGAGTCCGAAGACATAGCTTTCCGCAGTCGAAGTTCTGCTCGATTCTAGTCTCACTCTCTTCAAACCAAACAAATGAGTTCGTAAATTTTCACGTCTTTTCATGTTTTAGGGGGGAAATACAAGTGCAATACGAGAAAACGTATCGCTTTATACAGATTTAAATACAACATCTTTATTATTAAAATGCTTCGATATCAACATTTCACTTTGCATGAAAAGTTAGTATTTCATCGAGTTATTATTACCAAGTGGAACACACTTTCGGAAAAACTATAATGGGTATAGTTTTCGGGTTATTCATACATTCTTACGTAAACATTTTGAAAAATGAAATACTTTCATTTGAAATGAAATAAAGAATTTCTTTTCGTAAATCTATATATACTAAGTGTTGTTAGATATTCAACTTCAATGTACTATCAAATATGCATTTCAAGTCCTGTATTATAAACCATAATCTCTTGGAGGGAGAACGTGATACTTGTGTATAGATATATACGGGATTGACAATCCCGCACCTAAACTGTTAGCTACAGCTAGACCGGAAGATCTGGGGTGACAAATGTCATAACACTACAACACCTGAAGAACGTTGTTACAGCCAGTCTGTGTCAATAGCATGGTTATAAGACTCACACGAAAGTATAAAAATAAGCTTGGTTTACGCAACTCATGAATGCATTCAGTATTTACATTATTTTGAGTATAAATTCACCTTCATCATTTGAGTACGAAAGATACTAACGCTCTCCAACTTTTGGGACTTTTTCAAACTATATGTGGAAAATATTAGATTTAGTGGAAACCACATTGATCTATTTTCTTCTAAAAATAGATACATTTTTCAGTACAAAAACACTTATGAACTCACCAACTTTATTGTTGACACTTTTTCGAAAATACTTGTATTTCTCAGGGAATCAGTAATACAGTTAACCACCAGCTTTTGGAGAAGGAACACTAAGGCGTCTATCATTAAAACATTTTAAATCATCATACTTGTAATATTCTATTGAAAACATGTATTACGCAACAATGTACATTTTTGTTATATATATATGATGGTTGTGTTAATTTCTTTACGATATTCAACTGTTATGGTAGTACGTGAAGTCACCCACCCCCAAATATTTCCGCCATTCTAGTTTGGGGTGTGATAGTTTTCCTCTGGGACTCGACGAGTTAGAGGCCCAACTCGTCGAGTAGGGTCGTGATCCGCGTGAAGTTTAAGTGATCTACTTGACGAGTCTGGAGACTGACTCGGCAAGTAGATATTGTTTGAGTAAAATTCTAAATTTAAGGTTTCCACCCTATTTAAACACATTATAACACCCCAACTCAGCCCCCATCGTCTAGATCAAACCCTAACTCGAAACCCTAGCCATTTTTGTGTGTTCTTGAGCCTTGTGGTGTTATTTTTGTGTGATTGAAGATTGAAGAGGAGAAGGAGTCTTGTGAGATCAAGGGGAAACAAGAAGATCCAGACTTTTAGGCTCAATTCTATCTTATTTGATGTATGAAGCTGAAACTTTATCTATTCATTACTTGGATCTTAATTTTGGACTTTTTCTACATCCTTCTAAGCCCTAGTGAGGATGTTTTTGGGATTTGGTATAAGAAGTAAGTTTGTGCTTCAGATCTAGGGCTATTGGGGGACTTTATGGAATAAAGGTGCTGGCATTGTTTCCATAAACACCCCATGCATCTTGTAGACCATCTTTTATGGCTTTTTATGCTAGTACGCTATGTTATGTGATAATTGTATGGTTTCTTATTGCTTGATACGTGTGTATGCTAGTATGCTATGTTATGTGAGATAGAATCAGTAGGTAGGGACTAGTCCCCGATGCAGTCACTAGGACCAACGGATAGTTCGGACACCCTAGATATGTCTCACAACATGATTATAATATGATATTATATGCTAGTGGTAGGGGTGAAATAGTCCCCGTTTTCGGTTGAGATAGACCTGAGGGAAGGTCGGCACCCCAGAATAGCATGACATGGGTAGGTCAGTACCCCAGAACAGCTTGGCATGGGTAGGTCAGCATCCCATAATGGCTTGACATGGGTAGGTCAGGCACTCCAGAATTGCCCGACAATATGCATGTTGTTTTAGTATGTGGTATGATGGGGGGAACTCGCTAAGCTTTGTGCTTACAGTTTAGTTTTGGTTTCAGGTACCTCTTCGCCTATGGGGAAGGAGCCGGCAGTGTAGCGATGCATCACACACACATACTCATGGTTTTCGCATGGAGTTTCTGGGATTGTACTATGATTTTATTACTTTTGATGATATGGTTTTGAGACATGTTGTTATGTTTTCATAAATTGATATAACAATTTGAAATGTTTTGGTAAACTGTGTTACAAGTTACTTAATTAAAAATGAAATTTTTGGCACCGAAATTTGGGATGTTACAAGTTGGTCTCAGAGCCCTGGTTTGAGGGATTCGGACACACCTTCGGGGGTGTTTTGACTAAAACTGAGGGATTAAAAGATTTTCAGAAGAAAACAGTTTTCAAAAATTTGAGCTAAAGAATTTTTGGAAAAAGAGCAAGGTGTGTGATGTGTGCGACCAGTCGAGCTCAAGTAAGTTTTCCCCAAGATACCCATATTTTTTATGTTTATGATATGATTCTGAGAACTGCATGCTAGAATAGGGCTAAGGATCTAGGAGGATGCCTCGTATGCCTGATATATGAATATGAGAACTACATTCTAGAATAGGTTTAAGCACCTAGGAAGGATGCCTTGTACTCCTATCATATGAGTTGTATGCTTGGGCTGTATAGTCAGCAGTAGGATATACTGATTAGGTTACGCTTGATTTGGTTACTCAATGCACAAATGCTGCTTTCTTTGTGATATAGGGGCTCTGGTCAACTTTAACTAACTAGTGAGCGGATATGTAACAGTATTCGCAAGCTAGTTAGGGAAGGGAGGTAGGGACCCCCAGTGCAGCTGATGGCAGATAGTAGTTAGGAGGGTGCCCTAGGAAAGCCTAGGATGAGATTAGTTGGAAAGGGATAATGGTTAGGGGACTTGCTGAAGTTGAGGCAATCCTTGAGGAAATTACGGATAGATGTGGAAGGTAGTATGGGCCCGTACTACTAAAATCATATGATCCGTACTCGAGTCAAGGAGGGCCGAGATGGAACCAGGAAACATGGGGAGTGTGTGAGACCTCTCGAAAGTATGTATGATCCTGAAATTTATGTGTTTTATTTTTAGCTCGGGTGCAGTGTCCGAGCAGGTTGCTGACGGGCTACGCGAGTTCATAGTGTCTATCCTTGAGGCGACCCCGGTCATTTTCGGGTCGATCAAGGAGGGGATTATTGAGCTAATGAATGATCACCTATTGATATTCAGGAGTGATTTAGGGTCTGGCCATATGTGTACACACACATTATCCTTCAAGGACTTCAGGGAGAGTGGTGCACCGGACTTTCACTGGGCGAAGGACCCCATTGCTGCCAGGAGATGGATCACAGACATTGAGTATGCATAGTTGAGGAGCTTCTGGCCGGAGGGGTCGAAGGTCTGCTTTGCTTCTGGATGTTTGAGGTATAGAGTTAGAGATTGGTAGGAGTCAGTTGGTGACTCACTTGGAGCCCCAGCCATCATGGCTATGACTTGGTCAGATTTTGTATGTAATCCTTTTTGTATGTATACACCTAGTTAAACGCTCTTTCGGAAAAGTATGTTCTGTACTAGAAATGCAGTGCAGTGTTTATAATGTAGTAGTTTCTGTAGTGTTTGTAATAGTTCCTAGAATCCACCAGAAGTAGTGTATTGTAGTTTGATTATTTATCAAAACATTTGTATGAATGATTTCCCAAAATGTAAGTGTATTGTAGAAAGAGAGTAGTGTAGAGAAGATTTAATATTAAAATAAAATCTTTTAAGTAATGTTAATCCCATAAACCTTGTTTATACTATTGTGAGTTTGATATAACCATGCTAATATGACCTAATGGCCTCTACGTTGTTCTTCAGGGGTAGGTATTTATGACATTTGTCACCCCCATGCATGCCTGCCTAACTGTAGCTAGCAGTTTAGGTGTGGGATCGTTAGTCCCGTATAGATCTGTACACAAATTTCATGCTCTCCATCCAGGTGACTCTAGTTATAATTTATAGGACTTGAACCTGTACCCTATTGGGTACCCGAAGTAGTGCCTCGCAACCCTGTATTAACTGGTTTACGTGTAGTGTTATAGTGTCCTCTTGTAATTGAAACTGTATGCTTTACTTTGTAATGTAAAATAATTATACTCCATTAATTATTTTAATTGTTTATCCTTGTAGTAGTGAAATATCGTAGTGTACTATAAACTATACCTATTATAGTTTAAATGTATGTTCTATGAGTTCTGTATGCATTGAAAATTCTTGTAACTAAATAGTTTATATAGCCCAATAAGACAATGAGAAAGGTACCCTTTTGCTCGACATGTTACAAAAGGATTAAAGCTTCATTTAAATAAAATTATATTCACATATGCATAAGGTGTATACCTATAAACATGTACTTTGGAATAAAAGTATAAAAAACATTTGAAATAGTTTGAAACACTTTTTTAAAAATAATTTGAATCAATGAAAATGACTTGATGTGCTTTAAAACTATTTGAAATATTTTGAATGTTAACGCAAAATTTACTTTGTGTTTTACTTGTATTTCCCCCTATCAACATTGAAAATTAGTGAAAACATAGGGGTATGAACTCACCTTAAATGTGCGTTAACTGGAAGTAGCGAGTTGTAGAGGTGGTCCCCGGGTAAGCGTACGCGCTAATAACGTTACCCTAAAAATAATTGTATTCGTCGTTCATTTAAATAAATAACATATTAATTTCAATAATATGATTAAATAATTAATTATGCAAGGAATACGTACTAAATTAGTTAGGAATAGTCGGAAGTGTCGAAGGATGAATTCGTTGGACAAAATAGTGTTTTCGGTGTATCCTTGGGAAATTATGAGTTCTTGAAGTATGTTCTTGAGGAGTGCTTAAAGATTTGAAGAATATTATCAAGATTTGAAGAATTTGGGTGCAAACTCTTGAATATTTAAAGACTCATTGATGATACTTGAGAAAAAATTTGGCAGTAATTCGGTGTGGAAGTGGGAAAATGAGGTTGAATTCGGCTAAACACAATTATATAGTGGTGGGAAATCGGTCATATTGGGCCATGATCACAATGAATTCGGTTCTTGTTGGGCTTTACTTTGTGAATTTGGTCATACCTTGAGCGAATTCTCCTTGTTTTGAATGTCGTGTCCGAAAACACAAATAGGGAAGGTTCCAAAAACCGATTTCCTTCTCAATTTGATTTCCATGACCGAATTCTACTTGCTTCTTTGACTTCTTGACCGAGAACACTTATTTAATGGGTTAGTTTATGATTTAACCTTTAAACCATTTATTTATTATTAATTTATACTAACCAAATTACTTAGATTTCACACCATGCTTAGTTGTAAATTTATAATCAAGGCGTAATGGATATAGAAGACATCATGCAACAAGGAGTGCAATGTAGATTCACTTGTGCTAGACTAGGTTTTGGACCTTGCTAGGTCTAAAATTTCTATTTGTGACATATGACAGCTCAATATTATATCATTGATAAGTTGAAGATAACGAGGAGTATCAACGATTAAAGGTAATATTTCATGTAGTCCTATGGAAAAGAGAAGAAAAAGTATGGTCACTGGTGAAAATTGTAAGAGTTCTCAACATTTCGAAGGATGTCTTTTTCGAAGGAATGTTTTAGAATTATCGATTCCATGTTGTTCGTGCCAATAAGGTTGCATGCAACTTCTCTGTAGCTAGTTTTCCCTTGATGAATCTACATGATCTCATCCGTGTTGTTAGGATATTGAAAGGAGTAGATGTTTTGAAGCTCCAAGTGACGAACAAAGAAGACTTCCTGATTGGGTTTGCACACATAAAGTTGTTCATCGACAATTGCTACGATTGTCTTGCGATGACAGACGTGGAGCTTGCTATCGCCATGGGTTGACAAGTTACAGTGTCTCAATCAATGTTGAAAGGTCAAGGAAGCCTTAAAAAGCTTTGAAGATGGACAGATCATTGTGAAGCCCCTTGGTATAGCTTTTGTGGGGAAAAACATTAAAGAGAACAACACAAAGTATCTTTTCCAAGTGTGTGATATGGCTACTTACCTATTCAGCCACCTCTAGTGTATGGCTACTCACTAGTTCAACCATTGCTCTGCAATGTGGAGTAACATTGTATTTTGGAATATTAGGGTTTATCATTACCAAAGACTTTACTTAAGTCTTTCCTAAGGTTTTTATCCAAATACTTACAATGAATCCCTTCATATATTGAACTTCTGATGGTTTAAGTCTAAATACCAATCCGTGGAATTTAGCTCACTTAAACTACTGCTCTGATACCATGATTGAAAGACGCACACTTTCATATGATTGAGAGAACTACTTTCATTAAAACATAAAAATACATCATATTACTTTAAAATATGCTACATGCATATTCATAAATAATATTTTACATTGATAATTTGATTACAAAAGATTGGATACAAACCGACTATTAAGACTATTACAAAGTATTATATTTATTACATAACTACCCATGTTATTATAGTTTTATACATACATGAACACTAGTTAAAAAAGTAATAGTATTATCTATTCGAAATCTTCTAACAGTATATGCCTATACTAGATCCTTATTACCTGTAATGTTAAACATTGAGAAGGGTAATCAGTGACGCTTAGTGAATTCAATAATAGATACAATATAACATTAAACACACACACACACACACACACACATATATATATATATATATATATATTTCAATATGGCAGAAGCAAAGAGGAACAATGAACAACAAAGGCATATGTGAATCATCTGGCAAGCTTTCCATATCAATCGATGATTTGATTGATAGATATACAATCAATGAGACATCACAATTTCCATACTTGATATACATCGATAAAGCTTCAGCCCAAATGAAACAGAAGACATACATTTTCTGATTAAACGTTTTAGTAGATTTCTGGGTTTTAGCCCTATCCAACCTTCTGCCAATGCCATAGGGGTAGAAGTCATTCTCTTACGAGACACGCTCTGCACAGCCAGAGACTACATACCAATACCATTGTGATACAAGTCCTGTCACTGATCACATGCTTAAGGGTACAGTTTTTGCTACCATAACAACATGAAATGATAACACGGAAAAGCACATAGTACATATAACACATAACATACAATTATTCTTATATATTGAACTCACCATGAATTAACTGGAGGTTAAAATCATAATTTGGGCAACACTTCGTTACTATAATTAGCGTTCTTCGATGAAAATCGGGAGCTTTATTGAAAACCGGGCCTCGCGAGGGTTGAGCTTCAAACTGACAAGATAAATTTCTCAGGCACTTCGGAACGTATTTCAGGTGTTAGGTATGATCCTAGGGCTTCAGAGGAAGTTGGAATGGCTTAAAAATGGGTATATGGGTGAAAAGTATGAAATTTCCAAACTATAACCGGGAGGATGCGCACCCCCTTTATATAGGGGTGAGGCTCCGATCCGGAGGGAAGAGGAGAAGCCACGTGGTAGATTTGCAGGCAAGTAGGGGAGGTGGCGAGTCCAAGATCGAGACACAAGGCGACACGCGATAGCAAAAGCGAAGGCTAGGCGTTGGATGTAAGGGCAGCACAAGCGTCGGACATGCGTCAGAACCGGAGGCAGCTCACTTCGAATGTGGCATGGCTAGGACACGCGTCAGACTCTGGTTAAACCTCTGCTTACGATGACTCATCAGATCAGACACGGGGCAGGCTCGCGTGCGAGGGTGACGTAGCCGAAGCCTGGCCATGCGAAATTTCTCGGATTTTCTGAACTTTCTTGGTTTTTGTGACTCAAAATTCAAAAAATCATAACTTTTGCATACAAGCTCCGTTTTTGACGTTCTTTATATGCACACGTAGGTGAAATTATGTTCTACAACTTTCATTTAGACTCTGTTGGCTAATTTTGAACTTATATTATTATTATTTTTTTAATAGGACGGGACAGGAAAAGTCCGTTAAAAATTCATAACTTCGTCATCCGATGTACGTTTTCGTCTGACTTTTTACCGTTGTACAACTATTGACAAGACCTTCGATTCTCATTTAGGTTGCGTCGGCTATAAATGACACAATCTTTGTTTCGAGTTTTTAGTTGTCTACTACTATTCTAAAACTTAGAAAAATCATAATTTCCTCATACGAAGTCAAATTTGGACGTTCTTTTTATGAAAATTCTTGGTTTAACGAATACTATGACTTTCATTTAGATCACTAAGCCTAAAAGTAGTTTATTGTAAACTCACATTTTACGCTAAATAGTGTTTGTCGGTTTTGTCGCGGATCCTCGATTAGTCATAACTTTTTCGTTATTACTCGGATTTCGATGAGGTTTTCCCCTATATGTTTCTAACGAGATTCTTTACAACTTTCAATAATAAAGTTTTACTAATTTCAAATTTTATAATCTCGTTAAATTTCAATATTTGACATTTGATTGGAATCTAATAAGACTTCCAATATTTTCCGAGTGATTCTAAACATAGTTTTACTTCATTTTAAGTAAAAACCATCTGTTAGAACTCAACGCTCAATATCATATAATATTTCATTATAATATTGATTACAAAACACATGATACCTTAACGTGTATGTTACAAATACCTCCTCCTTTTGAGGATTTCGTCCCCAAAATTACAGCGATTAAAACAAATGGGGATATTTCGCTCTTATCTCATTCTTATTTTCCCAAGTATAATTTGGGCCTCGATGGTGTTTCCACTTGACAAGAACCCACTCCACTTCTTTATTACGTAGATTGGTCGATCTTTCGTCTACGATCTCTTTAGGCTCTTCCACATAAGTTAACTTATTATCCAATTTCACCTCGGATAACGGAACTGCTTCATCATATATAATGAAACATTTACACAGATAACTCACATGAAACACATCATGAATACCTACCAAATCATTCGACAATTCCAAGTGTATGCTTGCTTACCAATTCTGTGGATGATTTTGAAAGGACCAACAAATATAGGGCTTAGTTTTCCTTTCTTCCCAAATCGCATAATGCCTTTCCACGGGGATACCTTCAGCATTGCGAAATCACCCACCTAGAATT
The DNA here is from genome assembly GCF_052625555.1 of Lactuca saligna. Lineage (NCBI taxonomy): Eukaryota > Viridiplantae > Streptophyta > Magnoliopsida > Asterales > Asteraceae > Lactuca > Lactuca saligna. Next base: position 178,604,583 of record NC_136421.1, on the reverse strand, counting down.
CTATGGGTCGTCTCCTCTTTTTTGCAGAGGACTTTTGTCAATCATGGGCTGATTTTATTATTTCTCGTACAATTTGAATCTTGTCGGTGGTGTCTTGAATCATTTGAGGTCCTCCAAGGATTTTCTATCCTATATCAAGCCAACATAATGAAGTACGACATTTACGACCATATAGTGCTTCATATGCTGGCATTTTGATAGTAGCTTGGTAATTGTTATTATATGAAAATTCGACAAGAGGTAGGTACTTGTCCCAGTTACCACCGAATTCTAAGACACATGCACGATCCATATCTTCTACTGTTTAGATTGTTTTCTCCATCTGACCATCTGTCTGGGGATGATAAGTTGTGCTGAGAACAACTCGAGGTCCCATTTCACGTTGCATACTCGCCCAAAAATAAGAAGTGAAGCTAGTATAACGATCGGAAATGATATTTAGTAGAACACCATGTCTTGCACTAATTTCATCCAAGTATACTTGTGTGTATTTCTCCATTGGAGCCGTTTTATGCATGTCGAGAAAATGTGCACTCTTAGTTAGGCGATCGACAATGACCTAAATGTTATCATGCTGTCTAGCAGTCTTTGGAAATTTGGTAATGAAATTCATGGACAGCTCTTCCCATTTCCACACAGGAACACTAAGACTTTCTGGAGTTCCGTAAGGCTTTTGGTGCTCTAGTTTGACTTGTAAGCATACTAGACATTGTTGCACATATTTCCAATGTCTATCTTTAATCCAGGCCACCAATAATCAGTACGTACATCATAGTACATTTTACTTGTACTAGGATGTATTAATAGTTTAGATTTATGGGCTTCATCAAAAATCTTCTATCTTAATTCACCAATCTTTGGAATCCATAGTCGATTCTTAAATACTTTCAATCCTCATGGATCATCAAACAAAACATCATTATAATGTATCATCCCATCTTTCTTCACATTTTCTGGCTTTAAGGCCTCTACTTGCCATTTCTCTAGTTCATCAAGAATAATGAACATTACTGTAGTGTGAGTAATATTATAACACATACTATTATGATAAACCTTTCTACTAAGTGCATTGGCAACTACATTGGCCTTTCCAGGATGATACAGGATTTCAAAGTCATAGTCTTTGATCAACTCCACGGCTCGTTGTCTCATAGTCAGAGTTCGCTGGCTAAATATATACTTGAGACTTTTATGGTTGGTAAATAATTATCATTTTTTTCCAAAAAGATAATGTCTCCAAATTTTTAGGGAAAATACCACTGGAGCAAGTTCAAGGTCATGAGTGGGATAATTCTTTTCATAATCTTTCAGTTGCCTTGAGGCATAGGCTATTACATTACCACGTTGCATCAACACACAACTGAGTCCCAACCTTGAAGCATCGCTATATACGGAGAAATCATTACCACCTTATTGGAGTGATAAGATTGGAGCATGAGTCAAAATATCTTTTAAAGTTGAGAAAGCCTTTTCGTGGGCTTCACTCCCTTCGAACTTCACATCCTTCCATGTAAGACTTGTGAGAGGTATAACTATACGTGAGAAATCTTTAATTAATCTCCAGTAATATCCCGCGAGACCCAAGAAACTACGAATTTCAGAAGCATTACGAGGCGCTTCCCAATTCTGAATGGCTTCAGTTTTTGTAGGATCTATGGATATACCTTCACCATAAATCACATGGCCGAGAAATTGACCTTGGCGAAGCAAAAATTCACATTTCAAGAATTTAGCATATAATTTCTCCTTTCGAATAAGTTCTAATACTTCGTGAATATGAATGGCATGATCAGCTTCAGACATGGAGTACATTAGAGTATCACCAATGAATACAATAACAGATTTATCGAGCATTGGACAACACACCCGATTCATCATATTCATGAATATAGCAGGAGCATTTGTCAAACCGAATGGCATGACAAGGAATTCATAATGCTTATTCGAGTACGAAAAGTTGTCTTCAGTACATCCTGTATGTGTACTTTCAACTGATGATAGCCAGATCTCAAATCAAGCTTCGAGAAATATATAACACCTTGAAGTTGATCAAACAAATCGTCGATGCGAGATAGTGGGTATTTTTTCTTGATAGTTACCTTATTTAGCTCACAGTAATCAATACACAGTCGCATCGAACCATGTTTCTTCTTGACAAATAACACTGGAGCACCCTAAGGAGGGGTACTCGGTCGAATAAAGCCATTGTTAAGTAATTCATGCAGTTGGATCATCATTTCTTTCATTTCAGCTGGCGCAAGATGATAAGAAGTCTTTGCAATCAGAGTAGCATCGGGAACACGATTAATTTGGAATTCTACTTGTCAGTCCGGAGGAA